>NC_046294.1:47727305-48033711 GCF_004115265.2 Rhinolophus ferrumequinum | reverse complement strand
AGCCTCGCCTACCTCCCTGAGCTGAGGTCTGCCTCCCAGGACCATCTTCCACCTCCCCGCACGCAGCCCTTGCCTCCTTCCCTCTGCCCACCCTGGCTATTCCCGTATCCCCTCCTTTCCTGACCCCAGTCCCTACGCGGGGACTGAGGGTTCCCAGGGAATCAGGCCCTCAGAGGTCTGAGTGTTCATACAATTCCTACCTTCCCTCCCCAACTCCTTTCCCCTTCTCATTCTTCACCCCCAAACCTAGCCCTTGAGGGACCCGGGGGGCCTGGGACAATCAGACGGGCCTTTTGGAGGAGGCAGGAACTAGAGGAGAAGCTGAGACTGGCTTAGAAAAACTCAGTGGCCCGGAAGGAGCTCGTTGTGAATACTGGAGGGCCTGCACTCATCAGGTTGGGGGGCACCCACAGTGTGGGGGGGTTCCGCCAGGACTGGGCTCAGGTGTATTCTACAGTGCACGTGTCTCCAGTGTGGCTCAGAGACTGGAGACGCGGCCCTGTTGGAGTAACAACTGAAGCTGGAGTCTGCGAAGGGTGGGAGGAGGGAAAGAAGGGGGTGGGGGAGGGAAAAGGGGAAACAAAGGAGGAAGGAGAAGAAGAGCAAGACAAAGGAGGAAGATGGGGACAGGGCAGGCCTTCCTGTAGGGTTGGGCTCCTGAGCTCCACGTGGCCCCACTGCTCCACCTCACTCTCCCGTGCAGCACCCTCCTCTGGGCCCTTGCCTGAGGAGGCTCCCTCCTGTGATGGGCGTGGCATGGACCTGCTGCCAGAAGATAGGCTCTTCTCATCTGAGCAAGACCCCTCCTCTCTGATCCTTAGCCTTCTCACCTATAAAATGCAATGGTCAAACAGGCACCTCCCAGGGTTTGTAGAACTAGAGATAGTGCATATCCTTGAGTCTCAAAATATGGTCCCTGGGCCTTCAGCAGCAGCAGCAGCAGCATTTAAGAATGTTCTGGAAATGTAAATTATTGGCCTCATCTCAGACCTACTGTACCAGAAACTCTGGGGGTGGAGCGTGGTAATCTGCATGTTGACAAGCCCTCTGGGGGATTCACATTCAAGTTTCAGAACCGCTGGTGGGCACCTCTGGAATACAGTAGGTGCTTGAGAAAGGTAGTTCCCTTTCTCAAAGCCCGATGACCCACACAAGCAGGGCACTGACGTTTGAACTTGTCCAACTGTGGCCTGGGTCTGTCTCCTTTCGGTTCCTTCAGATCAGTCTCTCATGGGCCACCAAGCCTTTCTCCTCTCTTCTGCCCGTCGTCCCGGTCAGCCTTGTTGAGGGGAGGTCTGGACGTGTAAGATCTTAGCATCCTGGGCAGCCCTTCTCTGTGTATTTAAGGCACCATATGTGTTAGTGGCAGCTCCTCAGGCAGGTGGCAGGCAGCAGGCGTGGGTGGCGGGAAGTGGGGGGCAGGGCCGCCTCTCCCACTTCCTTGTAGAGTCTCCTAATTGCAGGGCTCAGCGTGCTGCGAGGGCTGTGAGCTCACAGGGTAAGCTTGGGGTACTTGGGCTCAGCCTGGGGTCAGAGGCCCAGCCAAAGGGGGTCCCCAGGAGGCCTCCTTTGGGGAGTTTTGCCAGTCACTCTATGGAGCATCTGGGCTTGCTAGTGCCAGGCACGTGCTGGGCACAGAG
The DNA here is from genome assembly GCF_004115265.2 of Rhinolophus ferrumequinum. Lineage (NCBI taxonomy): Eukaryota > Metazoa > Chordata > Mammalia > Chiroptera > Rhinolophidae > Rhinolophus > Rhinolophus ferrumequinum. The sequence continues at coordinate 48,032,071 of NC_046294.1, read as the reverse complement.
ACAGATCTGCTCCTTTGCCCGTGAAGGCCCTGTTCTCTGGGAAGATGAAAGACTGTGTACATTGTCCACCAGAATGGGAGGCAGGAAGCAAGCGTGGAGATGGCCTCTGCCTTGACACCCCTGATCTCTCCTGTCATGGCCACCTTTCTGGGTTCCCCCATTCTGTGGGTGCTCACCTTTGGTCAGGTACTCCCCCCTTAAACACACGCGCGCGCACACACACACACACACACACACACCAAGTTCTCAAAGTGAATGCTTGGAGGTTTGGGGAAGAAGTGGGCAGAAGAGACAGCAGTGGGTGGAGGCAGCAGTGCACAGGAGGGAAATGGCAGCAGAAGCTGTGGGAGAGGAAAGAGGATTTGGAGGTGGGAAAAGACACTGAGACTCTTGGAAATGAGACAGGAGAGCAGCCTATGAAAGAGATGGACGTTGACTGAGGGAGGCATGGAAAGGAGAGCGATCCACGTGGGGAGATCGGAGAGACAAAGTCTGAGAGAGACAGAGAGACTGCCCCAGGGGGAAGGAAAGAGGAATAGAAAGGGAGAGGGGCTCCAAGGTCCTGGAGGATCTTGAAGGACCCCCCCCCCCCCTTAGAGAAAAGGACACCAATGCCCAGAGAGAAAGCAGGGCGCCCTACCCTCAGGCCACACAGGAGGACCTAGCATAAGCAGAGTTGGAAGAAACAGTGTGTATGGCCTGTCCCAGGAACACAGTTGAGTCTTGGGAGGTACTTGACTAATGGGTTTGATAGCATTACCTTCTTCTAGGCCGCCATGAGGGGCACTGGGAGGCTTTATTCCGGAGAGGGAGTGGGAACTCTAGATTCCAGGCGGGGGGAGAGCAAGAGGTGGGTTTATGGAGGTAGGAAAAGACATAGAAACTCATGGAGACAAGACAGGAGAAGAGATTATGACAGTGACACTGACCCTCACGAAGGGCATTGGTCCCTGTGCTGGTGGCACCAGAAAGGATAAAGCCAAGATGTCTGGCTTCATAGAGTCCTAGGCATTACGGAGTTAGAAATAATTTAGTCCAGGCCCTCTCCCCTGCCCAAACCAGTGCAGAAATGCTGATCCAGCCTCAATCCTGGCTCCAGAGGAGCTCTGATTCCTCTGGAACAGAACAGGCTCCCCTTTCTGGGTATGGGACCTGGGGTGAAAGACTAGTGCGTGGGGAGTGGCACTGTCTGTGGTGCTGAGTGCCTACCTCCAGACGCAGAGCTGCAGGTAGGGAGCTGGGGAAAGGAGGAAGGCTGCGTCCACCTATCATCCATCCATCCACCCATCCATCCATCCATCTGTCCATCTGTCCATCAATCTATCCATTCATCTATCTACCCACCCATCTTCAGTGAATTTAAACACAAAACCATAGAGCTATATGTTTCAGGAAAGACTATATGGAAGGACTCGTTTTTACTAGTGAGGAAACCGAGACCTAGGAGAGGAAAGAGGCCTGCTAAGGCCACACAGAGCTTCCGTAGTCCATCTAGGGCAGGACTGGAAATTGCTGCTTTTTTCTACACACCACAAACTCTCCCCTGGGGTCTGGGAAATTGCCTGGTTGTTATGCTGACATTTATACTGATGCTTGTTCAAAAAAGCTTCCAGGGCAGGAAATCTGACCTCTTTCACCCCACCCTAAGCCTGGGCTGTGAGTGTGTGTGTGTGTGTGTGTGTGTGTCTGCCTAAGTGCATATTTATGTGTGCATTGCTTATATGGTTGCACTTATCAGTATGTGTGTGGCTGTGTGTGCACATATGTTGGGCAGTGGTTATGGGCATGGCGGTATCTATGTGTGTGACACTTGTACATGTGCATGAGAGCAGGCGTAGCTCTATCTGAGTTTTCCCTTTCCTCTCCTTCTTAAGATTCCCGGGGCTCTAGCCCTTGACTTGAGTCTCATTAGTTCCTCTCCTGTGCCTCCCACCTGGGAATCTCCGTGTTTCCCATTCTCAGCTGCTCCTCACTGATTTTCTCCTCCCTTCACTGGCGCAGCCACAGTGCTCTCTGAGCCCCACCTCATGGGCTTTGGAATTTGAGCCATTTCCTTCCTGGGTTGATGCAGTGGAGGTGAGGTTGCTTTGAGATCTGGGGAAGGTTCCGGGAGGAGGTGGCATTTCAGCAAGCCTTCAAGAAGCTTTTGTGGGCCAGGTGTGAAGTGGCTCTTCCCAGCTGCAGTTCTACACCCAACACCCCTTACTCCTGGGGTGGGCAGGACAGGGCCAGGAAATATGCCAGGCATAGAGCCCCGGGCTTCATCGGCCATGTCTGCATCCAGCCCGCTCTGACTAAGGATAGGAAGCCCCCTCCCTGCTGTTGCCCCAACTCTCCCCAACTTTCCTATCCCATTCCCCCATCACCACCATTATCATGCCCTTAGCCTGAAGAGTCACAGAAAACTGACCAATCAGAACAAAGGCCAGATGGGCACCCGCCAATTCCAGTAAAGGACAGGTCAGGGCATCCCCCAGTCCAAGTAAAGGGCAGCTGAAGGAGCCCACCAATCAGAACAAAGGACAGACTATTCTCTCTAAGCCCACTGGGGAGGGAGCTGGGGGTCAGATGCCGAGCAGGAGCCAGACAGGGCCTGGAGCTCCAGAGACCTGGGTTCTGGACCTGGCTCTGCCCTAACTGCCTGCCTGACCACAGCTGGGGCGTTGCTTCTCTTTGAGCCTCAGTTTCCTCATCTGTCAAATGGGGAGACTTAGCTGTCCCAAGCCCATGGCTTTGAAAAATTTCTTTGTCTACATCAGGGCTCAGCCCATCACCACCTTGGCCCTTCTTCTCCAACTTCCACATCACACACATATCGAACTCCACTGAAGGGCAGGGTCCCTCAAAACTCAGCTTGGCCACCCCCGTCTCCAGCCAGGAGCAGACCTAAAGCAACACCACCTTCTAGGGCCCTGCCTTGGAAGCCCCCGTCTGAGGAGCTGGGTTGGCAGACTTGATTTCGGGATTGTGTGAGGACTCAGCTCTTCCTCCTCTCTTCAGTCTGCAGAATTGACCTTGAAAGGCCCCAGTAGCCTACGTGTATATTATGCAAGCAGGTGTTTCTGAGCGCGGGCTCTGTGAATCCGTAAGGAAATAGCTGCACCTGTGTGAGCCTGCGTGCATACCCGGAAGGTGTCTGAAGGCATGCTGGGTGTTTGTGTGGCTCGTAGGTGCGGTGTTGAGGTGCACCTGAGGATGATTGTTCCAATGTGGGAGTTGTATTGCCTAGAAGCCGCAGCTTCTGTTCGAGGGCAGAGACATAGCCCTCTGATCAAAACGTGTCTTCATCCTTGAGCATTGGGAGGGATCAAAGGGAGACTGGGGGTTGGGGAAAGCAATGCCAAGTGAGCATATGGGGAGAAAGCCCACTTCTCCCCGCTCCTGGGAACACTGGACTGGGAGGGAGTGGGGTGGGAAGGAAACTGAAGCTAAGAAGACACAGGGTGAAATCTGGAGCTGAAGTCTGGATGCCAGTGCAGGAATCCTCTCAGTGGGCTCTCTGAAAAATGGGCATTTAGCCCATTCTTACACACCCTCGGGGATGGAGAGCTCACTTCCTCCCTCTCTCCTGGTAGCCTCTGCCTATGCAGCGTGGCTTTGCCTGAAGAAGGTCCTTTATCCCACTGGGCAAAAGCAGCCTCCTGTGAAATCTTATCAGTCTCCAGGTTGTCCCTGGGGCCCCAGAATCCAGCCCCCCTGTTCAGGACAGCCGGAGAGATTGAAGTCAAAGACTGAGACCTCTGGGTCTGCTCTGCTTTTTCCACCAGGCACCCCTACATTCTTCAGTCTTAGTCACAACTTAGTCTTAGTTTCCAATTCCCTTCTTACCCTTGAGTCTCACCTTGTCTTCACCTGCGACACAATGCACTAGAGATGGTCTGATCAGCCTATAGAAGTAGGGGAACTGTCGTGTTCTCTATTTGTGTTAATGGATCTTTATTCCTATGGCCTGCAGTTTCAGCATTTTAATTTATTTCCAGCCATACTTACACTAGGGGCTCATGCTGTGCTTGTGGTTCCCTAAGCCCCTCAACCTCATATAACTTTCACGTGACTGGGGGCCAAGCCGTGTCTCCTTCATCCTCTAGATAATCACTTTGCTTCTTGAACACAGACCCAGCCACCCACAGGGAAGACGTCAGAAAGAACTTCCAAGGGCTAGTGGGAAGGGCACGCCGAGGGAACACTATGAGTCATGATCTCGCCTTGGCCCTGGATCCCGTCACATTACCTTTTCTTTGATCGCCGTGGCTCTGTTCAGTTAATAGAGCAAGAAGCAGAGACCTTTCTCATTTCTGTTCCGGCTCTCCAAGGACGTGGCCTGTTCCCGGAATGGGAAGGCCGTGAGGCAGTCAAGGCTGACTTCTCCTTCCCCTGCTGTCTTGTCAGGGCCTGGCCCAGCTGTGTTTCTCCCACTTTGTGGGCTTAGCACCCCTTGGACTCTTGCTACTCCCAATCCAGCCCCTCACTAGGCTAAGACTGGATGAGACCACCTCCCTCTTGGGGAAAAGGAGTAGGACCCAGATTCAGCAAATATTTAGCTGAGCACCTACTCTGTGTGGGTCATCTGGGAGGCAGTTTTTGAGTTCAGTTTCTCATCCTCGTATCAGCCTGGAGGGAAACAGAGTCACAGTTGCCTCCAATTTATAGATAGAAGACTGAGACGCAGTGACTTGACCGAGACATGTACTGCTAATAAATAGTGGATCTAGGAGTCAAAATTTCAGTGTTTTTTTGCTTGTTTTGCTTTGTGTGGAAGCTTGTGCTTTCTCTACTAAGCCAGAGTGGTCCTTGGCTAAAGGATAAGAGACCTGAGGTTTAGTCTAGACATGACCTCTTGATTCACTGTGAGTTCTTTGCTAGCTCGGTCCCTGGCCCTTTTCTGAGGCCCAGTTTCCCTATCTGTAAGATGATGGGACTTGGACATTCTAGGGCCTTAAGACCTGTTGGATGCTGAGATCCTAAGATCCTGGGATTCCAAGGTCTGAGAGCCTTGGGCTCTGGTTTAAGCTGGGAGTTTGTGCTCACATCGGGTTGCCCTGGCCTGCCTGGCAAAAACCCTGACTGCCGTTTCCTCTCTTCCAGGATGCTTTGCTGAGCCTGGGCTCTGTCATCGACATTGCAGGCTTGCACCGGGCTGTCAAGGAGGCCTTCTCAGCCGTGCTCCCCAGAGTGGTAGGTGCCTGGCTCCACATTTCCCCCACCCACACCACCCCCCACCCCGACTTTTGCCCAGTTTTTTGCTGTACCAAACATCACGTCAAGAAGGAAGGAAGAGGCGGGGTCCCTGCCCAGAGGACTCTTATGGGGAAGTGAAGGGTTTAGTTGAGTGTTCAGAGAGGGCTTCCTGAAGGAGGAGGGCTGAAGCTAAGCCCCAAAGAATGAACTTACATAGGAATCCTGGAATGTCTAAGACAGAAGGGGCCTTTGAACTTAACTGAAAAGATCATGTCTCAGATAACAGAAGAGATTCACCTAGGATAACAGCCAGGACATAGTGGCATCAGGTGGACTTTGGAATATGTACAGCAGGAGGGGTTGAGGGCAGACTTGCAAAAGAACTTCTTTGATGCCAGATCTAGAAGGTGCTGGAATGGGGCTCAGCTTTGATGAATGGTTCTGTGCTGAGTTAAAGTGTTCTTCCTGGAGACAGGAAGCTGGACAAGATGACCTCTAGAAACCTTTCAGCTTCTCTCTAACCTATTCCAACACCATGGATAAGGTTGAAGATTGGGGCATGTGGAAGGCGGTTGCCTGGGTCACACTGGTCCGAGTGTCTTGGTGAGGACACTCTGCCACTCTCCAGCTGCACCAGGCTCCTCCTCAACCTGGCTCCAACGGCCACTCTAGGCAGTAGAATGGATAAACTGGCCCTCAGGACCCAAAGCAGCAGTGTCTCAGTTGTGCCAGATACAGGGAGCCGGGGACTGTCAGTCTGGGAAGGGGGTTCTGACCCAGCTTAAAGGGCATGGAAGCCTTCCTAGAGGAGAAGATGTCTACACTGCGTCCCCATAGCCTGGAATCAGGACTTTACTCGTACCATCCAAGGGCGACCTCTGCTCCAGGAAATCAGGGTAATTCCGAAGGTGATTCTGCCACCCCCAGGGCCCATTGTGTCTGAATCTGCTTGATGGATGAACCACCTGAGGCCCACAGAAGGCGGGTGCTTCCCCCAAGGTCACCCAGCATGACAGAGACAAATGGGGCTTGGCACCTAAGCACCCCCATTTCCTCTCCTCAACTCTGCCTTCTCAAAACCTAGAAGTTCAGAGCCCAGGAAGAGGGCTAATGAGTGAGCTTTATTGAGCATGAAATTGGAAGGAAGTGGGTGGTGTGTTGGCACCCAAAAATAAATCCTTCTGGAGAAGGATGGAGCTGAGGCAATATCTGACTGGAGGTGGAAAAACATCTGGAAAGGAGAGGGTTTGGAGGTTGGCAGGTCGGTGTCCGCAAGGCCATCCCGGTCGCCTCTGTGGCCATTGAGGCTGTTCTGGGTAGGGCAGGGGGAAGTGACGGGCCAGGTCTTCCCAGGCAGGGTGCCTAGTTGTGCCAGCATAAATGCCCTGCACTGGATTCATTGTATCCCCAACGCTGGGGGCTGGGAAGACAGCTATGGTCCAGGAGACTGCGTTCCTGGAACAGTGGTAGACACATTCAAGAGATGTGTATGAGCTAGGGAAACCCTGACTTTGGCTGGATTGCATGCAGGGGCTCAGCCCCACAGAAGGGTGGGGAGATGGCAGGTCTGCTCTGGTCCCAGAGAGGAGGGGGTGGGGGAGGGGCTGTCTCTCAACCCTCCCCCGCCCGCCTTCCCCGCCCAAGCGAGGACAGCCACAGGCATCTGGCTCCCTCATCAGCACCCATTGTAGCAGGCAGCCCCAAATGCAGATGGTGCTGATGTGTCTGAAACGGTTCCCTGCTTCTCTCCAGTAAACTCAGCTAATTTTAACCCAGGGGGCTGAGAGTGAGGGGGTGGGAGGCAGATGGACATCCGGAAGTGACGTGAGGAGCTGTCCTCCTTGCCTCTCTGTCCCTGGATCATCCACCCCGCTCTCTGCCAGGGCAGGACTCTCTGTGTGACCCTAGGTACTGTGGGGTCTTTTAACCTTTGTGACAAATCCCACACGCCCCTCCCAGGCTGCTGAAAGGGCAGGATGCTAAGAAGGAGGCTGGAGTTAGATGAGGAGTAGGTGGCGTCCCTTCCGCCGCTTTCTTCGTCCCTGAGCTCATCCCCTAGACCCTCACCCAGGAGGACAGGGCGCTGCAGGCCTTGCCTGTGTCTGCCCTTCCCACTCCCTTCTCACTCAGGCCGTGTCATTCCCAGCCCACACCACCACTGTGTCTGGCTCAGGTTCTCTGGAAGGAGGACTGGGCTATCTCCTGGGGGTGGGCGAGGGTGGGGGCTGGCTGGGAATACGCAGGATTGTGGATACTCACAGTCACAGAAGGCAACTGCTTCTGGTGAGAAGGATTGCACACTTACTGAGGGTAGGCCTTCAACACCTAGCTCCAATGTCACCTCCTCCAGAAGCCCTCCTGTTGCCATCAACAGAGAGAAGAGTCCTCCATTCTCCCACTGAGAAAACAGAGCCCCTCGGGACACTTAGCTGGGCCTGTGGGTGCCACATAGCTGGGGTACGGACGCTCGTGGACAGCAGTGACATCTGGGTCTCCCTCGTCACACGTAGTGTGGGCAGAGAAGATGCTCTGCAAGGCTGTGTGCTGAACTGGCGTTGGCTGTAGATCCCTAAGGGAGGAAATGGAGATTTTCTTTGCCTGTGGGTCAGTGAGGGCAACTGCTTCTTCCAAGACATGGCCTGGTACTGAGGCTGAGACTGCTCTGGGCCCTTGGGGAGGTTGGATTGACAAGCCAAAGACTTGACACGCTTTGATCTCACACTAGGGAGTGATCATTCCATAATACAGATCTGCTCCTGTGTCTCAGGTCTCATCCCCCCACTTCCAACCAGCAGCAGCCCCTGGCATCCTCCCTCGGCTTGGTTTACAGGCCCTTCCAGCTCAGCGCCTTCTAACCCCAAGCCCACTTCCTGCGCCCCCTGCCCTCATGGTCAGTTCCATAAATATTCAGTGTTCTCACACCTGCATACTACCTGCTACTCAGCCCAGAAGCCATTCTTCTGGGCCTCACCCACTCCCTGAATGTGTCTAATTCCCACTCCTGTTACAGCTTTAAGGTCACTTCCTCCAGGAAGCCTTCTCAGCTTGGGTCATGGCGTGTGGTTTCTTGTAGAGTTGTTTGTGTCTCCAAGGTAGGAGGGAAGCTTCCGGGGGCAGTTATTGTTTGCTGAGGCTGGAGTCATGGCAAGGAAATACCCTGGGGTGGGGGTGGGGATTTCTCTGCACCTTCAGCTCTTCAGACTCTCTCCCTAGCGCCTTGGATTTGGAGTGATAGGTAAGAAAAGCCGGCAGGATCATGGATCTCTGCCTCCCCGGAACTCCCTCCAAGAGGAGAAGGTGAAGTGCTAAGTTCCTAAGGGAGTTGTTTTCCACCCTGACTGCACATGAGAATCTCCTGGGGAGTAAAAACAAACAGATGCCTGAGCCCACTCCACAGGGCCCGTGACCGCATCGCCCAGACCGGGTACAGGCTGGGACTGGGCAGCAGGTTGGGCCTGACCAGTGCCTTCCGTCCTAGGAGACTGTCTACACCTACCTGCTGGACAAGGAGTCCCGGCTGGTGTGTGAGGACCCGCCCCATGAGCTGCCCCAGGAGGGGAAAGTCCGGTAAGCCATTCTCCATCCTACTGCCCTCTCGCATGGTCAAGGATCTCAGGCCCGGGGCACCTTCCAAGGTCATCTGGTCTAACCTTGCCCCATCCGACCTTGAACTCATCCTCCCTGACAGGTGGAGTTCCTTAGCCAGGTCATTGACTCCAGTATAGAGGGGAGAAACAATGTCTGGGTTGGGGGAATGGACAGCACAAGGGAAGTCTCAGAACGTCAGGACTACAGTTTATCAGTTAGAACCCCAGTAGGCTATGAGAACTGCTTGGGAATTTCTCACGGAATCACAGAATACGGAAGCAGTGCATGCTGGACCTACAGGAGCCCATGGTATCTGAGAACAGGTTGCTCTGAGACAGTGTCGTGCTGCGGGTTCTGGAGCTTGACTGCCTAGATTCAAATCCCAGCTCCCTGGTTACTAGCTTTATAACCTGGGCAAGGTCCTCAGCCTCTCTGTGCCTAGGTTTTCTTGTTTGTGAAATGGTGATAATAATAGTACTTATCTCATAGGGTTATTGGGAGGATTAAATGAGTTTAACACATGTAAAGCACTTAAAACTATGTCCATAATGAACGCTAAACGCCTGCTTTTGTTCTCATTACGCTAGAATGTTGGAATGACTGACTTTAGGAACCTGGGCTCCGTGCCCTACAGTCTGAGCCTATTGAATTCAGCCTCCTTATTTGCCAGATGGGCAAACATCATCAGATGTATCCAACACCACGTACATGGTATGAGGCCCAGCCAGGCCTGGGACATGTCTCTTGGCTCCTGGCCCTTCAGGAGACAATGAGGGGAAATGGAACTTGTCAGATGAGAAAGTATTGATGGGCAGGAGTGCTGGTCCAGAGGAGGTCAGGGCATGGAGGACGTGCTCACTGCCTTCTAAGCACCGCAGGGCCATCTGGGGCCAGGTGGAACTGGCTCTGGAACTGTAGGCTGATTGGACACTGGGAGGCAGGTGTTACTGGAAGGCAAAGCTCCACTCTCTGGGGCAGAGCTTTCCCAACAGGCCAAGAGGTCCAGGGCTATGGCTTTTTCAGGTAGTAATTAAGGCTGGCATGACTCACCTTTCACAGAGGCCGTGGAAAGAACTGCTGTTGAGGGGTGCTGGAGGTCCTGAGGCCCCTCTTGTCACTTGGCACCCTGGATTCCTGGATGCTGGTCTCTCTCCTGTGGACGGGGCTGGTACCTCTCCAATAGCCCAGAGCCTGCCCACCTCCTATTCTCCCATTTGCTTTCCTGTGGGATGGGTGGTAGGTGACATTTTCCCCTGCGGCATCTCCTGACAACTCCTCCCCTCAAGGACTATGTGAACCAAGACAGCCGTGCCCCTCTCTGGCCTCTACTGTCCCATCTGTAAGACAAGACATGATAGGGATGGAAAGTCTTTGGAATCTTAAGGAAGAAAAAGAAAAAAAGCTATAATGTCCCCTTTTCTCCTCTCCTAATTCTCAAGAACTTTGTTTAATGAGCTTGCCCCACCCAGGAAGTTTCCTCAAAGCATCCGGAAGGTCTTCCTGGGAGAGGGATGCAGGAAAATGAGCTCCAAAGGTGGAGAGAGCACCCTGCAGGGTTCACTGTCCCTCTGAGCCTGCAAGTGCCCCCCTCAGGCTTTCTGCTGCTGGATCTGCAGGCCAGGCATTCTGCAGGGGGCTCCGAGCCTCTGGATGGGCAGCCCTTTCTGTATCCCCCGACCCCACCTGCTTCAGACTCAGTGAAGCCTTTGGAGAAGGTACAACGACAAAAAAAGACAATTAAGAGTGAATGTTCCAACGCCCAGAGTTCAGTGGAGATGGGGAGGCGAGTGCCTGCTGGGAGACAGGGCTCAGAAATCCTAAGAGGCTGAGGAGGTGAGCAGGGTGAGGGGTGATGCGGCAGAGGCATCCGGGGACACAGAGGTCAAAGTTCATTCAGACCAGCAAGGATTGGAGGTGAAATCTGCGCTCTGTCCCCAAACCCCACATCTGGTGGTGAGCCCACCTCCTTCACTAGGGCTGAGACCTAGGTATGTGGCGGAGGGAAGAGCACTGGAATGGGAGTCAGACAGGCCTGCATTCTGGTCCAGCCCCATCCCTTACCTGTCCCTTTCCAAACCTGTTTTTTTATCTATGGAATGGAGATAACAGACAACAGGATCTGTCTATTGGCTTAGTGAGTTAATAGATGTCCGGTGCTTAGCGCAGCGCCCAGCACACAGTAGGAGCTCAGAGATTGCTGGTGGCCCTCTAGCCCCAAGTCCCAACATATTTACTCAGTGGATGACCTTGAGAAAATTACTTCCCTCCTGGCCTCAGTCTCTTTTCCATGGAAATGGGTGGGGTTGGGTACAGGCTCCTTCTGGTGGTGATCTCTGTGGCCCTGGCCCTATCAGGAGGCCGAGGCACCTGCCCCAGGCTGAGGTGGAACCTGGGGCTCTGGCTGTGCCCGTGCCAGGGCTGCTCCTCCGGGAAACCCTGGAGGGCAGGCAAACAGCAACAGGTGTGAAGTGGAGGTGGATCATAAAGACAGATAAGGGCCCAGAGGAAGGGCAGAGAATGGGTGAAGGCAGAGGTGGGGAGGCAGGGTGGAGATGAGATGGACCAGCCCTCCTGCCAGGGCCCCTACCATGCTGCAGGCTCACAGACACCCACTTTCAGCCCCCCAGTGTGTTTCCTGCTTCCCTGTGCTCGCTGTGCTCTCTCCTCCCCTGCAAAGAACTTCCCTGCCATCTCCATCTCGAGCCCACTTCGCTTATCTTCCATGGTCCACAAGGAGGCCCTCGAGGACGCCTGCTCCATAGTTCCCTGGTACTAAGGAGGATCCAATTTTCTGAAAAAGTTACTGGGCCATAGTGACCTCCCCAGGGGGAGGTCTATCCACAAGCAGAACCCTGGGCTGGGAATTAGGAGATCTGGCATCCAGGACAATATGGCCACAATTACAGTCTCATGCGATCTCTCTGGGCCTCAGTTTACACTTCTGTGAGATGACAGGATCCAACACTGATGTCTGAGGGTTGGTCCAGCTTTGGATTCTGCGAGGGGCCTCAGGGCTGGAAGGGGGAGAATCCTGGAGGGCTGCCTGGGCAAGGGGCTTCTGGAAGGCGTCACCTCCTTCTCCTTGGTGTCCCACCTCTATCTCCCAGCCTTTTTCAGTTCCCAGCCTTGCTGCCTTCCTCTTCTTACTGTGTTTCCCACCATCTTAAAGCCTCTGATTATCCTGTGCTGAGTGCAGCAAAACGGGGGCCTTTCAGCTGCATTAGAGACACCGCCCACACCAGCCCCAGCTGGTTGTCTCCCTCCACTACCACTTAGGGGTCCCAGGGCCCACCTTTGAGAAATGTCTTCCTCAGGGCTGACCTGGTCCCCTCTCACTGCAGAATCTGTCTGTCCGTCTGATTTGTCTTGGACACAGGGAATTGTTCGTCTCCATCTGTGGAGTCTCACACTCCAGGAGAGGGAGAGGCATGACTAGGTACTGGCCTGAATCATAATTTGTCTCCCAGATACATGACAGGTCAGATCAAGATTGGGGGGGGGGGTCAGTAAAAGGGAAGGGACAACACCAAAGAAGGGCCTCAGAGGAGTAGAGGGGGCCTGGGTGCCCAGCTCTTCCCAGGCCACTGACCCACCAACAGAAAGCCTTTCCTTCTACTCATTCCACTAAACAAATAGTTGTTAAAGGGACGGTACCATCATAAAATCCACACCCATTCCTCTCTCCGCTCTGCGCCCATCTGTCTTTATCTTCACCGGGGCGGTCATGACCACCCAGGCGCCCAGGGCTGAGTCATTAGCCTTCAACCTGGACAGCTGGCCCTGGGGTGTGGAGGCCCCTCACCCTCCACCATCAGCCTGGCAGGGGGCAGGGGCGGGGGTGTCAGGACGGGAGAGGAGGCAAGGTGGGGCTCTGAGTTGAACAGAGAGCCATCAGGGGTGTGAGCAGTGGATGAAGCTTCCACCCCCATCTAGAGGGGGGACAGAGGTTCTGGGAAGGGCGCAGCAGAGGAAAAGGGCTCACCTGGGGGTGGGGTGAGGTGAGCATGGCCTGGTACAGCCCTGCCTGGGGCCATGGGATGTGGCTGGGCCAGGGAGGGCAGGTTGCAGAGCAGGGTGCCAACTGCAGGGCCCTGGAGGGTTGAGGGTCCTTGGAGGCCCCAGCAGGTGGTGAGAGGTCTGGGCCCAGTCAAGGCTGACCTGCCCCAGCCCGGTCTCTCCTCTGCTGTCCAGGGACCACTGAAACTATGGAACGGTCACTGAGACTGGGTTTCCAGTCTCTCAGATTCTCCCTCTAGTGAGTTTTACCTGGCAGCCAGCCATCAAAACTTGACCTTGACCTTGCCCTGCTCAAGTGCATCCTGGGGTTTCCACTGCCCTCAGGATCAAGCCCCCCTCCAGTCCTGCTCCTTGCTGTCCAACCACACCAGCCACCTTGCAGGTGGACCATCCAGTAAACACATTCTTTCTCTGCTCCACGCCTTTGCACATGCAGTTCCCTCTGCCTGCACATCCCTTCCTGTCTGCCTTGATAACCTTTGCATGTCATTTAGGACTCAACCCAAGGCATTTCCTCCTCCAGGAAGCCTTCTCTGACCCCCTTTCTGTCCTGCATCTAGGTAGGCTGGGCTCTCTCTTCCTCCTTTTTTCAGAGTCCTCACTCCCTGCCTTCCAGCCTGGGTCTGCCTGGCAGTCCCCACACGACACTGGGACTCCTGGGGTCAGACATACGTCTGACTCCATCTCAGTCCTCAGTACCGAACCTGACCCAGAAGGACCCCCAATAAATACTCTGTGGAGTGAAAGGGTTCACATAGAATGTTTCCGTACATATTTTAGAGAAAACTTGCTCTGGCTCTGGTATGGAGGATGGATTTAAGGGACCAGACGGGAGGCAGGAGGCAAGGGGAGTGGCTGTTGCAGTGTCAGGGGAAAGGTGGCTCTGTTTGAGCTGGGCAGTGCCTTGGGAATGGAAAGCAGGGGACATTTGTGAGAGATGCATGGGAGGTGACTCACCCATTGGCTGGGGGTGGTGAGGAAGAGGGAGGCAGCTAGGACAGTTTGTGGGCCAGCCACAGGGACCCCGTGGATGACTGTGGTACTTTGGGGATACTGGTGGCAAGGGTCAGTTCAGATTAGCACTGGGTACCTTTGACAGCCTCAGGGACGTCTAGGGAAAGCCTCCAGGAAGCCCTTGGGTATCGGGTCTGGAGCTCATGGGACGGGGAGCTGGAAAGTCTCGAGTCTATGAGTACAGAAGGAGTTTTGTGTAGAAGAGAAGGAAGGCTGAGGGCGGGGCAGATTTCTTCATCAGGGTCTCTGGGGAGAGGGAGTAGAGGAGGGAGAGACGCCAAGGCAGCCCTGGGCTTCTGGGAGTTGGAAGTGGAGAGTCAGGGGGTCAGTGAAGTGAAGCCGCCGCTCTCCCTGACCAGCAACGCAGGGGCACTAGCGCCACCTTGTGGCTGCCCAGTCACAAGGTTGTCCCAGGCCAAGTGTCTCCCCGACAAGAGGGAGTTTGGCCCAGAGCCACCAAGGCCAGCCCCTGCCTCCATGAAGCCGCAGCCTTTCTCAACTTAGTTACCAGGAAATGTGGTTGCTGTTGCCCTCCTGCCACTCTCGATCCCTCTTTCTTCCTGGGGTGGTTGGCACCGTCAGAAAGCCCTGAACTGGAGCCCAGCACACCCGGAACCTGGTGTGTCCAGAGTATGAGGGCTGGAAGATGGCTCTTGTAAATTCTGAACCAGAGGCCAGGAGCAAACAGGTCTGGTTCAGAAGGCTGTGTCGTCCTGACTGAAATGCTCACCCTCTTCGTTTCTTGATTTCTGTAGTGGTGATGTCCTCCTGATCTGAAGACTTGCAGGCCGCCCCCTCTCTTTTCCTCATCTGACCTTTGCTGGGCCCCCCTTAGTGACCCCACATGCACATTCTGGAGTTCTACCTCCTCCCCCCCAACCCCAGGCTTCTCTTCTCTCCAGATCATGCAGTTCCTATAAACACAATGAAATGGAGGCAGCATGAGGGATGAGGAACCCAGGACAATTAATCATCGGGGAGTGACATTTGGTGAAAAATCAGGCACTTAATTAAACAGGAAGAGCCAGAGGCAGTGGGGGATGGCATGTGTGGTGAGGCTAGAGAAACTCGTTCTTCCCACATTGACCGCCCCTCCCCTCCATCACACCTACGTCCTTTGCCTCCTCGACATTCATGCCAACCCCCTGTGGGAGACTCGTAACCCATCAGGTCTTTAGGAAGGTTCACGTATACTGGTTAGGAGTATGGGCTCTGACGCCAGCTGCCTGGGTTCAAATCCTGGCTCTACCACTTATTAGCCACACGACCGTGGACAGGTTACTTAACCTCATGGCACCTTAGTTCTTCCACCTGCTAACATTGAATTCAGAGGATTGATGGGAATTCTGACTTTATCTGTGGAAGTTTCTTGGCCTGTACTTGGGACAAAGGGAACGTGTGACAAACTTTAGTTATGACGATTATCTCTGGATTCCCTGTCCCGTGCTTAGCACTGAAAGTAGCTCTGCCATGGTTTTTCTGAGGAAAATGATGGTTAGTGTCCTGCTCTCTTCCACCCTCGTTCTCCCTGGGAGGCTCAGAGAGGTTAGGTCACTTGCCTAAGGTCAAGTAGTAGCTGAGGCAGGATGTAAGCCAGGCAGCCTCACTCTGAGCCCTTGAATTCCTTGCTCTGGGGATTTATGCTGGGCCCTAAGGTACCTTGCACATATCTACCAGCAAGAGGCACCACAGGCCAGATTGTGGCTGCCTGCCCCTCTGCAGCAGGAGTCAGGGTCCCCGACTCTTAGTTTTGTTCTCCTCGTGTCCACCCTGCAGCAGGTCAACTTGCAGATGTGCAGGGTCCAGCCTGTTATGTGTGCCCAGGCCAGGGCCTGTCCTCTTTGATCCAGAGGCTGAGAAGTAGGATCATGTCCTTTTTTCAGAGAGGCTGTGATCTCCCGAAAGCGGCTGAGCTGCAATGGACTGGGCCCCTCCAACCTCCTGGGGAAGCCTTTGGCTAAGCTGGTGGCCCCATTGGCTGCTGACACCCAAGGTAAGGGTGGGCCAGAAGCTGGGCAGGGGGCACTGTGACCCCTGCTTCCCGGGTCATGTCAATTTTCTACCCTTGTTTTCATCTCTCGGTCTCCTTTTTTCTTTTGCTCTGTATTTGTAGCAATTCCTCCATCTAATTCTCTCTCTATTGTGCTACTAACCTTTCTGAGCCTCAATTTCCTGCTCTGTAAAATGGGAACCACAGAACCTACCTTGTAAGGAGGAGCAAGTAAGATAACACATGTTAAGGGCCAGGCACATACTAGGGCTCTGTGACCGATGGCCGCAGTGAGGATGTATGTGCCTGTTTCTAGATGGGCTGTAGCTGTTGTCATGCTCTCTCTGTCACTCTCTGTTTTTCTTCTCTTCCTCTCCATGTCCCCTGTCCGCCATGTCTCTGCCTCGTGTCTCAGTCTCTCTAGGTCTCTGTCCTCTGTCTCGATGTGGAAAGTGCACAAGACTGGGAGTCAGGAGACCTGACTTGCTGTGTGATCTTGGGCAAGTCACTTCCCCTTGCTGGACCTCAGTTTCCCAATCTGTAACATAGGGGTGCTCAGCCTTACCTCCCTTCCTCCGTCTCAGGGTTGCTGGGAGGATGACAAGAAAGTTGTCAAGTGAGGGGGTTTCCTCCTTGCAGGGGTCATTGCTGCGGTTGTTTTTGTTGCTGCCTCAGGACGCCCCTCTTTCTCTGGGTTTCTGGGTCCCTCTGTGTCTGTGTGCCAGCCTCTCTCTGTCTCTGTCTTTGTCTCCCTCCCTGGGTCCCGGCTCAGTACCTCGGAGCCTCACTGGCCCCGCAGGACCACCTCATTGCCCTCTCCCCCTCAGTGCTGGTCATACCGCTGGTGGAGAAGGAGACTGTGGCTGTGGCAGCCGTCATCTTGGTAAGAACCCTTGTGGGGTGGCATGGGGAAGGAGAGAGCAGGGGAGGGAGCGGTGGGTGGAGCCTGTCTGGTATGTGCGTGTATGTGCGTGTGTGTGTGTGTGTGTGTGTGTGTGTGTTGAGAGCAGCAGCAAGCTGGGCTGTAGTGGGAGGAAATGGGGGTCTGGGAGACGGCCATATGGATGAGGCGGTGTTGAAAATCTTTTTCTACGTAGGAACAGAAGGGTTAGCACCCCCAAATCACCATTACCTCAATAGGGGGCAGACTTGCGCTGTGGACGGATAAGTAAGTTTGTCTTGGTACACCCAGGGACTCCTCCGAGCTCATTAAAACAGAATTAAAGGTTTCTGAGGCGCCTGACCTTTCCCGAGCTGCTGGCAGGGGAGGGCGGTGGGAGTGGGGGGCACAGCGGGGAGAGCAGGGGAGAGGAGAGGAAGGAAAGGGTACTTGGCTTGGTCTCCTCGGTGCCCCATCTGCCTGACTGAGGGAGCTGCGTCCCTCTTGGTTTCCCCGCCCCCGCCCCCAGCTTCTGTTCCTGCAGGGGACGGATCTGCTGCTGGCACAGAGTTCTCAGTGCTGCTTCCCTCCCCTCTTTTTTCCCAATCTGTGCCAGAGCTGGTCTCTGCAAAGGAGACCAGGGCTCAGGACAATGTGCAGAGGTGGGCGTGGGAGATGGTGGCTCAGTTGCCCACCTTTGTTGAGGGAAAAGAGTCTGAGGTGTCAGGTTCCCGAGAAGGGCTTCCTGGGGCTGTGAGTGCTGGGTCAGAAGAGAAGCAACTCCTCCAAGGGGAAGACATCTAGAAGGTTGTTCATTTTGTGGGCAGGAGGATGGTTGCCATGACCGCTGTTCACGTTGGCTCAGGTTGGACCAGGAGTCCAGGCTTCAGCCTTCTCCTGAGAGGAAAAGCCTGGGTGTATGTACGTGTTGTGTATTGGGGAGGGGGAGGGGTCATATCACTTGAATTTAACTCACCCTAGTAAAACTCTGCTCTGAGCCCTGCTCCAGGCTGGGTGTGGGGCAGAGAGAGGAGTCAGACCATTTCGTGCCTTCTAGAGGCTCAGAGACACCCTCAGACCACCACTGGCCAAAAGAAATAAACGCTGCTAGCAGGTGCTCTGGTGGCAGAGGCTGGAGCAGCAAGGGGTACCTTACATGGGAGACAGTATTTGAGTGGGGTTTGGAGGCATGGGTAGAGGTCAACAGGCAGAGAAGAAGGGAAAGGATAGTCTAGGCAGAGGAAAGAGCATGAGCAAAGACAGGGTGGGGAGCGGGATGGTGGAGTGTTGGGGGAAGTGTGATCCTGGTGAGGCTGAGGTGTGGGGTGCATGCCGGTGAGCAAGATGCTACCAGGGCTTTGGCTGTCAGAAGTTCTCAACAAGCGTCCCCTCAGCTTCTCAACCACTCTGGGCAGTGAAGAGCCCTTGAAAGGTGTTTGGATTATTCCTGGTCTGCCTGTCTTCCAAGCCCATGCCTTCCTACTCAAGTAGAAATGCAGCTCTCAGTGTGCCCGTCCGTCATTACAATGGGGGAGTTGGCAGGTGTGCCCAGGCCAAACAGTGGGGCTGGACGCAGAGGTGGGGGCCCAAAAAGAGTGCAGAATTTTTGCTGCACGTGCTTAACAATGCAGAGAGTCATGCTGAAATGAAGGGTTTAGAGGTAGATTCTCCGGTCAACTGAGCACATCCAGGAACAAAGCTTCCAAGATGCAGCGCAGAATTTACAGAGCTCGTGGGTGGATTAACCCACACATGAGCTCTCCCTGCCACGCTGATGGGATCCTTACTGAAAAAGAGCAGATTGTTCCTAAACCAGAAGAGGAGGATGCACAGAAGGAAAAGATCTCCCAGAAGAAACTGAACAAGCAAAAACTTACGGCCCAGGAGTAAATTCAGCATCAAATAAATGCTAATAAAAGTAAAAGCAGAATAAAGAAAGATTTGAACTTCAGGACACCCCTCTTCCCCATGTATACACACGTGTCTGACAGATCCTGTCCTGCTGCTCCACCCCGGTGCTCCTGGGGCCACAGGTTCCCACATCCTCTAAGAGGCTGCCTGTGCGCCTGGACCTCACAGCTGCTACCAGATCCCAAGAGCAGAGGGTGCAGAGGATGCAGGGGGTGACCCAGGGCAGGTCTTTTGGAGAAGGCTAACTCACCAGGCTCCTTTCTCTCAAGCCCCACTCACCTCTCTGAGTCTCTGCTCTTGGTGTTTATCAATGTCTCCATCCATCTATTTACCCATTCATCTGTTTATCCATCCATCCATCCATCCATCCAGCCAGCCAGCCAGCCAGCCAGCAATGGAAGACGTATTTCTCGAGCATTGCCAGGCACCGCAGGTACTAGATGCTGCAAACACAGCGGTGATGGAGACAGACCAGATAGGCCTAGCTTTCACAGACCATACCATCTGGAAGGGTGAGGGAGACAAACAAGGCAACAAAATAAGAATAGAATTGCAAATGATGGCAAGTGCTAGCAAGGAAACCTAGGGAGCCCTGCAAAGAATATTGGGGCCTGATGGAAATGCGGTCAGTGGAGGGCTTTCTGAGGAATAAATATGCCATCCGGGTGCGGAGAGCTGCCTGGCTGAGTTCTCGGCCTCTGCCGCTCGCAGCTCCAGGCACCTTGATTGCAGATTCTTTGTGTGGAAAGAGTCTTCGGCTCTGTTCTTCAGCTCAGGGATAATAAGTCCCTTTGAGGAGTGGGCGGCTCTTGGTCGCTGGCATTTGATGTGTGATTTGTGCCCACGCTTCCCCCAGCTGTGCCAGCCACGCTGGCTCCTTACACGGGGATGGGGTGTTCATGTGATTAGCTATGTTGAACTTGGTGAGGGTGAGGGTGTGGGGGCCGACAGCCCCGGTGGTCACCACTGTGTGCTGCCACTCAGGCCTGCCCCCTGATTATCGAGAGTAGGTGCAAGTGTGTGTTTCTATGAGTGAGCAAAGCGCCATGTGTGTTTCTATGAGTGAGCAAACACACATGTTGGTGTGTTTGCATATGGGGGGACAGAAGTGTGTGCATGGCTCGTGGGTATGTGACGTGCACAGGTGGGTGGATAGACACTGTGGGTGTGGGTATGGCTGTCTTTGAGTCTGGACTGCCCTGCGTGTGTCTGTGTATGTGCGTGCACACACACCCGAGTATGTCCCTGAGCCAGTGACAGTGTGAATGTGTGCTGGGGTACTGAGCTTCTTCAAGAGAGCGTGTACATGTGTTTGTGCACGTGCTGGGTGGGGACGGGCTGAGGTAGCCCAGGAGTGTGTGCCAGCGTGGAGGGACGTCCAGGGGCCTCCACAGTTCCTTCCTCTCCCCCGGCCTTCTGAGGCTTAGTCAGTCTCCCTGCTCTGTACCGGGACCGGGCTGTTTTGGCAGCCCAGGAACTGGTTGCTCCATAGCGCTAGAGGGGTCCCAATCTTCTCTTTACCTGAAAGATGGGTCCAGGTAGAAGGAACGAGAAGGATGTCCCCCCGCCATCTACCAGCGGTAAAATGCCAACATGGTCATATCAACCACATGTGAATGACCCACGCCCCAGCCTCTTCCAACTCCCCGTCCTGTCGTAGTCAGATGGAGCCTTATCCAGAGCTTAACCTCCAACGCCGTCCTTGGTGGCCCAGGCCTCCAAGGTCTTCCTGCCTCCAGTGTTGCTCCCTTCAATTCACCGTACACGCTGTAGGCCATGGCCCTCACGCTAAAATCCAATTCCTTAGCCTGGCACTCAAGGTCCTTCCCTCTGTGGCGACATGGATCTCACTCCTGCCCAGATCCTCATCTCCTCGTACCACCTACTACCCAGCACGGCCAGGACAGCTCCTGCCTGCAGTGTCCCCTCTCTTCAGGCTCTGCTTTACTTCCCCATTCTTTAGTGTGGGTTCTGCCCCCTCCCTCTGAGCTCCCACAGTCTTTAAGTTCCCACCCACCCAGTCTGCCTTCTCCTTCTTCCTCAGGTATGAGGTTCTGCACCCCACCCAACTGCGTCCCCCACTCCGTCCCACCCCAGCCAGATATGAGCTTCCTGGGAACCTACTGGTCTCCTCCTCTCCATCTGCTCCTGGCAGGGAACCTAGAGCAGGGACGGGGGCTGCTGAGTGAGGAGGGAGGATGAAGTAGGGGACCCCAGTTCAGTCACCATGGGGTGCCCCGTAGGTGGTGAGCAGCTCTGAGTAGGCACCAGATGCTGGTGGCAGACCTGCAGTGGGTCCCCAGACTGCCACCCCTCCCTTTCTCTCTCTCATTTTCTACATCAATCACTCAAGCAGAGGTGGGGGAAGGGACTTCACAGAGTATGAAAGGTGGGCTGAAGGGATTCCTGGTGAATGACACAGGGCAGTTGGAGAGGGACAGGATCATGGGGGTGGTGATGAAAGTGGATCTGGAGAGGGGAGGGTGTGGGCAAAGAAGGTGAGGGAGTAGTTGGTGCTGTCCCAACCCAGCCACTTTCTGCTGTGTAACCTTGGGCAAGTCACTCAAATTTTTCTGGGATTTTTCTGGGATTCCACCTGGTAAGGTGGAAGCCTGCCTTACCAGGTGGTGAGAATCACATCCAAGGCCATCCATTCATTCCTTTTTTCACCCACCCTCCCAAGTTCTTAAGGCACAGCAGACGCATCATACATGTCAGCCCTCTTCCCTTACCCCGAACTTAGGGATGGCTCAAACCCCAACTCAAAAATGATGAAGGTGGGAGGCTGAGGCCAATACCACTCATTCCATTACGAGGGGCTGACGTGTTCCGTGAGCTGGGAGATGGAGAGGCGTCCCAGGGCATCCCTCTTTCCCCACTATACACCTCAATTGTGCTGTTGATGGAACAGTGACTGAAAAGGCAGCGATCAGAACAGTTCCACT
Organism: Rhinolophus ferrumequinum; assembly: GCF_004115265.2. Lineage (NCBI taxonomy): Eukaryota > Metazoa > Chordata > Mammalia > Chiroptera > Rhinolophidae > Rhinolophus > Rhinolophus ferrumequinum. Next base: position 48,010,548 of record NC_046294.1, on the reverse strand, counting down.
TGTTTGGATTAGATGTAGATGGCTTCCTGGAGGTGGGGATTTTTCTGGAGCCATGTGCTTGGTCAGAAGGACAGGCTGATCCCTGAAGCTCGTAGACTGGAGTGTGTATGTGTTGGTGGGGACAGGTGTGTGCTGGGCATAAGGAGGGCACTCTGACAGAGATGGAAGCTAAGGAAGGTCACAGTTGGTCCCTCTTCCACATCCCTCCAGGTGCACTGTGGCCAGCTGAGTGACAGTGAAGAAAGGAGCCTTCAAGCTGTAGAGAAGCATGTGAGTGGGCGGTATGGCTGGGGTTGGATGGGGGGCTGCTGGAGACCCTCATCACAACTGGTGGGAAGATGATCTGGCCAGGGAGCTGGACAGACCCAGGTTTCAGTCCACCATGTTTGGGCTGTGTGACCTTGAGCAAGTCACTTAACCTCTCTGAGCATCAGTTTCACATCTGAAAATGAGGATAAGGATAGTACTGACCTACTTAGAGTACTTGTGAGATAAAAGTCAAATATCTTGTCAGTACTTAGGAAGGACTATCTACATAATGATATCGAGGCTCTTTCCTGAGATTTTGTAATGTGACTTTAGCAATGACTTAGGACTCCCTGTGGATGGTAGAGACACAGAAATCTGACCCTGTTCTGTCTTGGAAGAATCTTGGGCTGGGGGTGGAGACAAACCCTGTACATATCTGTTCGGGACGGAGGGACGCTCCAGGGACCGTGCAATCCCACAGGAGGGTGGAGTGCTGAGGGATGAGTTGTTTGGAGGGGGGTGGGATGTGTGTGGGGGGGTGGAGGCGATGGGCACCTCAGGCGGAGGGAAAGGCTTGACCGAAGGCGAGAAGTCCTAAGGCGGCGAGCGCGGTAAAGATGGGGCGAGTGGCTCGCTGACTGCTTAGTCCGCCCCAGACGCTGGTGGCCCTGCGAAGGGTGCAGGTCCTGCAGCAGCGCGGGCCCCGCGCGGCCCCCGAAGCGGTTCAGAACCCCCCGGCGGGAGCGGCGAAAGACGAGCAGAGAGAGATTGCCCACACCGACCAGGACCGAAAGATCCTGCAACTGTGTGGTGAGGACTCAGCTGGGGCCGGCCTGGGGGCGAGGAAGGGTCGAACCTAGGGGGTTCGAGAGGTCTTGTGGGGGCGGGGCCTTGTTTGGGGTGGGCGGGGCCTGAGAGGTGGCTTGGCCGGGAGCAGCCGGGGAGCAATTGGGAGATCTATGGGCTGGGCGAGCTGGTGAAGCCGGAGGCGGCGCAGTCTTGGGGGAGTCTATGGGCCTTCTCTCTGACCCGCGCCCCACTGTTACAGGGGAACTCTACGACCTGGATGCCTCTTCCCTGCAGCTCAAAGTCCTCCAATATGTGAGTCCCTATGCCCCTCCCCTTGTGCTCCTTTTTGGAATAACGTTCCCTTGAGCCCTCCATCAGTTCAGATTCCGATGCCCCCCCTCCTCTATCCTCCACCTCCCTGAGAAGCCTCCAAGAGGCAAGAGGGCAGGGAGTAGGGGTGGCGCAGTTCCGTGGTCAGCCCCTCGCTCTCTCTGTTCCTCCCTCTCAGCTGCAGCAGGAGACCCAGGCATCCTGCTGCTGCCTCCTGCTGGTGTCCGAGGACAATCTCCAGCTCTCCTGTAAGGTGAGGGCACAGGTCCACTGTGGGACTGAGCGAGGGACCCAGGCTCCGAGGGGAAGAACCTTTCCCGTCCTTTAACGGGTCCCCACTGCTCTGTCCTTCAGGTCATTGGAGATAAAGTGCTAGAGGAAGAGGTCAGCTTCCCGGTGAGTCCTGTGTCTGTCTCGTGTTGGAGTCTGCAGTAGAAGTTAAGGCAAGCTAGGCGCTCCTGGGATGTGTCCAGAGGGGCTGGGATCTGCTAGAATCTCTTGGAATCTGGTGGAATTATCTGAATCTTGGGATCTACTTAGGAATGTAATGAGAGAGAAGTCTCTTACAATCTACAGAACGGCTTACTCGGGACCAGTTCACTTCTGTTAGAGTATTTTTGGATTGAACTCACTTAGAATCTGTTAAGATCAACAAGAATCTTTGGAGTCTGCTTTTCTCTTCTAGTTAGGGAGGACCCTAACGTCCTCCAAAGGGGGTTCTGGTCAGGAGCAGAACTCCTCACCCCCTTCAGTGTTAACCCTAGCCACCATTTGGATTGACTGGAAGAGATCCTTGAAACTTCCAGACTTGAGGGTGGGGCAGGATCTGAGATTGCCTGACCTTGGGGAGAGCTGGGCCCTGACTCAGTCTCTCCTCACTCCCCAGATGACAATGGGACGCCTGGGCCAAGTGGTGGAAGACAAGAAATCTATCCAACTGAAAGATCTCACCTCTGTAAGCCATGACCTAGCTGGACCAGGGGAGGATGCAAGGGGAGAGGCCCCTGTCCAGTCCCCAGAGCCAGGGTTTGTGGGACAGGGCAGCCTAGGAATGTGGGAGACAAGACCCAGGGATTTTCTCCCAATCCACTCCCATATTGTAGCACTTCCCACCCTGTATGCTGTATGGGTCCTTTAGAACTGGCTGTCATGTAGTATGGTGGAGGGCTGGGGGAAGGAAGCATACTCTCCCCCTCCACCCTTCCCCTTTGCAGGAGGATGTGCAACAGCTGCAAAGCATGTTGGGCTGCGAGCTGCAGGCCATGCTCTGTGTCCCTGTCATCAGCCGAGCCACTGACCAGGTGGTGGCCCTGGCCTGCTCTTTCAACAAACTTGGAGGAGACTTGTGAGTCTGGGTGGGGTGATGTGATCAGGAGATGAAGCTGAGAGACTGGACAGGGCCCAACTAGGGTAACGGTGCGGGAAGGGTACTAGGCAGGCGTACTTTCTAGCAATGGTGGACTGAATGGTTTGTTGGTGCAAGAGACTGTGGGATTCTGAGGGTGCTCGGCCCTTGCGCCGCTGTGGCTGAGGCACAGGCAACTGTTGACTCTCCATCACCCATTTTGGCTTATTTAAAAGTCACGTTGAGGTCCAAGTGAGCTCCCCTTCTCTTTGCCCACTTCCAGCAGTTGGGATTGATTATCGACCAGTAGGATACTGGCCTTCCCCCAACTTGCCATCCCCTGTTTTGACGTTTCTGATGAGAACTCTCTGATGGAGGGGTGGTGAGCTCTGGGCTGGGTGAACTCTCTGGGACCCCAGAGCATCACTGACATAGTGAGCAGCGGCTAAAAGGAATACGGGCTTGGGGGCTAGGCTAAGCTTAGAGTCTTTAGAGGCACTTATAACATGGCAGTTATAAGAATCATACAAAACACAGTGGTGGGCAGGGCACGGAGTCAGGTAAACAGGCATATCTGGAAGCATATCACAAGAACTGAGGTCATATTTGGGGTCTAGGAGTGGTATCATAAATAGATGTCATGTCCTAGACCAACTCACTAATTGACAGTCGCTGCCTGAAGCATTGTGTTGAGACTGGATCTTAGTACTGTGATTGATTAGCCTTGTCTGTCCTTGGAGCAGGTTCGGGATGTGAATGCTGCCACATGTGGTCCAGCAGGTCTAGCAGTTTGGGCAGAGTCATACAGGTAGGGAGGAGCAGGCAGGTGAAGGGCTGAGTCCTGATTCCAGGATGCAGAGGGATGCTGACAAGATGTTTGGCCCCTGCGACCCAAGCAAGCAGGATGGATTTGAGGGCCTGGAGCTCCTGCAGGAAGTAGAGACGGGAGATGTTGGGACTAGAGACGTGTGAGAAGCCCAGGGATGGGATCTGCAGAGGTGGGGCAGTGATCTGGGAGTCGCAGGTCTGTGCAGCAGGACCTGCTAGCAGAGAGCTCTGTAAGCAGTTGGATGGACCAGGAGTAATGAAGACAGGGGCAAAGCAGAGCCCGCTGAGGCAGGGACGATGTGGGATCTGTGTCGTTTGGTTCTGGTGGGTATCCTAGTGGTGGGAGAATTTCTGCCATTCAATGAATACATGGTGAGCACCTACTTGTCCAGCAGTGTCCTGACCAGATGGCCTTGGAAAGGCCTTTGGGGAGAGGAGGGCAGAGTGAGTGCAGGTCCAGCAGGGACTGTGACCTCTCACTGCTGGTTGTGGGACTGGGTTCTGAAATGGCCCTAGACCTGAAGGAGAGGTGGTATCAGAAGGGAAAGGAGATGGAGCCTTGGCGACAGCCCTGAGGCCCAAGGCATGGGCAAGGCCATCTCTAGGTCCCACATATTTCAGAGAGGGAATGCTGAATGATTGCATGAGCCAAGGTTGGGTTCAGCTCAAAGTAGTGATGACAGAGAAGCTGCCAGGAACTCAGAAAACAAGGACTCCAGAATCCCTTCCGCTGGGAGTGTGGTGGGGCTAGCGATAAGGGCAGAGGTAGAGGTGGAGTACAGTTAAGACATTTAGCAAACACTTCCCAAATATCTCCCCTGGACCAGGCTCTGCATTGGGCATGGGGTGATACAGTTACCTTTAAGACTTAAAGTTTACTTTCATGGCATAGAAGAAAGAGGGTGGCAAAGGTATTCCAGGCAGAGCAAACGGTATGGGGAAAAGCATAAAGATACGAAAGAGCCTGAGGTTTTCTCAGAACAATGAGGATTTTAGCATGGCTGAAGCTAAGGTAGAGATGAGGGGAGCGCAGGATAGTGACAGGAGCTAGGAGAGCCAGGGCAGGGCCACTGCCCATCCTTGAGAATGGAGGGGCTCCTGGGGAGGAGCAGGAGGACACCCAGCCCTGGCCTGGGCAAGTCTCCAGTCTGAGGGAGGAGACGCAGACTCAGTCTCGGTAAATTCAAAGTCAGAGGAGGGAGACATGGCTCTGACTTCAAGGGATCTTAATAATAGTCGGAGGAGGAAGACACATTTTGGTCTAGGAGAACTAGAGCGCTCCCCCCAGGGAGCGCCTAGTCTGAGGGGACAGCTGCCCCAAGCTGCCAGTGCTGCGAGCAGCCCCAGTAGAGGAGAGTGATGGTTAGCTGGTGGGTCTCTGAGAGCACTTCCTGGAGGAAGGGAGAAATGTGGAGAGAAGTTTGTCATTCTTTCCTCTCCAGTGACCCCCACCCCCTCCCCTAGGTTCACAGACCAGGATGAGCAGGTGACCCAGCACTGCTTCCAATACACCAGCACAGTGCTCACCAGCACCCTGGCCTTCCAGAAGGAGCAGAAACTCAAGTGTGAGTGCCAGGTGAGAGATCTGCCTTGCGCCTTTCTCAGGAACAAAGTCGCCCAGCTCTCAGCTCCGGAAAGTCATCCACAAGGGAAAAGCCCATGTCTATCTAAACCACCGCAGGGAGATTACCCAGTGCCCCGGAGGCCTCTAAAAGGGGGAGATCGGTAGTTTTTCGGGACAGCGCCAATGGCTGCAGACACTGTGTCCCTCTAGTGTTCAACTTGGGTACTACAGCAACATCTGGGTGTCTGGAGCCGGAGGTGAACGCACATATGAGATTCAAGATTTCTACACAACTTCACTGGGGCTATTTCTCCCACTCCCTCGCTTAGGAGCCAAATGATATAATTGACTCGTCTCTGCCAGTCTCCAGCATGTCCTGAAAGCTCTAGGAGAGCAATGAGAAGCCCCCAGGTCTGTTGGAGGCAGGGGGCTGGAGACTGTAACCTGAACCCCTATGTTCTCCATTTTCTCCATCCCAGGCTCTTCTCCAAGTGGCAAAGAACCTCTTCACTCACCTGGGTGAGTGTACTGTCCTCCATGCTTAGCTGTGGGGTGGGAGTGGAGGCTGGAGATTTGGGAATGAGAGGTGGGAGTCCAGCCTGTTCTCACCACAGGCCCCCATGTTTCTCCCTCCCACAGACGACGTCTCTGTCCTGCTCCAGGAGATCATTACAGAGGCCAGAAATCTCAGCAATGCTGAGATGTGAGTGAATCTCCCCCGAGGAGGCGCGAGAGAGGCCCTGGGCCTGTCTTCCTCCTCTCCTTTTCTCCCCTCTTTTCCCCCCTCCGCTGCCGTGTTGTGGGACCCATCACGCTTTGTGTGATCCTTTATTCCATAACATCCAATGAAAACAGGGGCGGGGCTCGCTTTGCTGGCCATGGATCCTCAGCTCCTAACAGTGGGTGGCCCAGAGATGCTACCAAACAAACAAACAACAACAACAAAAAAACATTGGTCTGTTCCAAAGTCGGGAGCCAGCCCTGAGAATCTCTCCTACCCAGCCTCGGAAATCCAGGCTTTGTCTCAAGTCCTGAGAAGTGGGGGGTGGTCTGAGAGGGGTGTCAGGGCCCTGTGGACCAAGGCCGTTTCCTCACAGCTGCTCAGTGTTCCTGCTGGATCAGAATGAACTGGTGGCCAAGGTGTTCGACGGGGGCGTGGTGGAGGACGAGGTAAGGCAGGGCCGTGCGGAGGGAGTGTGTGGCTATGGACCTGAGGCCCGTGTGTCTGCAGGGGGCTGAGGAGCCGTCCGGACGGTCCGCTTTGTGTCTGGCCGCTGACTTCTTCCTCCCTACCGGTGCCTGGCCCCGCAGAGCTATGAGATCCGCATCCCAGCAGACCAGGGAATCGCGGGCCACGTGGCGACCACGGGCCAGATCCTGAACATCCCAGACGCGTACGCACACCCACTCTTCTACCGTGGCGTGGATGACAGCACCGGCTTCCGCACACGCAACATCCTTTGCTTTCCCATCAAGAATGAGAACCAGGGTGCGGGCTCCCGGCCGAAGGGTGGGGAGGGGCGGGGCAGGGCCAGGGCGGGGCGGGGCCTGAACAGGACGGGGCGGAGCTGAGCAGAGGGTTAGCAACCCTTCCTGAGCGTCCTGAAGCAGAAGGGACGGGGTTTCCCAGGCATGGGACATCCCTTAAGGGCACCTGGGAGGGCAGATCCCTGCCGGACACATCCACCGGCGGATCCTAGCCCCTCTCCGGCTCCTAGAGGTCATCGGTGTGGCTGAGCTGGTGAACAAGATCAACGGACCATGGTTCAGCAAGTTCGATGAGGACCTGGCAACAGCCTTCTCCATCTACTGTGGCATCAGCATCGCCCATGTGAGTGGGAACGGGCAGGGCCTGTGCAGGACTCTCTGCCCTCCTCTTCACATTGGGTGTCCTTGCTGTCTAGAGGGGTCCGTACCCCGCCTGGGACGCAGAGCCCCGCTGCTGAGTTGCTGTGCAACCTTCAGTACCTGCTCGTCACTTCTGGCCTCACTTCCCATCTGAAAATTTACTATTTCCTGTCCTGCCCCTTTAGGCTCCCAGGACCATGTTGTCTATTCACCCACTGTGCCCCTGTCCCCCTTGGGAAGCAACCTCAATCCAAGCCCCTGGTCAGCTTCTTTCTGGGAAATGTTGGGTCTTGTTGTCCAGAGCTGGTAGCCTGGGACTCCAACCCATCGGTCCCTGACACTGTACCTCCTTTTTGCTTCTCTTTCTCTGCTGTGGGCCTCAGGGCAGTTCTGGAGGAGACAGAGTGCGGGATCACATGCTAAGAGGCCCGGGAGGAGGAGCAAGGGGAGGTCTCCATGACAGTTGGAGGAGGCTCCCTACTCTCGGCTGGGGTTGGAAGGCCCAGCACGGGACAGGAAGGGGGACTCTGTCTTACCCCTTTGTCCCCCTCCTGGGCATTCTGGGGTTTCACAGCCACCTTGCTTGAGCCCCATCTTTCCCTTTCTGCTCCTCAGTCCCTCCTTTACAAGAAAGTGAATGAGGCCCAGTATCGCAGCCACCTCGCTAATGAGATGATGATGTACCACATGAAGGCGAGTATGCAAGGAGCTTCTGTCCTCCTTCCCACGGTCCCAGGGTCCCCTGCAGCCCACCTCTTCCTTCCCTGCCTCCCCAGATCCTCTTGGGCTCAGGACCAGGCTGAGATCTCTGATTGCCCTCCCTTGAAGATGATGAGATTGACCCAATGCAGTGCCTGGTCTCCAGCTCTCCTTCCGGGCACCTGCTGCTTCAGCACCGAGGCTAGCAGCAGGACCCATTCCAGGGAAGAACCTGGTTTAGCCAGCGGTTCCCCGTGTCCAGGGATAATTCCCACCTTGGGAATGACTAAAGGCTGAAAAGCCCACTCAGGGCCCTTCCCACAGCTCCCATAGGTCCAGTGGTCCTGCAGTGCCGGGAAGTCCTAATGATGCTATTCCATCCCATTCTCAGACCCTGTGTCAGAAAAGCTGTCCCGGGCTTTAGGTCAGAGTATGTGGTGGCCGTTGCTGATTTGAACATTTCCTCTCACCTGTGCCCAAACCAAAGGGTCCCAGACTTTGTAGGGAGGGGCAAATCTGTAATAGGAAGGACTGAGGTTTGATTCTGTGATGGTCCCCCCCAAAATAAGTCATCTTCAAGTTGGTGCCTATGAAAGGCTGCCATGGCTTTAGGGGTATCACCAAGGAGTGTCCTCCGCCTTTGCTGAGGGGAAGCTGCTACAGATGAGGGGTGTCACCGATAAGGAGGCACAGTAGATGGGCCACAGGGCTGTGGGGGGGGAGGTGGTGGTCTCCCGCCCAGTGACAATCTATGGAGTGGATGGCCCAACTGGGGTGTGCTCTGGGTGAGGGGTTCCCCCTGCTGTGGGAATTTGGGGGTGAGGACACTGGATGAGTGGAGGTCATCTTCTAATGCCCTGGCTGGTCCCCTGTAGGTCTCTGATGATGAATATACCAAACTTCTCCATGAAGGGATCCCGCCGGTGGCTGTCATTGACTCCAATTTCGCCAGTTTTATCTATACCCCTCGCTCTCTCCCAGAAGATGATACTTCCATGGTGAGCTGCCCCCTGCCCCGCACTCACTGGACCGTGGAGGCAGAGGGTGTGTAGGCAGAGATTTAAATTCGATGTGTACAGGAACTTCCTGGCAAACCAGAGTCATTAAGAAAGACTATAGCGCCTCCTTTAGAGACGGAGTGGCCATGTGGTCTGCCAGCATGGCCCCGGGGGCCCCGGGGGCCCCGGGCTGGCTGAATGATAACAAAGGCTACTCCGGAACCAACAGTGCCCAAGGCATGTGGCCTCAGGGTGGGCTCCTCGCTCCCTATTTTTCTAAGATTTTGTGTGAGCTTGGTTCCAAGAGTTCTTTGAAAAGTTCTGGGCTCTGACTGGGCATTACTATTTTATGGTTCTCTAGTATAGATCTGAAGATCTAAGACTCCAAAATTGTGGCGGCTTCCAGAAGGGCCAAGGCAGATGGCCCCATGTGGAAACTGCCACTCCCTCTGACCCCTCCCTTCCGCCCTCTGCAGGCCATCCTGAGCATGCTGCAGGACATGAATTTCATCAACAACTACAAAATTGACTGCCCGACGCTGGCCCGGTGCGTTCGCCCAGCCCTCGCCTCTGCGTGCAGGGAGCCCTGGTCTCTGCCTCCCTCTGTCCTCCACTCTCACATCCATTCCCCCAGCCTTCTGGCGAGGGGTCTCTCAGGGACAACAGGGAAGACTCAGTCTTGTGGGCGTGGGCGGGATCCACGAATGAGAGGCAATTAATTCCTAGACATTGGGACCGTGAGGAAAGGAAAGGAATGGGGCAGGGCGGCACCTGAAAGGGCGCCCTGGGAGGAGAGCCTGAGGCCCGTCTGCTGCCCTCTCCCCCACCCCAGGTTCTGTTTGATGGTGAAGAAGGGCTACCGAGATCCCCCTTACCACAACTGGATGCACGCCTTCTCTGTCTCCCACTTCTGCTACCTGCTTTACAAGAACCTGGAGCTCACTAACTACCTCGAGTGAGTGGCTGCCCTTTCCCACCCCCAGCTGTCAGCTGCGGGGACGGGGGTCTCCTTCCCTGAGACACGGAAGAAACTCCTGTGTGGCAGGCACTTTACATGCACTGCCTCATGGGACCCTCTTAACAGCCCACGGAGGGAGATTGCATAGCCCTGTTTCCTGGGCCAGCCTTACAGTTGCATACCCAGGGGATGATGGGCCTGTCAAACTCCAAACCAGGGCTTCTTTCCTGGAAGGGGCCCAGGTGTCCTAAGTGCCTGTCTGGGTGCTGGACATTTCATCCTGCTGTTCCTCCTCTGGGGGCCTGGAGAGGGAGCTGTGTGTGGACCGCTTTCCCGTCTGTCTCCCAACCAGGGACATCGAGATCTTTGCCTTGTTTATTTCCTGCATGTGTCATGACCTGGACCACAGAGGCACAAACAACTCCTTCCAGGTGGCCTCGGTGAGACCCTGCCCTCCTCACAGTGGGCAGCCTCCCCGGGGGGGCTGGGAGTGTCCCTTCGCCAGCCTGAGGAGACAGGGGAGCTGCTGAGACCAGCAGCCTGAGGTTCTCCCAGGCTTTGTGCTGGGCTCTGAGCTGGGGGGGGGGGGGGGGGGGGAGGGGCAGGAGGAACAGGGTAATGCTTAGCCTAATAGGGTGGCTGCTTGGATCTGGATGGAAGGAGTGATGGAGTTTTCCTGGCTTTTCCAGAAATCTGTGCTGGCTGCGCTCTACAGCTCTGAGGGCTCTGTCATGGAGGTACCACCATTCTGCTCCAGTCCCCCCCACACACCTCCTATCCACTGCCCCACGTCTTCCTGTCCTCCTCCTCCTCCTCCTCCTCTACAAAGTTAGACTGTGACCCAGCTCCTTCTATTCCCAAATCCTGCTCTTCAGACAGCCTGTGAGAGCTGCAGCCACCCCCAGGGCACGTCTAGCTCATTTTCCTGGATGGGCTTGGAGGGATGCAGGCTTGGAGGGGTGTGAGTCAGGCTGCAGGTTCTGCTGGAGCCCAAGTTTGCAAAGGGAGGACTTGTACTTAGCACAATTCTCTTTGCATGTCTGGGAATGCCCTGTGCAACCCCTCCCTGCCAAGCCTGGACAGGATGCACTCCCATCACACTCAGGTTTGCCTTAGATTGTTTAGTTTGGGTCTACCCACCCCCAGATGGGGGCTCCTTGGGGCAGGGACAAAATCCGAGACATCTCTGGGTTCCCTGCACTTGGCATACTCCTTGGCACAGAGCGGGAGCCAAGGTCACCTCATCCCATGGTACCCCCCACGCCGTCCAGAGACTGGCCTGGCTTGTATACTCCCAAGATGAGGGGCCCCTTCCATCCTGGGAGGCCTGGTGGCAGCCCTGTTTCTGCTCTGTTCGCCCTGGGCTGAGCCCACTTTTCCTCTGAGTGACAACCCTTCAGCATCAGGAGACAGAGGCTTTGCCCTCACCTCACACTGCCTTGCCTTGTCAGCAAACAAATGTTAGCTGCATGAATTAATGTCTAGGAGTCTCGAGGGATCATTCCAGAATTATTCCAGCTTGAGAAATCCTTAGAGCTTACCTTGTCATGTCCCTCTATGTGACAGCTGAGGAACCTGGGGCTCAGAGCCTTGCCCGGGTCACACCAAGGGTAGAAACAGAATCCAGAAAGGGAGCTGAGAGCCTGACTCCCGTTTCTACCTGCTCTGCTCACCTTGCGGGCTGGGGTTGGGCCGGGCCTGCTCCCTCTCTTGGGGTCAGTCTTGAGGGAAGCCCTCCACCCTGACTGGGCCCCATCACTCCTCTCCCCCTAGAGGCACCACTTCGCTCAGGCCATCGCCATCCTCAACACCCATGGTTGTAACATCTTCGACCACTTCTCCCGGAAGGTGAATGGGCCGGGGTAGCGGTGAGGGAGGGGGAGCTGGGAGCTGGCCCATCACAGGAGAAGGGGCTGATGGGTAGAGGCTCCCCGGGGCGGGGAAGTGGGTGAGGGTGTCTGGCAGGAGGCCATGACATCTCCTGGCCCCCACCCAGGACTACCAGCGCATGCTGGACCTCATGCGGGACATCATCTTGGCCACGGACCTGGCCCACCACCTCCGCATCTTCAAGGACCTCCAGAAGATGGCGGAAGGTGCCTGCTTTTAGCTCTGGGCCTTAGAGTTGGGGAGGGACCACCAAGAGGGGCATTTGCCTGGAGAACATCCCCAGTGGTTTGGACCCACCTCCAGCATCAATCCACCCGGCAGACCCCGCCCCAGCCCATGGGCTCTCATCCAGGGTGCTAAATTCCCTGGACCACTTTGGGGTGGGCCCTGTGGGGCTTGTTCTTAGAGAGGGGGCCGGCCCCTCTATGTGAGGGGCCCCACTCCTTGACCCCCACCTCTCCCCAATAGTGGGCTATGACCGAAATAACAAGCAGCACCACAGTCTCCTTCTCTGCCTCCTTATGACCTCCTGTGACCTCTCTGACCAGACCAAGGGCTGGAAGACCACGAGGAAGATTGCAGTAAGGCCTGCCCCTCCCCTAGCAGGTGTAGGGGGCATACCCTGCCTGGCTCTGTGTAGCTCCTGCACCCTGGACACCCTTACACTGCTGAGCTCAGCCTGGCTATATTTTGGGGAGACAGAAATCTAGACCACCTCAGAGTGACAGATGGGGAGATTCAGAGAGGGGCATGGACTTCCCTGAGATCACACAGCAGTCAGTGGCTGGTGGGAGGTGGGCCAGAACCCAGACACTCCTCCCCACCTGGGGCTATCCCCCTGCCAGGCTGGGGATGGTGAAGACAGGCCCTAAGGTGAGGCTCAGGGAGGCCTCAGTGTGTCCCCTTGGGAATGGGCTATGGAGGAGCTCGGGTGGATGGAGCCCACTCACAGGATGTGATGCGAGTGTTGGCCTTTCAGGAGCTGATCTACAAAGAATTCTTCTCCCAGGGAGACTTGGTACGTGGGGCGTGAGCTCAGGGTGTCCAGGTGGGAGAGGGGTTCCTGGCCTGGGGCTGGGAGGGGTTGGGTTCGCCCGACCCTGGTGCCTACTGGAGGAAGAGGGCCAGGCCTGATGACTTGATGCCCGCAGGAGAAGGCCATGGGCAACCGGCCGATGGAGATGATGGACCGTGAGAAGGCCTACATCCCTGAGCTGCAGATCAGCTTCATGGAGCACATTGCAATGCCCATCTACAAGTGAGGGGGCTCCCTGGACTGCTGGGGCTCCGCACAGAGCGGCTGGGGGAGGCGGGGCTGGCCGTGGCCATCGCAGCAGACACGGGTGCTGGGCTTGGCCCGGCCCAGCTCCAGTGAGCCACCCCGCTGCCTCTGGGCATAGCTGTCTCCTGCTTTGCCCCTAAATGGACCCTTCACTTCATTCTTGGTCCCCTCTGGAAAGAGACCCTCACGTTCTCCTTGAGCATCCAGCCCTATGTCTCATTCTTATAAAATTTAACTTGTGGTATAGCCCCGATCTTTCTTGCTGCTCACTCTCTGACTGCTGACTTTTAATCCTGCCCCTACGCACCCCTAGGCTGCTTCAGGACCTGTTCCCCAAAGCGGCAGAACTATACGAACGCGTGGCCTCGAACCGTGAGCACTGGACCAAGGTGTCACACAAGTTCACCATCCGCGGCCTCCCGAGCAACAACTCGCTGGACTTCCTGGATGAGGAGTACGAGGTGCCTGAGCTGGATGGCACTGGGGGCCCAGTCAATGGCTGTTGCAGCCTTGACTCTGCGTGAGCCTCTCCCACGATCCTGCCCTGCCCAGGCCTCCTCCCACAACCCTCCATTGGCGGGACCAGAGCCATGGGTCCTGGGTTCTAGATCAGAACTTCTCGTGTGACCTGGGCAAGTACTGACCTTCTGGGCCTCAGCGTTCTTGTCTGTATAATGGAAGCAAGACTTCCAACCTCACCAAGACTTTGTCATTTGTCCTCTGAGAGCACAGGGTGACCCATGAGCAGTGGGCCCTGCTCTGTACGTCTGACCACGCCTTGGCAAGTCCTCCCCAAGCCACTCCTCCCCGGCAGCCTGGCTGGCTTCTCCTGGGCCCCTGGCCTGCCTCTCCAGATCTGTGTCCTTTTCCCCTCTCCAGGATCCTCATTCAAGGAGAAGGTGGGACACCTCGGTGAATAGAGGGCAGATCTTAGAAACAGTCATTAGCTGTGTTGGAGGACTAGAAATAGCCGTGGAGCCACAGGTGCCCCTGAGGACCGCCCCTGTACTTACGGTGGGGATGAGGACCTGGGGTGATTGATGCAGGGACCCTACAAGGCAGCTGCCAGAGGGGCACTCAGTGCTCTGAGGAGAGAGGCTCAGGAAGAAAACAGGATGGGAACAATGGGCAGGAAGGATCCCTGGGCTGGGAGACCGGCCCCAACTGAGTCAGCAATGCTTCCTCCTGGCTGTGTGACCCTGGGCGAGTCCCTTGCCCTATCTGGGCAAACAGTAGGCTGAGACAGTCTGTTCTCTGAGACCCCTTTTGTCTAGATCAAAGTCCCCCGAGGTCTGTGGAGTCCCAGAAAAGGCTGTGGAATGCCCCTGCCACCCTAGGGCAGATAGCTGACCTTGAGTCCGTCAGAGGACCCCTGTGTGTATCCCCTTAGCCCAAGCCCCACCTCCATTCCTGCAGCCAGAGAGGCACCCGGCCTCAGCCTTGGCAGGGTGTCGCTCCTCTTCAAGGCCATATCCACCTGTGCCCCGGGGCTTGGGAGACCCCATAGGGTCGGGCCTCTTGGGTCAGCCCGGCAGCTTCTCCCTTCTCTTTTGTTCTGTACTGTGTTGTGGGGTAGGGGGAGGGGGGCCACCTGCCTTACCTATTCGGAGTTGCCTTTAGAGAGATACGTTTTTCTAGGACTCTGTGCAACTGTTGTATATGGTCCCGTGGGCTAACCGCTTTGTACATGAGAATAAATCTATTTCTTTCTACCAACCCTTCCCCGTGGGGATTTTTGCAGACTTTGTGAATGGAGGTGGGGAAAAACAGAATTGGGGGAGGCATATGCCCACTAGAACTCCCTGGCTACTGGAATCCCCACCCCTGGTGCCTAGCCCCTTTTATTCTGTAGTTGTAGACCTGTTGGGGTACCCCTGACCCAGTCCTGTGCCAGAATTGTGGGGTTTAGGGGTAGATAGCAGATGGGGAGGCCTGGGCATGGTGCAGTGAAAGGACATGTTGGCTAGCAAAGATTGTGGACCGGAAAGGGAGAGGTGAGGGACTGAAGCAATCAGGGAGGCTGCCTGGAGGAGGCAGACTTCTCTTCCTGGACCTTCTTTCTGCTGGCTTACTCTGGTCATGAGTACCCATACAGCTAGGGCCTGTGTCTATGAACCCCATTCAGCCACAGGGATGTCTGTCTGTGTCCCCATAAGTCCTGCCAAAGGAATACCCCTGAGTCTGATACTATACCAGAGGTAGCCCTGGGTTGTGTCTGTGGAGTCATCCCCCCTGCTCTCCAAGCTATGAAAGTGTTTCTCTCTGCATAGGCATAGGGGCAGAGTCCAGACTGGGGACCATGAGGAAGCGCTAACTAGAAAAGTCTCCAGACCCCATCCCCTCACTTGCCTACGCCCCTCCCATCTCTTCTCCCTGTTCATCTCTTCCCTATCAGTAAAGGTTAACATCAGGGCTGGCTACAGGGATCTCCTTTCCTGGGGCAGGGAGGAAGGGGAGGGTTGGGAGGAGATGGACAGGGCCCTCCTGCAACCACCTGCAATGCCATTGGGGTGCCAGCCTTGCCTCTGGCACCACAGAGCCTGTCTGCTTTGCCTGCCCTACAACTTGTTATGGTCTGGAATCTCTGAACTGAATGGTCTCAGGGCCTCTAGCCTTCCCTCGGGGGCTTAGACTCCAGGCCCCTCCCCTGTCCAGCCCCAGTCTGTCTCTGTCCGCTCGCAGCTCAGGACCCAGTCTGAGCAGTGGGCCCCAGGTCGGGGTGCTAGTCAGTTCCTGGCCCAAGGCTGACAGGCGGTGTCTATTCTAATGGTGTGTCAGTGTGGGCTGATGGAAGTACTCCGTTGTATCCCCAACCCTGAAAGTGTGTGCATGTCCCTCTTCCATGAGCCTTTGGGCAAAGGGGAAGCACAACCTGGCTACAACCCTGGGGCTTTGCTTTCCCTCCTGCATCTAATGTTTGTCCTCAGCCCAACCTTTCCTTGAGCCCGTTTAATCCCATTCCAGGCTCCTGCAGTGACCTATCTCTTCTTGCCACCAAATTGAGCTAACAACTCACAAATGTTTCCCTGTGCATGCAGGACCCTGGGCTGAGGCCCAAAGCTAACTTTGTCCTCCTTGTCCCTGATCTGTGTGGTGTAGCCCCTGGTGGGTAGGGGAGTGGGGGGGTACAGATCCAAACTCAGACACAGGCCGTGACTATCCTATGGGATGCCTGGGGCTCCAGGCAGGATCACACCCCTGAGAAGAACCCAGTGAGGTTTGGAAGATGAGCAGGTATTGTTTTCCTGCAGACAAAAGGGCGCAGGCACTCCTGGTAAGCAGAAACTTCTCATACAGAGGCTCAGAGAAGGAGAGTGACTGGCACACAGGGAATAGAGGCTTGGAGGGGGAGATAAGGCCGGATCTGGGAGGGCCTTGAATGGCAGACTGTGCAGTTTGGTCTTATTTTGTGGGCAGTGGGGGAGTGGAGTGGCTCAGACATGTATTTGAGAAAAATCCTGCTGTAGAACATAGAAAGGACTGCAAGGGGAGAGCTTGGGCAGGAATCATTCTAAGGCTGTTCTCTGTGCCCTGGGCTGGGCAAGAGAGGCAGGAATTCAACAGCTGTGGTGGTGACCAATGGGATGGGGTTGGGGGCAGAGGGAGGACCAGGAGGTGCCCAGGAAGTTGGGGTCCCTGTGACCCCATGAACACCCCTGGGTGGCTGCTCAGCTGCCAGGAGACACCTCCTGGGGCAGGAGAAGAGAAGCTAGGTGCAAGGGATGAGGGACCGCGGGGTGGGGGGGGTGGGGGGGGCTGTGCCTCTGCACAGAGCCTGAGGGCACCCCTCCCCAGGTCAGAGAACACAAGGCTTGGCCTCAGAGCTTCTTGTAGCAACTCTGCCCTCTCAACTTAGTGGTTTCATTTTGCATAAAACTTTACAATGATTCTGTGAAGCAGGTACTGGCATCTCATTCTGTAGCCACGCAGCATGAGGTTCAGAGAGGTTCAGTAATCGGCCAGGGTTGGAGTGTGTGGACAGTACCTGGGGGAGACAAGAGAGTTGGGGTTGAGGAGGGAATGAGGGGAAGTGGGGAGCAGGAGGCAGCATGGCTGGTGTGAGGAAGATCAAGAATGTTAGGGGAGCCCTCCTACCTGACAGAAATTTGCATTGCTGGATTCTCTCTCCTGAAGCATAAAGCGATACACTGCAGTTCCACCTGGAAACCCTCTGCCTCACTCCCTTCTAAGGGCTTTTTCTTGGATAGGGGAAGGAGATTCAGGACAGGGTCTCTGTCTCAGTCTCTGCAGGACTGTCATGGGAGGTAGGGTGGAGAGCAAATGAGTTGGGGCCCCAGAGAAGAATCTGGGATCAGCTCCCTATGAGTCTTGGGTGGGAGAGGGGCGCGATAGGAGGTACTGAGGATGGGACCTGTAGTGCAGCTCTTGGCCACGAGGTGGCGCCCAACTCCTGTCCTGGGAAACTAAGGTAGTAACATTTCCCCTATTCCACTAAGCTTGGGTTTCATGTGTAACATGGGTTCCATATAGAAGGTGTCCCTGTTAAGACATGGAGGTGAAAGTATATAATGGGCATGATAACTGCAGGCAGGTAGGTAAGATCACCTAGAAAGCAGCTGTGATGGAGGTGTCTGGGTGTTCTAGGGGCACCCGTGATGAAGTTTCTAATAGTCAGCCCCTCGCATAGTTTCCACACAACAGATGGAAGGCTAGTGATGTTTCCTTTAGAAAATTCCCCTGATGTGGTTGGGTGTTTTGGCTGGCTGACCTTCAGCTGTATAGCACTGAGCCTGATTCTCTTCTTCTTCTACTTAAACTTGTGTGGATTGTGGCTTGTGTAACTAAGAACTGACAGTTCTCTTGAAGCACTGATCCCGTTTGTTGTAATTATCTGACTCTCCCAATAAAATGTGAGCTCTCTGAGGGGAGACATTAAGTTTGAAATATTTCTATGTCCTTAATACTTAGCACACAGCCTAAGACAAAGAAGGCACGCCGCAAAAATGTATTGACAGCTAAATGAAATGTTAGTCATTACATTATAAATCCCGTCTGAGTGACTGCATCCTCTGCCGAGCCTAGGGCTGGTCGGCAACTCTTGGGGAATATTTCAATAGTGATCATGTTACTTCATTCAACTGAAGAAAATCGTCTGCTCAGTAAAATCATGTCTGCATGACAAACAGTTAGGCCTCCAATCAGAGGAAATCATGTCCACGGCGGAATCATGCTTGCGTGACCAAAGCTGAACATCATATAAAACCAACTGGCTTCCAGAACACCGACTGGCAGTCTCCCGGATGCAAAACGATATTCACCATGAGTGGGGCAGATAAAAGTAGGACAGACAAAAATAACTGAGTTTATATTATATCATCATTAAATCAATTTTAAAATATCACCAGTTTGGAAAATTCATCCCTAAAGAAATGTCACCCCAAACTGCCCCTAACTAAGCTCCTGTTTTCATCTCTTCGTGTGATCTGGGACTGCTTATTCCTGAGTCCTCCAAGTGACCAAACACAGGCCCCTAATTCTATGTTCTTATTCTCTTAACAGTTTTTAATGAGACTATTTTAAGTTGCTAGATGGGTTTGCATAGACCCTCTCGACGGCTGGCCTGTATCCTACCAAGGGAAGCAGTTGGGCAGTGGAGTACAGCAGGTAAGGCTGTGGTATCTGGTGTCAGTCAGACCTGGATCAAGTCTCTGCGCTGCCATTTCCTGCTGTGTGACTTTGTGTAAGGCACTGACCTTCCCTGAGTCTCAATTTCCTCATCTATAAAATAGGAATAATACTCACCTTGTTGAGTGGGTTATGAGGATTAAATGAGAAGAAGCATGAGAGCCCTCGGCCACTGTGAAAGCAGCCAGCTGTCTAAATTGCAGAGCTTCAGGCAGGGTGCATTTCTGGGAATAAAGGAGCATAACTTCATTTTTGGCAAAAGATGAGGGATCAGTAGAAGGCTTTGGCCTCAGACACAGAAAAGGCAAGTTGAAGAGAATCGAAAAGAGGTAACTGGCATCCGGGGTTAGTGCATTGACTTGTGCACCCCAAAAATATATGTTCAAGTCCTAACCCCCAGTACCTGTGAATTAACCTTATTTAGAAATAGGATCTTTGTAGATGTGATTAAGTTAAGATGAGGTCCTTCTAAGAAGAGGAAAATTTGGATATGGAGACACACGGAAGAAGGCCATGTGAAGACAGAGGCAGAGATTGGAGCGATTTTCCACAAGCCAAGCAATGCCAAGAATTGCCAGCAACACCAGAAGCTAGGCAAGAGTCAAGGAAAGATTCTCCTCTCGGTCTTCCAAGAAGAGCATGGCCCTGCCAATACGGTGATTTCAGGTTTCTGGCCTCCAAAACTGTGAGACAACACATTTCTGTTGACTGAAGCCCCTCTGTTTGTGGTGCTTTGTTAGGGCAGCCCAAGGAAACTAACGCAGCGGGGAGGCAGAACAGCAGTCCCTCAGGTCATGCAGACAGATGAATTGGAGGGAGGAGGAGACACGTTCGTCATCATTTTCCAGGTTTAGTGTCTTGGGTTCAGTTGGCAGGACACATTAATCACTGAAGACCAACTGGGAGATACACACAAAAGCCTGGTTCCCTTGCCTCAAGATGGGAGGACTCCTCAGTGCAATCGATGATTTGTACCCCAGACCCACCTTCCCTATGTAGGCTAAGGCTAGAGTTACCTGAGACCACATCCACCTTCAGCTCTTTCCCCTTTCCTCTCCTGCTCGCCTCACTCCCTTACAGACTGTTTCTGACTAGTACTGCATCCCTGTCAACTCTGTGGTCACTGTCACTCACTGTCACACACTGTCCCAGTGTGTTCATTACACACTTCCCCAGGCCCAGCCCTGTGCTGGCTGCTGGAGCTGGTGGTGGTGTAGAGGCAGTAAGGCAGGGCCCTGCGTAAGGGAGCTCGCAGTAGCCTGGGTGAAACATTAATTAATTGAGTAATCAACTAGTTAATGAATTAATTAAACACATATTTATTAAAAACATACTATGTACTGTCCCTGGCTGGGCTTGGAAAAGTTGCTGAGAGATAAAAAAAAAAAAACAGACACTAAATTTATAGACCGTTGAAGGATAGATCCAATCAGACTCACGAGTGAGTGTGAAACTGCAACTATGCCAACTGGGCCGTTAAGGAAAAGGGGCTCTACTCCTTACTAGCTGTGTGGTCTTAGGCAAATTACTTAATCTCTTTATGTCTCAGGGACATCTGTAAAATGGGAATTTTTTTCCTGTTTTGCTTGTTTGTTTATTTTGTTCTTCAGATTCTACATATAAATAAAATCACACTGCATCTGTCTTTCTCTGTCTGACATTCTCCACTCAGCACAGTACCCTTCAGGTCCATCCATGCCGCTACAGATGCAAGAACCCATTCCCTTCCCTGGCTGAGCAATATTCCATTGTATATATGTATCACCTATTCTTCATCTATTCTTACATCAGCAGACACCCAGACTGCCTCCACATCTCAGCCATTGTAAACAATGCTGCAATGAACATATGGATGCACATGTCCCCTCGAAGTAGCATTTTGGGTTTCTTAGGATAAATACCCAGAAGTGGGATTACTGGGTCCTTCTTTGTCTCTTGTTATAGTCTATTTTGTCTGGTATAAGTATTGCTACGCCAACATTTTTTTAATTTGCATAAAATAACTTTTTTCATTCCTTTACTTTCAGTCTGTGTGTGTCTTTCAATCTGAAATGATTCTCTTGTAGGCAGCATATGTTAAGGGTTTTGTTTTCTTATTTACTCAGTTACCCTGTTTTTTATCAGAGCATTTAATCCATTTACATTGAAAATAATTACTGATAAATCTGTAACTACTGCCATTATATTATTCTTTTTCTCTTTCTCTCTCTCTCTCTCTCTCTCTCTCTCTCTCTCTCTCTCTCTCTCTCTCTCTCTCTCTTTCTTTCTTTCTTTCTTTCTTTCGTCTTAAAGAAGTCCCTCTGATATTCTTTGTGGTACTGGTTTGCTGGTGATGAACTCCTTTAGCTTTTTCCTATCTGGAAAGCTCTTTATCGGTCTTTCAATTTTAAGTAATAGCTTTGTTGGGTAGAATACCCATGGTTGTATGTCCTTATTTCTCATCATTTTGAATATTTCCTGCCAATGCTTTCTGTTTTGAGAAATCAGCTGACAATCACATGAGAGCTCCGTTATAAGTTGCTAGTTGCCTTTCTCTTGCTACTTTTAGGATTCTCTCTTTGTCTTTAACCTTTGCCATTTTAATTATAATGTGTCTTAGTGTGGAGCTGTTTGAGTTTACCTTGTTTGGGTGGGACCCTCTGTGCTTGCTGGGCTTGTATGTCAATTTCCTTTGCAAGGTTAGGAAAGTTTTCAGTCATTATTTCTTCAAATAGGTTCTTGATCCCTTGTTTTCTCTCTTCTCCTTCTGGTACCGCTACAATGTGAAAGTTTTTACACTTGATACTGTCCCAGAGGTCTCTCAAACTATCCTCATTTTTTGGGATTCTTTTTTTTTGCTTTTGCTGTTCAGATTGAGTGTTTTCTGCTACTCTATCTTCCAAATCATTGATTCAATCCTCTGCTTCATCTATCGTGCTAGTGATTCCATCTAGTGCATTCTTCATTTCAGTTATTGTATTCTTCACTTCTGACTGGTTCTTTTTTATAGTTTCTATGTCTTTTTTTTTTTTTTTTAATGCTTGCTATCTCTTTGTTGAAGTTCTCACTAAGTTCCTTGAGCATCCTTATAACCAGTGTTTTGAACTCTGTCTCTGGTAGGTTGCTTGCCTCCATTTCATTTAGTATTTTTTCTGCAGTTTTCTCCTGTTCATTCATTTGGGATGTATTTCTTTGTTTCCTCATTTTGGCTGCCTCTCTGTGTTTGTTTTTGTGTATTAGGGATATCTGCTATGTCTCCCTGCCTTGACCAAGTGGCTTTATGTAGTAGGTGCTCTGTGGGGCCCTGGCAGTCTCCCTGGTCAGGTGCTCCAGGAGTGTCCCTTGTTTGGGTTGTGTTCACCTTCCTGTTATAGTTGAGCTTTGATTACTAGTAGCATCTCAGTGGGTAGGATTGACCCTCAGATTGATTGGCTGTGGGATTTGGCTATGTCCATAGGTTACAGGCTGCTGTGCTGGGGGGCTTACCACATGGGATAGAATTCGCCCCAGTGAGACCGCCCTTTGGTGTGCCACTTGTGGGTCTAATTGGGTGGTCCTGTGGTCTGAAGCCAACCTCTAAGTGTGTTGGTTCTGGGGCCTCTTGGGAGGGGCTCAGGTGCCAGCCCAGGTTACCCACTGCCTGTGACTGGCTGGGGACAACCTCATAGGAGATACAAAGCAATCCACATTTGATTGGTGCCTATGCTGGAACTGGAGGCTTGTGGGAGAGGCCACACTGTGAAGTGAGGATGGCTGCCACCAGTACAGGCCTTCGTAAGCTCTGCAAAAAGCCAGGACATACTGACATCTGCGGCTTCCTGTTGCCAGTAGCTGGCTTCAATAAGGGTCAGCTGCTAATTAAGTCTCCTGCTGTTCGGCATTGGGTGTGGCAGGGTCTCAGTGAGTCAACAGGGCAGAGCTGCGGAGCCCACCAGGCCAATCAGATTCAGATTTGGACGTAAGCGTAGGGGGCGGGCTCCATACAGGAAAGATGGTGCCCGCCTGCCGGCTGCTTGGGAGAAGGACCCCACGCAGGGAAAATGGCGACTGTTTTCCAGCTCACACCCCGAAGCCACACACCTCAGTCTGCCCCCCATATGTCTCTGATGACCCCCAAGTTACCGTCCCTCCGCTGGATCTCAGGGTGAGTACCTCCGAGCGAGTGGGTCTGTGCACCGGCCCTTTAAGAGGACGGTTGGGTTTCCCATCCAGTTGGTCGGAATCCCCAGTTTTTCACAGCCAAACTCCTGTTCCCAGCACCAGTCCTCCAGGCTGGGGAGCCTGGTGTGGGGCTGGGGTCCCGTAGGGAATCTCTGTGGCTGAGATATCCCTCCCAATTTTCATCTGCCACACAGTGGTTTGGGGCCAGCACATTTCTCATCTCCACCTCTCCTACCAGTCTCAGTGTAGCTTCTTCTTTATATTCTTAGTGGTAAAACTTCTCTGTTCAGCTAGACTTCAGATGGTTGTCCAGGTTAATCTATACTTTCGTTGTAATTTTAATGTGTTCATGGAAGGACGCAGGCACAGTATTTATCTATCCCACCATCTTGGCTCCAATCTATTTGTGAAATGAGATTTACATCCCTGTGTCCTAGAATGTATGGATGTAGTAACAATGCATGTAATGCCTTTAGCACAGTGTTTTGAACATAATAAGGCTTAATAAAAGCCACTATATTCGTTCTCTAGGTAAAGCACTGTCGTGTGTCATTGTAGCTATCCTCACAACATCACTTGGAGAGAATTATCACTGTATCTCATTTTACAGATAAGGCATCCCGGCTGATTGCCTACCCAATAGCTTTCCCCCCTTTTCCTCACTGTAAGAAAGTAGATTTTGTTTGGGTGTTCATCATTCCATATTCAGGAAAGCTGGCCCCCTCTCTTGCCTCAGGGTGTAAACCCTCATTAGTCTAAATTAATGAGAATTCTATTTCCCTATCCAATGATTGATTTAGGCAGTCATGTGGTCCATTCCTACCCAGTTATGACCTTACTCGAGTTGCCCAGAATTGTCCCAGTTTTAGCACTGGTAGTACTGAGTCCCAGAAAACCTTAGTCCTGAGCAGACAGGGAAGTTTGGTCACCCTGCCAGCCACTGAGACCTGAGAAGACTTCTACAGGGATGTGGAGTGGAGATGGGGTGCATCTGGAAAACTTCTTCCTTGCTAAGAATAAATGATAAAAACATACGGGGGAGGACACACCTTTCTTTGCTGGATGTCTGTTTGTGTGTGCTATGTACGCTTACAGCTACTGAAGCCATCCTGTGGCCATGAGAGGAAACAGCAACATGGTGAAGAAATGGAAAACACCTGAGTCCTTGAGGACACTGCTGTGCTGGAAGCGCTTAGCTCAGGAGTTGTTGCTCTGAGAATAATAGACCATAATACCTACCGTGTTTCCCCAAAAATAAGACCTAGCCGGACAATCAGCTCTAATGCATCTTTTGGAGCAAAAATTAACATAAGACCCGGTCTTATATTATATTATGTTAGATAAGACCGGGTCTTATATTATAGTAAAATAAGACCAGGTCTTATATTAATTTTTGCTCCAAAAGACGCATTAGAGCTGATTGTCCAGTTAGGTCTTATTTTCGGGGAAACACGGTACTGATGTCGTTACTTGCAGCCAAATGCATCCTGATGCAAAATGATACCCAGCTGTAAAGAGGTGGAGCTGAGTGTGAGCCCATCTCCATCCTGATGTTCATATCTTAATACTAAACACTAGGGCAGAGATAAGTTTAAGCTCTGGGAACAATTCCATTTGTCTTGGGCGGTATTCCTCAAAGTGTGTTATTTTCATGAGATACTCTCTACTCGAGGATTCCACAGTCATGTGGGTTTGGGAGACATGACATGCTCTTCTCTTATCAATACATGTTAATTTGGGAAAGTCCTGCAGTGAGGAAATCTGTTTATCTCAGGTTAACTTGGAGTTTCTCAAAATCATTTCAGTGTGGAATCTTTCGTTTATTTTTGTTTTTGTGAAGCCCTATTGATATCCCCCAGATGTTCCACAGAACCCAGTTTGGGAAATGGTGAGGTGACAGATGAAGATGAAGAGGCTGTCTGAAGCATGAGACCTCAGCATTGGGCTCTGGAAAGGAGACCACATGCATTGTTTGCCTGTTGTCTGACGTGATCATCAATAGTGTTCCCTTTCCCTCTTCAGAGTCCCACTTTGGGATGATCAACTGTAGGATCAGTCAGCTCTGGACAAAGAGGAGGAGGGCTTCCGGGGGAAGGAGAAAGCAAAGGGCCCTTTAGGGTGAGGGAACAGTACTTTTTCCTGGAAATGGAGCAGAATGGTGTGGTGGTCAGAGTGCGTGGGCTGGGGCGACTGTACCGCACATCACAAGAAGGGGGCAATATAATGTGACGCTGTGGTGCAGGCTGTATGTGTGATGCCGAGAGGGAGTTGGGGGTGCAGGGTGAAGATTCTGGGTGGGCAGAAAGGAGTGGCAGAGGCTTGCGGGCTGCGGAGGCATGGAGGTGGCCTGCGTGCAGAGGACACACACAGCACCTGCAGCAGGTGTCCTCTGAGACCACTACTTCCTACGTACTCCAGGAAGCAGGGTTGCCTGTTGAGTTGCTTGGGCAACAGAAACCTGGATGTACAACCAAGATGAGAAGGCGGAAGCCTAAAAGAAGGGAAGGAAGCACCCAGTCCTCAGTTAATCCTGCCTCCTCCAATCCTGTGTTTGTTGTTGTTGTTTTCAGAATTTTTATTACTTTTAAGTACAGAAAACTCAACAAAGCACACTCATCCCAGCTTGGTGGCCAGTTTTTTAGCCTTGCCTGTTCCAGCTTGGCAATGTCACCAATTTTGGGCCCAGGATGTTGCCTCCCAAGTGATGGTGGATCTCACTGTATCTGTCATTGTGAATGGTCTGGGGAGCTTCCACCAGCTTAGCCAGCGCTCCTTTCTCTTCTGAGTTAATCTGTGTGAAGGCGACGGTGGTACAGGTCTTCCTGTGGACTAGACGGCCCCGCCTGGCCTTCCCTTGGTAATGCAGTAGGGAACCTGCATCTAACGGCACAGGGCAGGCAGGAAGACAACCAGCTCGATGGGATCCACATGATGTGCAATCACCACCAGCTGAGCCTTCCTGTTCTCCACCAAAGTGGTGACAGCATTAACCCGTGCTTGAAGGACAGGTGGCCTCTTGGTGGGGACATGCCCTTTGCAGGAAGCTTTTTGCTCAGCCCAAGACAACAATCTCTGCTTCTTCTCTTGCTTTGTCTCTGGGCTGTACTTGTGGGCCAGCTTACGCAGTTGAGTAGCTGTCCGGCAGTCCCAGGCCTGGGTGAATTGGTCAACCGCAGGAGGCACTTTCAGGCACTTAGAGAATAGCCCTTTGCCACTGCAGCCCAGTGTAATAGTGTAATACGGCCATTTGACAAAGCAGATGAGGTCCCTTTTGGGCTGACTGTCCTGTCCAATGCCAAAATTCTTGGACTTTTTCTCAAATGGGATTTACCACCTTCTTGGCTTTCTGTACCTTCGCGACAGCAGGGGCTGGCACCACCTTCTTCCCCTTAGCCTTTTTTCCTTTCAGCAGCTTGTCGGTGGGAGGAAAGCCCTGCATTTTTCTTTCTTTTGTCATCTGTCTTCCTCATTGGAACAGAAGCTCTTTGAGGTCAAGTACTGCATATGTTCTGCCCACAGTTGTATACAAAGCAGTTCTTCATCCACAGTAAGGGCTCAATAAATGTGCTGAATAAAGGAATCTGAGAGGGAAAGAAACATTTTTCTAAACCACCTTGTATGGAGGATCAGGAGGGCGTTTAATACTTAATAAGCCTCTACTGCATGCTGGTGGCTTGCCAGCATGTTACCTGTTTATGCCTACTCACCTCTCAGCAGAGATCGTGGATGGGCTAACCCAAATCCCATTCATCTTCTGAAGCCCTGTTCAAGGCCCTCATCCACCAGGAAATCTTCCCCATCTGAGCCGCTTCCCCTCTTGTCCTCCAATTTATGAAATCCAGCTCTTAACTACACACTGTGCAGTGTGGCATTTCATCAGACCCCCTTCCCCGTGACTGTAGACACTTTAAGAACAGAGGCTACATTTCTGTTTCCAATTCTCCCCCACAGCACCAACAGGTGAACTGAAAAAACAAAAAAAAACACCCCACACCACTCCTATGTATTTGTTAATTGATAGGTTTATCCTTACCACTAGTTGTAGCATGACCTTGACTTGGAGCACTCTTCTTCTGGCAGTTAGTTCCTGCTGCTCTGTGTAGTCCATCTCAGTTAGGAACGCTTTCTGCTCTGCAACAGAACACCTAACAAACAGTGTCTTACACAGTCAGTTCACTTAATTATCTCACACAAGGAGAGGTTTGGAGGCGGGTAGCTCAAGACTAAGCAGTGCTTCTAAGATGCCATCAGAGGCTCAGACTCCTGGTGGCTTTCTGTTCTGCCACCCTTAGTGTGCTGGCTTGTTGCCTCATGGTACAAGATGGCTGATGAAGTTTCAGTCCTCACATCTGTATTCCAGGCAGCAAAATGGGAGAAGGGGGTGAGGCCAGCCAAAATGTCCTTTGGATCAGAAAAGCAAAAGCTTTCCCAGAAGCCTCTAGCAGACTTCCACCTCTCCTTATTGGCTACACTAAATATAAGGGAGTCTGAAGAAATAGCTCTTTAGGATTTCGAGTCTCTATAGTTAAGGGGACCAAAGAAAGTGGTATGAGAATGAATGCTGCATTCGTACATCAACAGTGATTACTATGCACTCTATCGAAGGAAGAGAGAAAAAAATGATCAGAGTTGTCATTCACTCAGACTGGCCATTCTGAAATCTCCCCATCCCAAGGAGGACCCTGTTTAGATTTATTTGATCCCAGGGAGCCACTCTAAATTCTTGCTTATACATCAATACAGATGCCTACAGACATAAAAGACGTAGTCCATGCCCTTCAGGACCACAGTCAGGTGGGGAAGATGTGAAGGGCTGGCAGAGCGAATCATCTCCATGATGTATGCTAGGGGCGGTGCGTAAAAATATATGGCAGGAGGAGAATCTAACTTCCGGTCAGGGGTGGTCAGGGAAGGCTGCCCAGAAGAGTGACATATGAGACTGAAATGACAGTTACACATATGAAGGAGGGGCTAGGAAGGGCACTGCAGAGAAGAGAAAATACATGGGCAATGGCATGATGGAAGGAAGACAGCACAGCACATTTAGGGAGTATCAGAAAGTTCCGCTTTGTTGAAGTGCAGGGTGCCTGAAGGAGAGATGAGGCTGGCAGGGCCAGATCATGGAAACCATGATGTGTGCTGAGAAAGGCTCAGGCCTCCAGCTGGGGCCGTTTTCTGAGATAGGAGTCACTGAACTTAGTATGGTAGTGTTGGCTTTGGGGGGCTCAAACTGTCTTACCCTACATGATTTTCCAGGACCGGCCCATCTACTCCCTTGACTTCAGTTATCATCTAATGACTCCTAAATCCACATGCCCTGTTCAGATCTCTCTTCTGTATTCCCAACTTGCATGTTCAGTGCAGATTTTGCTACATGACAGCCATGCCCCAAATCTAGTAACTTAAAACTAGAACCATTATTCAGTTCCTGAATCTGTAGGTTGGCAATTTGTTTAGGTTCAGAAATTAATGTCTCCCTTAAAGACTTAAAGGACACAGGGTGGTAGCTCCCATTACACCCCCCATTTAATCCACTGGCGTTACTGTCTCCAGAAACAGTTTGGATCATGTTGGATCATGTGGTTATCATAACCACATGGTAGCCTCACATGTAGCTCTTATACTGGATGTCACATCTTTATAGGGATAGAATAGCACAGCCTCTGGCACTTTCCTTTAACTCTGTCAATGTGTTCTTTTCAATCCCCATTTGTAAGGAGAACCAAAAACAGTTTACACTCATATATGGAAAGAGGAGTAGTACGCTTTCACTGTTGTGCCCAAGACTGTAACTCCCCTGCTCTCTGTCACAATGTAGTCTGCAAAGACCTTGGTCATCTTCAATTTTAGCAGAACACCCTTCTGCTTCACTATATTGATGACATTGCGCTAATTGGACCTGGTAAACAGGAATATGGTGTTATTCTGAATGTCTGAATAGACACATATGTGCCAGAGGGTAAGAGATGAACTCTACAAAGACTCAGGAGCCTGCTACCTAGATGAAGGTTTTAGGAGGTTCTAGGTCTGAGGCATACTGGGACATCCCTTCTGAAGTAAAGAACAAATTATCATACTTTATACTCCTTATTGCTAAGCAACAGATACATTTTGATAGATCTTTTGGATTTTAGAGGTAGTATGAATTCTGACAATTAGGTTCATGAACTTGCCACCGTGTGCTTACATTGGCAGCACTATACAAACAGCTCGGTAAGGTTTCATAACCTTGGTATATCAGTGTCTCACAGCTGTGTTCATGATGAAGTGTGGCGGTGTCTTGCTGAGTGGTGTTAATTATTGTTGTTGCCTGTTTTTGTTTGTCATCATGAGAATGTCTAAGCTTGAATTAGAGCAACGAACAAACATTAAATTTTTGCTAGAGTTGGCAAGAGTGGAAGTGAAAGCAGGGACATATTAGTCCAAATTTATGGGGATAATGCCATGAATAAAATGGCAGTGTACAAATGGATTAAATGTTTTCCTAAGGGGAGAGAACGTGTCACTGATGAGAAGAAGTCTAAGTGGCTAGTAACGAGCAGAACTGACAGAAACATTGGCCAAAATTTGTCAAATTGCACGTCAAAATCGTCGGCTGACTGTGAGAAGCATAGCAGACCAAGTAAACATTGATAGAGAAACAGTTAGGAAAATCTTAACTGAAAATTTTGGCATGATAAAGGTGTGTACAAAAATCGTCCCGAAGGAGCTCACCGATGACCAAAAGCAAAGGAGAGTCGAAGTTTGCCAAGACCTTTTGAAGAGACAAGATGATGTTTTGGGCCATGTTATCACTGGTGATGAAACATGGGTGTACCAATATAACCCTGAAACAAAGCATCAAAGTGCACAATGGAAGTCAGCCAATTATCCATGATCAAAAAACTTCCGTCAGTCCAAATCAAGAGTCAAAACAATGTTGCTATCCTTTTTTGGTATCAGAGGGATTATACATTATGAATTTGTACCAACTGGACAAACAGTTAACCAAATGTATCATTTGGAAGTGCTGAAAAGCCTGCGTGAAAAAGTTAGACAAAAACAAGCTGAACTTTTCGCCAACAATTCATGAGACTTGCGTCATGACAATGCACCAGCTCACATGGCACAGTCTGTGAAGGAGTTTTTAGCCAGTAAACAAATAACTGTATTGGAACATCCTCCCCACTCACCTGATCTGGCCCCCAATGACTTCTTTCTTTACCCGAAGATAAAGGAAATATTGAAAGAAAGATATTTTGATGACATTCAGGACATCAAGGGTAATATAACAACAGCTCTGATGGCCATTCCAGAAAAAGTGTTCCAAAATTGCTTTGAAGGGTGGACTAGATGCTGGCATCAGTGCATAGTTTCCCAAGGGGAGCACTTCAAATGTGACCGTAGTGATATTCAGCTATGAGGTATGTGTTAGGTTGATGCAAAAGTAATTGCGGGTTTTGCAATTATTTTTTAACCTTTTAAACCACAATTACTTTTGCACCAACATAATAGCACTTTTTCCAGGATGAGTTGCGAACTTAATTATCTGACCTCTTATATACCACTTTGAGAATACTATCCCAATCCATTTATCAGGTAGTCAGAAGACTGACAATTTCAAGTGAGGTCCAGAGGAAAAGAAGACTTTGTATTAGGACTAGGTTTCAGTACAAGCTGCTCTGCCCCTTGGGTATCGAGTTAGAGATGTCACATGAGATAGGGACACTTGGCAGTCTCTGGCAAGCCCCAACAAGAGAGGCAAGGCACAGACCTTCTAGTTAGGCCATGCATTCTGCACCAAAGAACTCTATATTTGAAAAGCAGCTCCTGATGGACTACTGGGCCCTAGGCGAGACTGACCAGCAGATGGATACCAAGTGATGATGAGACAGGAGCTGCCTATCAGGAGTTGGGTGTTGTTAGATCCATGAAGTCATAATAAGGTCAAGCAGGTACACTAGCAATCCATTTCCATTGTGTGATGGAAATGGTACATTCAGGCTTGAGGAGGTCTAGAAGGCACACACTGGTTACACAAGCAGATGGCTCAGAGCTCTGTGTCATGTAATCTGTTGCACTGATGTTTCTGCAGCTCACACTTATGGCCTCATAGGGGCTTCTCTATGACCAGATGGTGGAGAAAGAAAACATCCAGGCCTGGTTCATAGATGAAGAGGCTCACCTACAGGTAGGTGTGAGCCAAAAGTGGTAGCCTCAGGCAGGGGTGGCCCTAAAAGGCAGTATAGAAGGAGAACCCTCCTAGTGGGCAGAGCTCTGAGCACTGCTCTTGGTTGTAAGAATTTTATGAAGTGAGGAGTGGCCTAAGGTAGAGCTATACACTTCTGAACAGTTGTTAATCACTGTCTGGCTGGTCAGGGGCTTGAAAGAAGCACCACTAGAAGAGGAGGGAAGAGGCATGTTGATGGACCCACAAGGGGAGGGCACCAAGTGTGAAGACGTTTGTGTCTTACGTCAATGTTTACTAGGAAACATTCACCTCAGAGGAAGCACTCAACAAACAGGTGGACAGGGTGGCTCCTCTGGTAGATGTCAGCTGGCTTCTGCCCTTGGCTGCTCCAGGGCTGGAGCAGTGGACCCAGGAATGGAGTAGTCATGGTGGCAGGGATGGAGACGATGCACTGGCCCGACAGCATGGTCTCCTCCTCACCAAGGCTGATCTAGCTACTCTGCTGATTGTCTAACTTACCACCCACAGAGTACCCAGTGTGGCTCCACCCCTTGAGGAGATCAAACAAGTTGATTATATCAGATCCCTTCCAATCTAGAGGGGGAAGTGATTCTTTCACATGATCCACTGGTCCTCCTATAGACTGTGTCGCTTGGAGTACCTGTCCTGAAAGGCTTAGTGAGGGTGCTAGCCTGTGGATGACACCTTGTGGGGTCGGGTGCTATCCTCAAAGGTGAGCAATATGTGTTGAACCAGTGGCTGTTATGTGGTGCTCTGTCTCCATGATTTGGAATACAGAGGTTCAGGAACCAACGGGTAGAAGGAGGAAAGGCCATCATTTCCAGTGACCCACTTATGGAAGTTTTGCTTTGTGTTCCTACAACTTTAGTCTCTGCTGGAAAGAAGTCTTGGTTCCCGGGAATGGGGGGTGGGGTGAGCCCTTCCACTAAGGGACATGGGAGAGTTCCACTTAACCTAAAGCTACGTCCACCACCTGGTCACTTTTTGATCCTCATACCAGTGGTTCAGAAGACAAAAGGGATTATGATGGTGGCAGAGTATGATCAACCCTGATTTTCATGAAGAAGCAAGGTTGCTAACACTGAGTGGGGCAGAAAGGAGAAGGTCTGGAGCTCACAGGATCCCCTATGGTGCATCTTGGTGCTTCTGTGCTCAGTAATAATACTGCAGGGGCAATTGAGGCATCCATGGCCTGACAAAGGCAAGGCCACCAAGGTCTCTCAGACCCTCAGGGACAAAGGTCTGGGTCATCCCGTTGGCAAGCAGCTAGAGCAATTGATGTGCTGGCTAAAGGCAAGGGAAATTTAGGCAGTGGCTGAGGGAAATGACAAGGTATCAGTTAGAAATGCAAATTCAAACTACATTGAGAGACCATTTCTCACCCATCCGATGAGTATACATCCCAGAGTGGGACAACAATTTCTCTTGGTGAGGCTGTGAGAAAAAGACATACTGACACATTCTGGGGGGTGAGGGGGAAGGCAAAATTGTATGACCTCTATGGAGGGCACATGGCAATAGCTAGCAAAATGACATAGGTGTTCACCCATTTCTAAGAATCTGTCCCAAATATAACCTGAACTGACTGTTCACTGCAGTACTATTGTATTAGCAAAAGACCCAGGAGAATGTCATCAAGAGAACTATATTTCTTTGTAGCAGCGCTTGGGAAAGGGTTGGATTCTGGACAAAATGCTGAGTGATTTATTTGTTTCTAACTAATGTGTGCTGAATATTTGGTTTTCACGTATGTCATTCCCTTTAAATTCTTCAACAACTCTGCACACTTTCTGGAAATGAATTTTTATCTGCAATCTTTAGCACAGGAATTCTAAGAATATATCATGAAAACATAACTAAAAATGGCAACCATTCTTCATGCACAAAGATGCTTACTGTAGTATTATTTTTCAGAGTTTTAAAAAATATTTTATCAAAGTTATGTAAACCCATGATTTTTTTTTTCTTTTTATAAAAAAGGCCGACCCGGTGGCTCAGGTGCTCCTAACCCCGAGGTCACCAGTTCGATTCCCACATGGGCCAGTGAGCTGCGCCCTTTACAGCTAAATTGTGAACAGTGGCTCTCCCTGGAGCTGGGCTGCCCTGAGCAGCCGGAGATCAGTGTTGGCTGCTGTGGGCTACTGGGTACTGCCAGAAAGGCGTGTGGCCAACGTGAAGGGCCGAGAGCTGCCGTGAGCTACTGTGAGCAGCCAACTGACGACTGGCAACCGACTGCCTGGGGGGGTGGTGGGGAGAGGGAGGGAGCGCAAGGCTCATAATCCCAGCGTGGGCCAGGGAGCTGTGTCCTCCACAACTAGACTGAGAAACAACGGCTTCCTTGGAGGGGGAGGGGCTGCAAAAGGGTGGGGGGAAGGCAAGCAGTACAGAGAAGCTTATAATGGTATGAACAATCCCCAACCTCCACACCTTCCTGTCCCAGCCTGGTCTCCAGAGGCAACCCTTTGAGCCATTTCTGGTTTTATATCATTGAGAGTTATCTTCTGTATCTTTAAGCAACGTTTTTATGTGACTCTGCAGTTATCAAGTTTAGATATTGTGCTTTAGCTTCCTGCTATAGATTAGACTAGGACCTTCTCAAGAGCAAACACTACTTTTTATTTCTCTTTAGAGCCCCAGGACCTGGCTTTGGTATTGGCAGGGAATGAGTGTTAAATAAATATTTGTTAAATAAAGGAATAACCTGGGTGCTCAAGGGAGGAGAGGGAATTGAAAGCAGAGAGAAAAATCACTGGCAAAAGGGCAGAGCCCTGTCCTGATTAACAGGACCCTGATCTGGTTCAGGGTGGCTATGTCCTCAGCGAAAATCGCTCACCTCCCAGACTCCCTTGCAGCAAGTAGAGACCATGTGGCCTGCCCCAGCCAGAGATTTAAGTAGAAGTTGCTGAGTAGAGCTTCCTGGAAAGGTTTCCAAAGGAAATCTGAGACCATTGGCATATCCTTGGGTCCTTTTCACCCTTCCTTATTCTTCCTTCCTGGAATAAGGATGTGATTTCTGGAGGCTTAGCAGCCATCTTGCAACCACATCCTAAACATGGAAGACCAAAGAATTAGAAGGAGCTCATTTTTGAAGACATCATTCAATTCTATACCATCCTGGACTGCCTATATCTAGACTTTGTTATCTGAGACAAATAATGCTTTCATTTTTTTAAGATCATGTAACTAGTTTTTTCTGTTGCTTGTTGTTTATGCATTCTTAACAGAGGGAGATAGAAAAAACATGGCCAAAAGTTGATGGTTGTTGATGGTTAAGAGGATTCTGAAAATTTTCTGTAGTAAAAAGTTTAAAAGAACTATGGAAGTAAAAAATGCATATAAATCATTCTTGCAAATATGATTTCCAAAAGGTTTTGCAAGACATTTGAGCTTCAAAAGTTGTTGCTATGTCTTGTGATGGGATAGCTTAACCTCTGAAAAGTCTGTGATTTTGACTAGTTGTCTTACTTGATGTTTTACACCGATGATGACATTTAAATGGACATCTCAGTTTTTGAGGGAGATACAAATACCTATGAATTTTCTCTTTTCACCAGGAGGGAATCATTGGCATGGCATCTTCCTCAATATACATGAGGGAAATAAAACTACTCTGCAGAATTTCTTATTTAAACAAAGTTTGAGTGTTTCACCTCATTTAAATTAATAAACTAAAGGGGAGCTAAGAGCAGACCTTGGAGACTCTATGTGGAGCTCAAATATGAGCCAACTAACGGGAGGCAAATTTAACCGTTATGTATTAGACACTTCTTGTGCCCGACCTCACACCCTGTCAGTCCAATTTTGACTTTAGCCATTGCTACAGCAACCAGATTTATGTAGGCATAACCCAACAGCACTGGGCCTCGGCTGCATTGTGTTTCTCTCACTTTCTGCCCAGGGCTTCTCTGAAGCCACAGTGGGAAATGCCTCTGGAACTCACAGGCAGTCCTGCATGTGAGCTCTGAATGTGAGGGAAATTAACACCCCAAGGGGCAACACTTGACTAATAGGGTATGAGAACCAGTGGATAAATTCCCCCCAATTCTGAGATGCACTTCAGAAGGTACTGTGGGATCAAGCCAACTCATCAGCTCAGCCTTGCACTGGCTTTTCCTCCTTCTCTGGGGCTAGTTCCCCAGTGTCTATAGTTACTAACTCATGCCAATTTACTTGGGACTTTCTTGATTTTAGCACTGAAAGTCTCACATCTTGGGGAACCCCCTCAGTCCCCAGCAAACAGGGATGGCTGGTCAACCTATCATTTTCGCTCTTGCACCCTGAGGCCATCTCCCAAATAAATCCCCTTCAGGTAAGTCCCGGTCTTGGGCTCTGTTTTCCCACGGAACTCAGGCAATGACAATCCCTTTGAGTCTCAGTGGTGTACCTGCCTGTTTCTGAAACCTATTTCTAATCAGATGAAAACAAGGAAATCAAGTTGCAACTGCCTAAGACCATCTATAGAGCACCAGGAAGCGAAAAACTGCAGTTTCTGTTTCCTGTTGTGGATTATTGTTTTACAGCTTTTGCCTGCTGTTCATGGGTATGAATCCAGAGAATGCAGGTGGTGTATTACCTCTGAGCCTGCCCGCAATCAGAGCGGACAGAAGAGTTCTTGTGTTTCTGTCTCCTGGAATGAATGTCTCTAGTTTCTGGGTTAGAATTTTACCTGATTCAAAGCTGAAGTGTTCTCATTCTTTTTGAATTAAGGCACAGCTAAGTGAATTTTCTCTGGAGACTCCAAAAGGCAAAATTCTGGACCAGAGAAGGTTGTTTCCCCCCAGAACAGGGAACTACCATCCCTAGAGGATAAATACAGAGGGTGCCAAAAAAAATTGTATACACATTTTAAGAATGAAAATGTATTAAAATTGTAATACTCAGTGTATACCCGTAACAAAAGATGAATACAAGTCACGTTTGACTTCTGCAATTACAAGAGGTGCTCAAAGTGGTTACCATCAGCGTCCAGACACTTCTGATTACGGAGAACTACTGCGTGAGCAACGTTGACCAAAGTGTCCACTTGTACACATTTTTTTGGCACCCCCAGTATGTATATAATGGTTCAAGGAAGCTTAGGGTAGGGGTATGTTTTCTGAATGTATGTATGGTTTCTTCTCCTCAGGGGAAAAATGTTCCTACTTAGTCTTTAGATTGTCCAATAATTATTGTTTCTTCTGTTGTTTGAGTGAGAGATTTGCTCTCCAGGTCAAAGCCCAGCTGCATTGTGTTTGAATTGGTATGAACTGAGAGGTTGGCGGTGGGAGTCCAATGGGTGAAACCCCAGTAGATTTTTCAGCTTGCTTATTTCTAGAGGATTGGTCCAGACGTACTACAGATGACACAGAAATTAGTTTGACATTAAAGATACTTTTGAATTATTTAGGCCTCCTCTGTAGATTTGTATAATGTCTCCCAACCTCAGTGGATTTCCTGTTTCTATAGGTTTCAAGAGACCACTGAGTGCTTATATAAATCTAAGATAAAAAGATTCAGTGTTTCCAGTGGGGGAAATTAAGAAATCAAGTCACACCTCCAATACTTTAAATGTGCTAGCCTTTTATGAAAAGCCCTCCATGTTGAGAGAAAAATAAAACCTTCCAAGTCTCAGAACACCATGTTTACAAGGAGATTTGAGCTGTAAATTGCACTCTGTAATTTATGTTACTACATTTAAATAGTTTTTAAAAAATTAGTCTTCAAAAGGATGATTCTTTTAAAAGCTTTTTACTTAGAAAAATTGTTGTGTCTGTTCGCTCACGGGCTGAGAAAGAATTCACGAGTCAGATAGAAATATAGAAGTTTATTAAAGTAAGAGGAGAGTTGGCTGGGCAGAGTCTGCTGGAAACTACTGCAAACTACTGCATCGAATCTTTGTTTGGTCTCAAGTTTTATGTTTTCCTGTAGTTGGTGGTAGGGGAAGCTGCGGTAAAGTTGATCCTCGCAACCTTTGCATATGTCATGTAGATTTAAGTTGGAGCCCAGAGAGTGGATCCCATATAGAAGCAAAACCTTTCCCAAATCACAGGGCTAGCACTGGGCCTAAGGAAATAGAAACACTGAAACTGCATAGCAAATGTATAGGAAACAGAATCATGAAGAGGCAAAGAAAAGAAAGCTTTCAAAAAGTCCCAAGCTAAATTACACTTATTAATTTGAATTATACCAGAGATCCAAATCTCAAAAGTAGAAGATTTAGTGCCCCCATCACAATCCCTCCGTCCCAACAGAAATGGCTTCCCAGTGAAAAAAATGAAACTACTCAATTGAGTATTAAATCCTTTGGGTGAAAAGTACATTCTTATAGAATGAAACAATATGTGTAAATAACCTTGGAAAAGAAACTGGGTTGTTAATACAAATTTAAGTACTATTCCTGCTTTCAAATCTAAGCCCTTAATTCAAAATGCTTTTGGGTGGGAAATGGGGGAAAAAAATCTACCTTTGGTTTAAGGGCTTCAAGTTTCCTGCTGAGTTACAAATTAAACATGCAGATCAGGCCCAGTGATATGCAAATTAACATCGGGCAAAAATTGCTAGTGGCAAAGATTTTAGAAACCTTTCAGTACTAAGACTTCTAATCAAGATTCAGAGAATTCCATTACTCTGTAAAACAAATATGAGGAAGCCTTTGGTCCCCTCTGCCAAGTGGCCTGTGTGGAGCATGGCCCAGGTGCTTCCTCCTGGGGTCTTGGAGTTATGGGACTTATTTTTGCTGCTCTCATACAGGATACCATCACCCAGCTTTTATTTTACCCGGAGACAGAGATTGAGCATAGTCTCCATTTGAAGTCTCCTGTTTGGAGCCCCCATGCTCCCTCATTTCCTCTCTAGAGTTCTCTTTTGCTAAAGTAATTTGCCCCTTGTTAATTATCATAAGAATCTCACCAGTAAATGACAAAGTGTACGCAAATCACTGACAGTGCTCTGCAACTTAGTGTTAGTCTCTTCAAGAGTGTTTTGCCTCCTTGTATGTTGATGGCCCACCTCCTTCCCAAGTCAAGGGAAACAAGCTACCGGTCTGCCTGAGAGTCCCAAATCCTCCTTGAAAGACGTGTGGTGCTCTCTGGGTGTTCCAAAACACCAGCGTAAAAGTGTACACCATGCCCCCTGGTGGCTGAGCCGATCGTGACAGGCTCATGAGCCCACTCAGTTGCTATACATACCGGCAGAACTGCCAAGTATCCGGAGGAGGCCTGGACCCCTCACTCTCCTCAATCAAAGTGTTAGGTAGAAGTTAGAAAATGTAGAAGGAGGTGGGGTGGAAGGGGGTCAATAGAGTAGTAGCTTTGATTAACTGCCTCCAGCCAGGTATCTGTTTTTACAACAACAGATGACAGAGGTAGCCTGGAACAAGACAAGGGTCTTAGTAGGTTACACCCTCCCATGGCAGAGCATGTACCACCTGTACCTGCCAAATCAATATGCAACTCCCTCACCCCACCCAGCAAACTGTAAGTCCTCATGATGTAGATGATGTTGGATCTGCCGGCAATTTCCGGGTGTGGGCCGGGATCGTGTCTGGTGAAGCCAAAGAATGGACACACGGACCAGGGAGAGGCAAAGAGTTGTAAAAGAAGATAGTTTATTAGAGTCAGGAGAAGAGGTTGCAGCTCCCAAGCGGAGGGAGCCCCCGAATGGGGGTGCCCAGTGGCTAAGGCAAAAGGCTTTTACTTTTATACTTTCCCCTGCCTGCTTGGGGAAGGGGGCTGGAGCCTTCTAACAGAATTCATCTATCAGGTTTGTCCTGTTTGCCCGTCCTGAAGGGATTAAGGAAATAACCCATTCCTATCTGTCAGATCTGCTCCTTTGTCCGGCCAGAAGGGATTTGAGATTATCTGTTAAACTCAAGGCATATTCTCATGTCTCTGTTCCAGAGTGAAGGAGACATTCCATGACCTGGAGTTTCAGGATATGGTTGCTTTTTTGTTTATTCCACCAGGGACCCCCCCTGTCTGCCTAGCAATCATACTAACTAACCTGTCTCACTCAGGACAAGGGGACAGGGGCCTATGCCTCTCTCTCCCACCTCAGCTAGGCCCATTCTCTTCCCTGAGAACGTATCATTAATAAACCCTGCCAGCATACTAATCAGCTTGCTGACTTTTGATTCTTCACTGCATGGGCAAGAACCAAGACTCCCACAACAAAAGGAACACTCAAGCATTTCCTAACCTGTACACAAAACTGCTATTTGGGTGGGAACCCTTCTACTCCCTCCTGCACACAAACACTTCAGCGAGTGTATCTCCTGAATATTTCTCATGTTATCATTTTCTAAGGAAATATCTGGAACAGTTTAGTTGTTTGAATTCTAAGAAAAATGTTGGTGTCTGAGGAGTCAGTGAAACTGCAAGGTAACCGACTCCAGGGCTCATGTTGCCTGCGCCATTCAGCCAATAGACCAACACAGGAGTTGGGTAACTTAGAATAAGCATTTATTGTTAAGAGCACCGGTGATCTAAGAAGGTGGCAGGTTAACACCTTCAAAAATTGCCTTGCCTTCCTCAGACCAGCTTAGGGGAAATCTAGGCATTTAAGGGAAAATCTAGGCATTATTCCAGGGGCTATGTGAGGGTTCAGGGGTCTGTTCAGTTTCATGGAGCCTTCCCTCTGGCCAAGTGGCTCTCTGGTGGGATCAGCAACCCAGGAACACTGATAGGATTAGCCTGGAAAGAATGCTAGTGATGTAGGTGATGTCGGATCTGCAGGCAGTTTCTGGGTGTGGGCCGGGATCGTGTCTCGTGAAGCCGAAGAATGGAAACATGGACCAAAGAGAGGCAAAAAGTTTTAAAAAGAGGATAGTCTATTAGAGGCAGGAGAAGAGGCTGCAGCTCCCAAGCGGGAGGGGGTCCCGAATGGGGGTGGCCCCATGACTAAGGCAAAAGCTCTTACTTTTATACCTTCCCTTGCCTGCTTGGGGAAGGGGAGCTGTTTGAAGAGCACTTGTTTGAAGAAGGGAACTGACGCCTTCTAATGAAATTCGACTAGCAGGTTTGTTCTAAAGGAATTAGCAAAGTAACCCACTGTTTATCTATCAGATCTGCTCCATTTGTCAGGCCAAAGGGAATTTTATGATTAACCTCAAGGCCTTGTTACATTATGTCCTGGAGCAAAGGAGTGATTTCAAAACCTGGAGTTTTAGGATATGGCTGTCTTTTGTTTATTCCACCAGGGATCTCCCTGTCTACCTAGGGACATGCTAACTCTCCTGTATCACTAGACCATAGAGATTGCAATGAATAAGCTTAAGGGTATTAATCATAAGTTTCAGAGTAATTTTCTAAAACAGGGAGCTGGATGGGACAGGGAACATTCCGAATTTAAGCCACAGGGGTTGATCTATTGTTAAGCTATAAGTTATAAGTTATAAGCTATAAGCTATAAGTAGGTCAAGTAAAGGCGAGGCCGGGGACACAGAGAGGTCTCTACTGTGGGGTGCCAACCAGGCCCTGCTTCAATATTTGCAACACATACAGCCAATAAAGGGTTTGTTTAAAGAAAAATAAAGAACTCCTGCATAGAAGTAAGAGAAATGCAGAGAACCAACCCAACAGAAAATTGGGCAGGAGACATGATGGCACGTCATAATGGGGGGTAATTTAAATGACCCATGGGCACCTGAGAACATGATCAACCTCAATGAACACCAGAGAAATGCAAATAAAACCTGTTAGGCACAGCCAGAGGAATGAGTCGCGGGAGACCAAAATTGGTCTATTAGAATTCATTTGGCGTTTTTGAGCTGCGGGAAGTCAGGCTAGAAAAGACCATAACCTCCCCAAGCAAAAAGGTGTATGAAGTTTTATAGGAGGGGGTAAATGAGATTGTTTCCCTTTCAGTGCTTCAGGGGGCTTTCGTTGCATCACCTCTCACAACCAAGGGTTTCTGGGCATGACCAAGCCCTCCGGCTCCACACCCTGG
Organism: Rhinolophus ferrumequinum; assembly: GCF_004115265.2. Lineage (NCBI taxonomy): Eukaryota > Metazoa > Chordata > Mammalia > Chiroptera > Rhinolophidae > Rhinolophus > Rhinolophus ferrumequinum. The sequence continues at coordinate 47,969,867 of NC_046294.1, read as the reverse complement.
CCCCCAGGCCTCTGTTCAGACCGCCCAGGCCCGCCCAAGCCTGCTGATCACAAGCCCCTAGGAGACAAACAAAGTACAAAGCAAGACAGGATAAGATGGTTTCTACATTTCCGGCTGCTTCTCCAGGCCTAAGGCAAACACAAGCTGCAGGTACAAGATACAAAGCAAGACAAGGTGGCTTTTAAGATAGAAGGTTCCTGTTCCTGGCCTAAATATGGCCTAACGAAAACCCACAATGAGATACCCTCCAGAACGGCCAAATCAAAAAGATCAGCATAGCAAGTATGGATGACAAAATGCAGCAATAGGAACTTTACTTCTGGGGAATATAGACTAACAGAACCACTTGGTAAAATTGTTTGGCAGTTTGACCAACAACTTATGGGACATATGCATGTCGTATAGCCACTCTTAGGTATATACACAATGCAAGTGAGTGATGTGCACAACAATATGTAAGTCATACTGTTGTACAGGCAAAAGGAGTCTGTGTTGCTGGAAGTTATAATAGTGAATACCGTTGGGTGAATAATGATTAGGGTGCTGCACAGGGGCCTCTGGATTGCTGGTAACGTTCTGTTTCTTGATCACACAAGTGTGATTAATTTTGTGAAAATTTATCAAGATATATGTTTATGATTTGTTCACTTTTTGTATGCATACTATACTTAATAAAACATATTTTAAAATAACGCAGTCCTCCCCATTGCTCTGGAGAACTTCCAATCTGCCTCTTTTTAGAGAGGTAAACGTATGATGATTCAAAAGAAAAGAGGAAAAGGGAAAAGAGATGTTTGATGAAGCCCACATGATTGAGGTCTGGTAAATTGAAAATGAAAATGGAAGGGTTACGGATGTTTCTAGACAGAAAGATAAAAAAAGGAAAGGAAGGAGGCATCACACACTCGTTCAGCTTGTGCATTCTTCAACTGAACAAAAAATTGTGCGAAATATTACACTGGTGTGGAAATAATAGTTTATGTCACAGTGTTGCTTATAAAATGTTCCATAAGCTATATAACCTTAAAGGATGCATCAAAGCACTTCTTCCCTGGATATTAAACAATGTCCACTGAAAAGGAAAATATAAGAACATGAAGTTTGGAATCTCATGCAGATTCAAATCTAGGATAAGATGTTGCTTAAATAGCAAGAGCTTGATAAGGTCTAGTAGACAGTCTTATAGGTGAAGTAATATCTCCTTGTTAAATTTGCATTAAAAGGAGTGTTTAAAAATATTTGTTTTTCTCACTGGTTAATTGCCTGTTCATATATTTTCCCCAATTTTTTATTGATTTGTATATATTCTTTACATGTTCTATATCTTGCAAAGATCCTTTCCCAGTATGCTTCTACATCTTAAGTAGGTGGTATATTTTGCCATTCAGAAGTTTAAATGTTTGATCCTGACTTCATATACTTGATCAATAAAAGGAAAAATCTGATTTGTACAAGCGCTTCCCAAGGAGATATCAAAACGGAATGCTTTATTTATCACAAGTTGTTCTTTCCTGCTGGAGGTGATAAACAATCATGAACTTTTAATGACTCCTGTATGCCACAGTCTAGCTGGCTAAGAACAATAGGGATTACTGTAGCCAATTGTGTGCATATGTATGGACTCTATCCATCCTATCAGGAGTGCTAGTTTTCACTGCTTAATTAACATAACCCCTCCTGACAATTACCCCCAGTTCTTCCCCTGGTATATTCCCTTCCCTTGTTTCTTACCTGTTTTATTCTTTGACAGTCAATTATGTAACCTAAGTGCCTCGATTGTAAAATTGGAAAATAACAGAACTTACCTCATAGGGTTATTATGAGGGCTAAATGACTAAACATGTAAACTGCTTAGAACAATGAGTGCCCGATACACAGTAAGCACCCAATACATTTGACCTATGTTGTTATTACTATGTCAAATTTTTTCCTTTATCGTTTGTGTTTTTTGTTCTTATTTAAGAAATACTTCCTCAATCAATAGGGAGCTATTATAAGAGTGAATTGACAGGGTTTGGTAACTGCTTGGATTTCTGGTGGGGTTGTATAGGGAGAAGGATTTATCTAACACAGCTCTTGTAGTTCCAGCTCAGTCAATCAGGGCTGCAAGGATATTTGTGAGATGTATAAGACGTGAGCCTTTTTCACTATGAAAATGCCAGCATCACTTCGAATGCATTGGGAGAATTTCTTGGGCAAATAATATAGCTGGTAGAAATATGTAGTCACAGAAAAGCAAGGAGTGATTCTAAATGGTTTATTTCTTTAGATTATAACATTCATCACAATTAAATTGCATTTTAAAGACTGTTACTGCTGACAGTACATAAAAACATTATTTATTAATCATAGCGATGTGTCAAGAAACTAGCGACTTATATCAGGTAGTAAATTTGAAGACAGACAGCGCACTTTTGCAGGCAGACCCCCTAGATCCGTTTGATGTGTTGCGGGTCACGAACACCAATGTAGGCCACAGATTAATGTAGACCCATGTCCCGCCTTTTCCAATACCCCACGCAGAACCAGGCACCAGGCAGGGGAAGGTTATAGCTCGTCAGGAAGAAACAGCAGGACGAGGAGGCCAGGCAGCAGCAGGAGAAACGCACGGCTTACTGTCATTCCTGCAGCGGGAGGAAGAGAGGGCAAGGGTTCCATGTGGGGTTTCTCCAGACATGGGCCTCCCAAACTTTCCCAGCTTTGCCCTAGGTTCAAAAAAACCAAAAGAGTGGACTCTAGGGGTTCCCTATACTTGGCCAGCAATTAGACTGTCCTCTTGCCTTTCAAGGATTCCTGGAGTACTCAGGAATACCAGAGAGACACATCTTTTTGTTCCTCTAAATTTAAGGTCACCTCCAGCAGACTGAGCTCTCAGACCTGAAGGAGGAGCCTCTCAGCCCTTCCCATTGCCACTTCCCAGGCCCGGTGCTCCCAGCTACAGGTTCCTCGGTAAGAAAGACCTTCCCTACCTGGGGCTTGCAGCTCCCTGGCCACTGTGGGAGCCCCTCCATGCTTTTTTTGTCCACCCAGGAAAATGTTTCTGGGTCTGGACCTCATGGAAGTTCATCTTCTGCAGCAACATATATACTCATTTCTCCAATAACCAGTGTTCACTGGCATTCTGTCTCTGGGTGGAATCTGGCTTCCTCTCCTGGGCTTCTCAGCTCAGCCTGCCCGAATCTGAATGAACATCAACCACTGGGTCTGAGATGGTGGGCTGCAGCTTTGCTCTGCTGGATTGCTTACCTGGCTATCCTGTTTTCATTAGGCTTGATCTAAATTCAAAATTCCTACATGTAAAAGTTCCGAGTCCCCCAGTAATCACTTTCTGTGGTCCCATTTCTACCCTAAACATTTCTCCTGTTTCCAGCAGCCTTTCACAGCATAAAGACTAATTTGGTTGAAACTTGCAGGATACTCAGTCCCTCTGCAGCTCAGATCCACTCCTGGCTGTAACCTGGCATCTCAACAAACTTAACTTCAACAACATGTACTCGAGCCCTGACTCAAGCCAGGCATTAATGACAGGCCCTGGGTGCAGAGGGGACAGGAAGACAAAGTCTGGCATTAAAGAGATCCTCAGACTATATGCAAATTATTGTCATACAGATGGTAAGTGTACAGCTGAGATGCCTACAAGGTTCTCCACAAGAAAAAAAGACAGTATTTGTTAAGCAATGTCTACGTGCCAGGCAATAAGTTAAGAAGTTTTTAAATTCTCACAGAAATACTACTGAGGTATTATTAATTTGTATCCTCATTTTACAAATGAATCATTTGAGACACAGCTTGCTCAGGTAACTTGCTGACAGTCACAGAGCTAGTAGTGGTGGTTGAGCCTGGACTACCACTGAGGTCATCTGACCCCAAACCTGTGGCATGGAGCATGGTACGAGATTTCATTTTGCCTGAAAGTGTCAGCGAAGGCTTCCCATTGGGAGTCATATTTGAGCTAGGTCTTGAAAGATATTTACTGTACTAAATTGATAGTATCTTAGATTGAGTGAAATATGATATGAAGTGAAAGGGACTTCAGGCCAGAAGGAATGATGGGTATCAATGCACAGAAACCTGAGAGCCAGGACACCTTGGAAATGGTTGTTTTAAAGCGGAGGCAGCTCCTGGTGGCACTTTCTCACCCATCACGCGGCTGGACAGGTCATAGCCCTTTCTCTATTACTATTTCCAGCTATTAATGATATGCCTTCATTGAGGTTTGTTTCCTCTGGTTTTACTGTCTCTCACCTTCATGCGTCTAGCCATCATCCCCGTCCATGTGGTCTACTATATGGCCCATTCCTGCAAGACCTTTCAGTTCTTTGATCTCCTCAGCTCCAACACCATTCACCTGCTCTTCAATCTAGCCTACTGTTTCCAAGGAACTGTCCTCTAACCGACTCAGAACCTGTAAACTGCTGGAAATCTCAAGGTCCACCATCGTGTGTTCTGACCATACTCCCCAGTCTGCTCAGCTTTCACTCTCTTCCTCCTAGAGCACCTCATGGAGAACACCAGTTCCCCAACCTCCCTCAATCACCATGGCCACAGCCTCAGTTCAGAACCTGGATATTTGCCCGGATTACTGCATTGACCCCACCGTTCTGCCTAGAACCAGATCTCCTGACTCCCCTGATCCTTTCCACTGTTCACATTTAGGTATTTTCCATGACTTATGTTCCCTGGTATCCAGCAGATCGTTCAGATTTTTCTGATCTTTCTGTACAGCAGGGAGGTTGAGAGCTTGGCTGGACTAGAAACTTCCTGAGCTGCTCTCTATTCCAGGACATCACCCTGTCTTTTTAGGAGCCCAACACTCTTCAGCAGTTGGCTGAAGGCCTCCATTTTTCTCTGCCCTGGTGGCTTCTGGTAGCAGAGTACCCCCTCTTATTTCATGATGCCCCACCACTCCCACCTGGAACACAGACCCATGCTCACCTGAGATGTTGAAATTGCTTGAATTGTTAGTGGAACTATAGAAGCAATTGACATTACTCTTAAATTTTCTGGGACTTCCAAGTGAAATTTCATTGTATGGTTTATCTGAGTTTTGCGGGGTGACTTCCTGATACACCTCGTAGCCTGGAATTAGCACTTCTATTTCCTCTGGAAACAGAGAAAATGCTTGAATATCAACACCCAAGCAGGTATAGATGGTAAACAATGTCCCCTTATTCTCTGTAAATTGTAAAGCCACAGATTTAAACTTAGATGATGAGGCAAATTGTCCAAAACGTACATTTCCCCCACTGTGAGAAAATCTGATGTTACAACCTCTGTAGACTGTATAACATTTCCCTGTAGTGAGAAGCTGAAGAGCTCTTGTCAAATAATAATGGAAGGCTTTGAACTGAAAGTTTTGTGGATTCTGATGGAATTCTCTTACAGCTTTGTTAAATTCTACTGCTATCTTCCCAGTATAGGCCACTAGAGCTGTGCCATGGAAATCATTGAATTGTTTTGGATAATTTTTGTTCTTTATTTGCTCCCATTTTCTCTTTGCCGTTGTCCATTCGGTTTTTAAATTTTCATTCATTTCCAGTTCTTCTTTTAACAGCTGGGGTGCTTTTTTCTCCATTTCTTCAGTACAGCCCTCGTACTGATCATCAAATGAATTGTTAGCCATGTCTAGCTGACATGAATTGGTTAGCCACGTCAGGCCAGTCCCCTGTAAAAGAGAGATAGTGTCCCTTGACTCATTTGCTGAGGACCCAGCATGGACTTTTGCTCAGCATGAAATATGACATGTTCCTGTCATAGGATTCATGTATGGTACACGTATGAAGGCAGTCTTATTCTATGCATAGTGTTAAAAGAAAAAGCTAGGGTTTGTTACTCTGTTTTGTTCCTGGTATTATTTTTCAAAATCTTTCAGATTCATGCTCTCTCGTGGGCTTTAGCCATGCATTCAAGTGTGGGAACTCTATAGTTTCAGAGATATGAGGGCAAAGTAAGGTCAGCAGGATGTGGGGTGGGAGTAGTTGGTATATATTACCTGTTGTGTTAGCCACTGAGTGAGGATCAAAAGGTGAACTGCAATAGCTAGAAGAGAGGTCATCTCCAAGTTCAAAAATAACTGCAAATAAATATGAAATAATTAAAGCGAGGTGTGAACATTAGTTTTATTGTGAGTATGCTGATAATTCAGTTCTGTGTTAATAAATCCCTACTTTAGATCTGGAAGTCCAGGCTCCTATTTACACTGCTTCCTGCACAGCTAACCAGGATGTTCCGTAAACAGCTCTGCCTGGGTCCTGCTAAAGGCAGGGAGGAGGTGACCTGACCTCTGGCATTCAGTAGGGAGCTGGCAAGGAAATAAGGGATCCTGGTCGTAGGCAGAGCTGCATGTCATGCAGATCGCCACTTTTAGGAGACCCCTCACAGGCCCTGACACTTTATTCCCCTTTAGAGAATACTATGAGTACTTTCCACATGTTAAAAAAAAAAAAAAAAGTTTTGTTAACCTGGGGCTCAAACTTAAGTCAATACTTCAAAATATCTCTCTACTTTGTCAACTTTTACCGTGATTAGGAAGAGCCAACATGCATGAAAGCTTTCGGGGTTCCTTGGTTAGAAGGAGAGGCAGAAGTTGGTGTTTGCCTGAAGTTGGGAGGAAATGGGGAAATTTAAGTATATTCCTGTTCTGACCTGAAGATCTAGTCTTGACTAACCATAGGAAGAGGGACAGTCCTTTCACACAAGAGACCATGTGAGACACGCACCAGCATTACTGCCTCAGGATCCTGGGTTATAAATTGCACAGTCGAAGATTAAGTTTTTACCTTTAGGAGGGATGGATAGACTGTATCTGTCCTTCAATATGTTCTCCTATTTTCCCGGTGTAACTTCATTTCCCTACGCAGAACTGACTTTGTGGCTTTGGCTCTTAACCTAACCTCCACTATGGCAATCGCCCCAGACGTCAGATCTTCTCCCAGCCCCACCCAAACACCAATCTCTCCTCACACCTTTCTAGTTTCCTCACATTCAGAGACCCTTCCCCTTCTGAGAACAGAATTTAGAGTCATCAGGTACCTGATTTCCTGCAGATCCTTTGTGATTCTGTCCCAGTCTGTCTCTGACAGTAGTGCCTGAGAAGAGATTGCCCTGGCCTTTTTATTTTGGGGAGAGATGTATTTTCAGTTTCAGATTCAATTTGAAAGAGAGAAAGGGTGGTTAATAAATTATTCCCACAAAAACCTGCATATGGATGTTTATAACAGCTTTATTCATATTGGCAAAACTTAAAAGCAACAAAGATGTACTTCAATAGATGAATAAATAAATAAGCCATGGTATATCCAGACAGTGAAGTATTATTCAGCACTAAAAAAAAAAAAAAAAAGCTATCAAGTTATGAAAAAACAAGAAAGACCCTAAATATTACTAAGTGAAAGAAGCCAATGTGAAAAGTCTCCATACTGTATGATTCCAACTACATGGCATTCTGGAAAAAGCAAAATTATGTAGACAGTAAAAATTATGGCAGACCAGTGGTTGCCAGAGATTGGGGATAGGTTGGGTGGGAGGAGAGATAAATAGGCAGAATACAGAGGATTTTTAGGGCAGTAAAACTATTCTGTATGATACTATAATGATGGATACATGTCATTAAACATTTGTCAAAAGCCAACACATGTAGAACACCAAGAGTGAACCTTATTTAAACTATGGACTCTGGGTGATAATGATATGTCAGTTGTAACAAAGGTACCACTCTGGTGGGGACATTGATAATGGGGAAGCTATGCATCTGTGGGGACAGGGGTATGTGGAAATCTGTACCTTCCTCTTAATTTTGTTGTGAATTTTTTTTTCTAAGATTTTATTGGGGAAGGGGAATAGGACTTTATTGGGGAACAGTGTGTACTTCCAAGACTTTTTCCAACTCAAGTTGTTGTCCTTTCAGTCTTAGTTGTGGAGGGCGCAGCTCAGCTCCAGGTCCAGTTGCCGTTGCTAGTTGCAGGGGGCGCAGCCCACCATCCCTTGCAGGAGTCGAATCAGCAACCTTGTGGTTGAGAGGACGCGCTCCAACTGAGCCATCCGGGAGGCAGCTCAGCTCAACATGCCATGTTCAATCTTAGTTGCAGGGGGCAGAGCCCACCATCCCTTGCGGGACTCGAGGAATTGAACTGGCAACCTTGGGGTTGAGAGCCCACTGTCCCGTGTGGGAATCGAACCGGCAGCCTTCGGCATTAGGAGCATGGAGCTCTAACTGCCTGAGCCACCGGGTGGGCCCTGTTGTGAATTTTAAACTGCTATAAAAAGTTAAATTATTTTAAAAATGTTTTGATTCAAGTGAGACTGAGACTTATTCAAACTCATAGTTTTAATTCAGAAATGCATCAGAGTCATCAGTGTATATTATTTTTTTATGAATGGATGAGTAGAAGGGAAAGTCCATCCTCCTTCTATGACTTAACAAAGACATTCACAAATGTTTATATTTCTAGAGATACATTGATATTCAATTCAATATGAGGGTCATAAATTTAATAAGCAACTGCAAAGCTAGTCCTCAGCCTCTGTGGGTCACTATAGTGCTACCAGCTGTGTCACTACAGTAGCAGTCTGTTCTGACTGGTCAGTGCATATGCCTTATGAGATACTAATTACTTTAAACAGTACTCATGAAGACGTGCAATGAGGATTGAAGACTTTTAAGATTAAAAATTTTTTGTATTTCACAGGAATTATTGTCACTGTCTGAAATCCATTATGTCTTTAAAAAAAAACCTCATTTGCTAAACTGGAAATAGAAGAGAATGGTGTCAGTTAAATATTGAAAAACAAGTCTCTCCACAGGATAAGAGAGTAAGACAGAGAGTTTTATTAGTGTTTCCAACCTTATCAAAACTGGCTTCATGATGCAGAACAACATCTGCTTTTCTGCAGCTATTGGAAAAAAGGAACATTTTCTCCTTACTTTTCTGAGGTTCGTTTTACTAGTAATTATTAATAGAAAAGCCAACATTTTCAAGAACTATGTATTAAAATTGCAAGTTAGCTCCCAAAGAAAAGAGCAGGCCTAAGAACCTTAAAACTTACAGTATAGGAAAGAAAAAGGACAAAAGAGATTTTTTAAACTGCAATGTAAGGCATGTAATCATTTGTTTCTCCACCATTGATAAACAGTTAAGTTGCTTCTGACTCTCCTCAATGAAAATCTTTATATATTTGCGTTTATGAGAAAATTTTTCCTGTGGAATGAATCCACAGGAAAGTAATCCACAAGAAGTGTAAATGATAGGTCAAGTTATCTTGTATTTAAAATGTTGATATATATTATTAAATTGCCTTCCACAAAAGTTGTTGCAATCCGCCCCCTTATAGTGTGTGTTTCGTTACATTTTGCCAGTAGTGAATATTGCCGATATTTTTAAATTTAGAAAATCTAGGTTAAAATGAAGTATCATTGTTGTTTTAATTGATACCTCTTTGATTATTGGTAATTTGGCTTTAGGCAAGTCTGGATCCAGGAACGCAAACATCACCACCAGTGCCTTCTTGCTATCTTTTGGTTTTGCGTCATTTTGCTTATTGGTTTTATTTTTTCCTACTGCAAAAGAACTTTTCCTAAAAAATCTTAGAACATGCACAGAGCAGCACCTCCAGATGACACTGACACTGCTTAGTATCCCAAGTAGAAATAGAATTCTGCTCACACAATTTGCAAGTAATATATCCATGGAAGAACAGTGACTGTTTCTTTTTTGGAACTATGGTCTCAAGAACAAATTGCTGTGTTTAGGATGAAATAAGAAGAAGACTGGGCTGGTTTTAGTTACAAATCCCCACTTAACCATGGCTAATCTTTACAACCCCTCTCACTTGGCAGAACTAAGAAGCAGGGAGATGCTTTCATAATCATTATATTCTGAACTCAGTTTAGACGTACTTTGAGAGAATGAGGTCTTCATCTTCTGGGTCTTGAACTTGTCTATGAAATAATGCTGACAGACAGAACAGTCCAGGTACCACAAAGTTACTTACATTGGTTTATTGGCACTGTCAGTTTTGTACTATGAGGGAAGAGACAGGCATGCCCATACCTAAGAATTTGTCAAGCCCACAAGCTTAAAATTATCCATGTACACATAATGTAAAATTTTTGTTCCTTTGTCTTCTTTCTTGGTTCTACCTGAACTCCTGCCCTGGATCATCTTACAGTGTGGTCTGTCCCTGGACTGTATTAGGTTTGTCATTCAGACCCTTTCATTATCCTGTCATTGTAATATGGCTTATAATTTGGTGACCTAGACAACTTTATATTCCTCTGGTGAGAGTTTTGAAACAACTGCACACCATATTGGCTTCTGTGGTCAACACTAGTAGGAGCTAAATGAGAATATTCCAATTTTACTTTGCAGGTATTAATTTAGGGTTTAGGTGATGTATCTGATTTACCCCCAACCTTGTAATTTGGGGTCTACATTTTGCAGAGGACTATGTTATCTTAGCTTGTTTTTTGCATTATGTGTACTGTCAACCAATGGTCTGGCGCCAATCTCATGCCAACAGGAATCACCAGTTTGGGGTACAGTGAAGAAGGAAATTTATTAAGTGCAAACAGCTCAATTGTGATATAGCACAGCTGTGAGAAAAGCATGGCTGTGGAACAGATCTGTAGTGTTACAGCTCAATTATGAAGCCGCACAGCTAAGAAACAGCATGGCTGTGAGGAGGCCCTGGTGGGAGGCAGCCCTGGGGCAAGGCCCTTCTCTAGCTAGACAGCTCTGGTCTGCTCTGGTCTGCTCTACCTGCTCTGGTTCAGTCCAGTCCTTTCTGCACTACACTGGTCTGCTCCATTCTGCTCTAGAGAGATGTCTTTGGTGTTTCAGCTCCAGCCAGGGAAATACAGTCTTCAGTCTTTGGTGGAAAGGGAAGGTGTGTTCCCCAAGCCAGAGGGAAGCTGACTTTTATAGACATAAGTTCCCACCCCTGGACCCTGATTGGTCCATCCTTATTTGCAGGAGGACTCCAAATCCTTGCAGTTTGATTGGTCCAAAGGGCACTGTCGTGATTCGTCAGAATGGAGCCACTCTGATTGGTCAATGAAGATTCTGATGGGAAAATATTAGGCTGGTGCAAACTGTAATTACGGTTTTTGCAATTATTTTTAACCTTTTAAACCGCAGTTACTTTTGCACCAACCTAATAGCTGTGTAGCTCCAATTCGACAGGAAAAGTCTCAGTTATATTGGTTGAAGTAGGATTCCAGGAACTCGTTTATAAGGGCTGGCTCAGATGGCAGAAACACCATGCAGAAAGGCAGTTCAGTGCAGGAGGCAGGCAGCTTAGTGCAGACTTCTCCCTGAGATGCACTCTGCGTGAGAGGCAAACTGTAGAAATGCACAGACATGGCTGTTAGGCTCTGTTTGAGCCCAGTTAGCCACCAGGAGCCCTTCTTGGTAGGCATCTTCTTTCTCAGAGTCCACAGTAATTACCTAAAAAATTTATTAAACTTGGAAAAAATTTAGATTCTTTTTTATTTTCCATTATTCCTTCTCTTGTTTTAGGTAATATTTTTTTTCATATTCTGGAGTGGCTGTGTGCAAATATTTTCCCCAAAAATCAGTGATAAAACTGGACAAAAACAGTAAACAAACAAACAAACAAAAAAGCAGTTTAAATTGATTAAGAGCATATAACTAATTGAGAGGTATTTATTTTTTAAAAATCATCTGATATTGATAAGAATAGTGGAAGCTGGAGTCTGTGACATTTTTCCAAGTGGATTCTCTGATTCTCTGCACTCCATCTCCATGGTGCAGAAGTTCTATACCAGGTAGGAGGGACAGGCCATGAGGAATAGCAGCTCTGCTGCCCTGCCTGAAGGGGATGACTTTATTTGAAGCAGAGCATGGAAAAATCCATGCCTATTGGTATTATCAACAACAATAAAGCTTTCAGTGACAAATGACCGAGGAAGGATAAGATCACAGAGATACAGTGGCAAATGACCGAGGAAGGATAAGATCACAGAGAGACAAGCAAAATCCAGTGGAATAGCCAGAAATTTAACAGGAATATCTAGGGAAGGAGATAGTTAAGGGTTCCCTGTGAAAAATCACTCTTTCCCCTGGTGATTCAGAAGACTGTGCACATGAGCAAGGTTGCACTAGCTCAGTAAAGACCAGAAAGGACACTTACAAGGTCCCAGTGCCAGGATAATAATGGAACAGACTTGTAAACTCCCTGAATTGTGAAAGTATTTTATATAACACACACAGGTTCAACTGCAAAGGACAAAAGTCTTACTGGCTCAAAGTGTTTAAGCACAACTGTTGACCCATCATTGCCTGATCATTAAGCTATGCTGACTTAGGGGAAGCATCTAGGAAGCTAGGCTTAAATATAAAAACAAGCATAAAAAATATGAACTGTGACATTAGAGGCTGCACAGTGCATGAGGAGCAGAATCCACAGAATTTGTCAAGGCTAACAGACAAAACACATCAACAAGTTATCCAAGGGGAATCAAAACCCAGAGTTGCTATATTACCTAAAATGTTTAGTTTTAACAAAAAAAATGTATATAAAATATGAAAAGAAACAGGAAAATGTGACCATATCTGGGGGGAGGGGAAGGTAAAGCCAGCAATAAAACCTCTGAGAGCACACAGACGTTGGACTTAGAAGACAAAACCATGAAAACAGTTGTTATAAATACTCATATGTTCGAAGAACTAAAGGAATCCCTGTCTAAAGAACTAAAGGAAAAAATTATGAGAACAATTTCTCACCAATTAAAGAATATTAATAATAAAGAAATAATGGAGTTGAAAAATACAATAACTGAAATTAAAAATTCCCTACAGGGGCTTAACAGCAGATTTAGGATGGGAAGAAAGGATAAGTGAAGACTGATATTTAAAATATATCAATAGAGATTATCCAATCCAAAGAATAGAAAGAAAAAAACAATGAAGAAAAAAGAACAGAACCTGAAAGACTTGTAAGATACCATTACCAATATACGCATAATGGGAGTCCCAGAAGGAGAGAAGAGGTAGAAAAGATTAGAAAAATATTTGAAGAAATAATGGCTGAAAAAAAACCTACAAAATTTGATGAAAAACATTAATGTACACATCCAAAAAGCTCAGAAAATCCCAGGTAGGATAAACACAAAAAGAACCACACATAACACATCATAGCCAAACTGTTGAAAGACAAAGAGAATATCTTGAAAGCAACAAGAGAAAAATGATTCATCACATACAAGGTGAACCAAAATAAGACCAACAGTTCATTTCCCGTTAGAAACAATGGAGACAAGAAGGCAGTCAGATGATACATTTAAAATATTGTATGAAAAAAAGCACGTGCTAAACAAGAGTCCTATACCCAGCCTAACTATCCTTTGAAAATAATGAAAAAATAAAATTTCAGATTGAAAAAGGATTAAAATAACTTGTTGTTAGGAGACCAGCTTTACAAGAAATATTGAAGTCCTGAGGATGAAAAACTGTGCTGTCATGAATCCACAGGAAGAAAAAAAGAGTAGCACTAAAGGTAATTATATAGGTAATTATAAAAGGTGGTATAAATGTCTTTTTTATTCTCTTAACTGACTTAAATTGAATAGAAAATTGCATTGTTGGATTTATATAATAATGTAACATATGTAACAATAATAGCATAAAGAGGAGGTAGGGAATGAAGCTATATTTGAGCAAGGAAATGACAGTAGATGGTAACTCTAAAGGAAAACATAAAGAGTACTATATAAATATGTATATAGTACTCTTATATATAATATATATCTAGTAATATATATATTACTAGTAATAAATATATGTTATAAAATATATAAGTATAAAATATTATATAAATATATATATATATTTTTTTTAGTAGCTCTAAAAGACATATGATTATATAAAACAATAATTATAACACTGTGTTAAAGGGAGGTGGTGAATATTAACTCTGGCTCTGGGACAAGCTGCATCAGCAGGAATTGTAGTCCTTTCACTAATCTTCTTGCACTGTGTCTTAGCAGAGTTGGGCCAACTGCAAAGACCTTGTGATGGACTGGTCTTCATAGAGGGTATAAGAGGATCTGAAGTGCTATACAAGTAGTGTTCAATGAAACTTACTGTAGCCTCTGCTGCAATGACTAGCAGTCTTTGACCAATCTCATGCAGGTGAAATTTCATAGCACCTCACCTCCAGCCCCTGGTCTGGATTCCTGTCCTGATGCTTGACTGATACTATGCTGTGTGAATCCACATACTCACACGTCTACTTACCAGAAGTGCAGGAAAGTTAATGTCCTGGGGAAGAACTTTTGACCAATGGAGGACAAGACTCAATAGATAAATGTTTCACCCTTTCTTTAGATGGATAAAATTGGGTTGCATTTCATAAAGGTTCTAAGATGGCCACATGGGATAGAACAACTAGTCACTTGTGATGGCCCATTCAATAATGCATCCGTGTATTGTCTTTCCCATTTCTCCTCTCACACTCACAACATGTCTATACGTGGGTCTCTTAACACTTTATACCGGGAAATTGGTGGACACTTAATCTGGAGACTCGGTCTTTAATATCCAGGAAAATCTCTCATATTTATTCTTTGCTGATTTCTTGCCCTTGGTTTTCTCTTTTAAGGAGATCATTTTTTAGAGGTTAATGATCTCCTAGATTAATCTTCTGTTTCTATTATCATTCTCTCATATTTTATGATTCCTTGTCTGTGTCCTACCACCTGGGACATTCACATGAATTTATTTTCTACTCTTCTATTGAACTCATTAAACTTTTGGCAAATATTTTTAATATTCAAGAGCTCATTGTTGGCTGTTGATTGTTCTTTTTTTTTAAAATGACATGTTATTATTTTATCTTGGTCATTCTCTTTTATCTTGCAGGCTTTCTTCAAATGTTTGCTTACCTTTGTCATCTGTTTATATTCAAGAATAAGGCCATAAAAATCTGACTTGGGAGCTTTGGGTACATGGACTGGGCTTATTTATTTGTACTTTACCTTGATGTGGCCAAATGCAGACATCTTTCTGCTAGAGTCAGGTTAATGGCTATCCCTGGTCCTCACTCAGCTGCATGGATCTCAATTTCCCCTTCCTAGAGAGAGCTGGAGGAGAAAGATTGGGTCAAAGGGTGACTTCTTCAAACCCATTAGGCCCGCATGTGACCTGGGTCAGTATATTTTGGGGGCTCCTTGGCACCACCCTTCACTCCCACTACTCTTATCTGTTAAAGAAGAATCTTTATCTCTGGTCTTGCTCCATCAAAGCTATTCCATCAGAAGAGAGTGGCTTAATTAGTCTTTGACTTATTTCACCCAATACTTAGTCTTATGGATAAGGGTCTATCATTAGCTTAATGATATGAGAGGATCTGAAGTGCTATACAAGTAGTGTTCAGCGAAACTTATTGTAACCTCTGCTGCAGTGACAAGTTTCATGCAGGTGAAATCTGATAGCACCTCACTTTCAGCCCATGCTCTGTATTCTCATAATCACAGATAAAAGTTTAGGAAATGTTCTCTATCTTAGGTAATTCATAGATTTGCATGGGAGGGGCTCTCTTCAGTATTTTGTTTGTCACATGGTTGATGCTCAATAAATGTTTTATCCATGACTGTTGGGCTGAAGATGCTTAAATGAGCACTCTTACGCGATTCAGACCTACGGACTTGCCTTAAAATATTTAGTGCTCTGTATGTAAATAAGCACTCTTATTGGTCAGGATTCACTCTAGAGATTGGAGTTGGACTTATTATGCAGATAACATTAAGTAAACAGTAGACAGATTGTATCTATAGAGGTTGAGAAATAGGTAAAGCTTCTCACTGAAGATTTGGAAGAGAGCAAAGACAGTTACTAGAAACCTTGCATACTTCTCATTCTCTCTGACCTTGGTTATGATAAAGAAAGTAACTACACAAAATGTTTATAGAGAGTTATTTATAACAATGAAAAAAAAAAACCACAGAAAAAGCCTGAATGTCTAAAGCTAGAGGAACAGTTAGTGGCTCATAATGATAAATAATGATAAAATGATGACTATGCAAAAAAAATAAATGCTTCTATTGATATAGAGACATAAATACTATAAAGAAACATGAGGAAATAAAGTACTTTCAGAGTTGGGATGGTTGGCCTTAAAAGTGAAATTTAAAAAATTATTTTCTTCTTTATGATGTTCTAAGCTGGTGCTTTTATAAATACTGAAGGCTTAGCCTTTATCTCTTTCCAAAACTTGTACAAAGTTTGTGACAGATAGACAGAGAGACAGCAAACCTTAACTACAAAACAGCACCCAGAAACTACAAGCTGGGAGTTAGACTTATTTGAGGTTTGGCCATTTGCTCTAAACTATAGGTAGAATGACATCTCTTCTGACCTCTTATCCTTCCCCAACATCATTATATTTAATGTTTCCACGCCAAAGGGAAATATTATTTTGGTTTCCACCCAGAAGTCTGCCAATTTGGCCAGCTGACTGAAGTTCCCCCAAGTGTAACAGAATAAAACGCTATCTATTTCTCAGGGGAGAATAGCTCCTGCTCTAGATATGCTAATTACTTAAAGGAGTTCTGCTTGAGGCTTGAGTATTCGTGGGAACGGCCCTTGTAAGAAGTGGTCTCTTCTGAGGAAGTGAGAAGTGTATACAGAATAATGACTGTTTATCAAAAATTTACAGGAACCTCAGGGCTGGTTTCAGGTCAGGGGGTTTTTCAACAGACTGACTGGGAACAAAGAGATTTGGAGATTCCCACCCCCTTCCGTGGCACCTGGCTATTAGAGCCCTCACCTACCTCTTGCCCTGCCTCCCTTCCCTGAACATAGAGGATGCTTGAATTTAAGGGGCTCTTAAGATGGACTTCAGGGACCATTGAGAACTCCCATCTTCTCAGTCAACGACTTTGCCATCAATAAATTTTTCCTTACCCCAAACTCTGATCTACTGAATACTGGCATTTTGAAGTGTCAGACACATGGAACTTGAACTGGTAACACATGCCCATACAAACATGTGTGCGTATGCACAGTGTGTATTTACAAAGAAATTTTAATGACATAAGTGATGCTTACTTGTAAAGTGAAGAGAGTACTCATAGGATATAAATTTTTATATACCAAACTGCATAATAATAATAATAATAATAGTTAGCTAGCACTTGCCATACTGTTACCACAGGCAAAAAGAACAGGGCTGAGGGGAGACGGGGAGGAAGGGAAGGAGGAAGTGCAGGAAAACAAAAGAGGGAGGAGATGAGATCATTGTTAAGAAAAGGTGCAGCTACTAGACCAGCAAGAACTAGATTTTGGTGGCCAAGAGCAGACCCAGGATGCCATCTTGCTCTTGAAGGTGAACTTTATATAATGGATTCTAATATTATTAGCATTGCTGGCCAGGAAAATCTCCACTCCCTGTGTCACCATGACAGTTCCGGCAAGGTCCAAATGAGGACAAGAGAATCCTACCTCCTGAGGGAAAGGAGTGGTTAGTGAGTACCCACCTAAGAATGCCACCCCGAAGTCTTGAAAATTTCACACCCTCCTTTTAGAAATAACACATTCCCAAGCCCCAGTGAAGTTGGGGCTCTTTGGCACAGTTGCTCTTCTCCTGGCCTGCCCACTCCCTCTGATACGGGCCAAGCCAAGCGAATAGCCCTCCCCCTCCCACTGAAAAACTTTAAGTTTTCTTTCCGATAGGGATTTTAAGTTGTTTTTTTTCCCTTAAGTTTCCTTTCCCCCAGTTTCTCAGGTCCTACCCCACTGCTTCTTAGTTATTTTGTAAATCAGTTTCTTAATCTTAGGCAACAGATTGTTTTTAGCCTGAATCATAAGAAGCGTTTTTACCCCCTGCTTTAGATATTTATCCTGAAACTTGTGATTTATACCATGCTTCCTCGAAAATAAGACCTAACTGGAAAGTAAGCCCTAGCATGATTTTTCAAGATGACATCCCCTGAACATAAGCCCTAATGCGTCTTTTGGAGCAAAAATGAACATAAGACCCGGTCTTATTTTCAGGGAAACATGGTACTTGTTGATTGTAATCATTGAAGCATAAGGTTCTTTCCAACCCAGCTCCTGGACAGTTAGTGCCACCTGAATGACCAGTGGAATGGCCACGGGCTCCATAGAGCTGACAGATTTTCCATCACATAGCCACCCCACATCAATAGCTCTGAGCTCTGCAGTTTAAGCCAACACTTTTAAATTTATTAATTAAAATTTATTTTTCCTCATTCAGAGGCCTGGGGGATACAGATGATACCCCAGCAAGATGACCAGTCCCCATCAAAGAAGCCAGCACGGTCTTCCAGGTGGATCTCGAGACCCCCTTCCTCTCATCTGAGATCAGATAGGGCGAGAGTGCCGTGAATCCCCAATAGGTAGGGACAGCTCTGCGCCCCTGCCCAGCAGGAAGCAAATACAGAAAAAAGACCTTCTGTCCCTCAACTTCCCATAGAGATTTTTATGTGGATCATGTCTCTCCAGGGGAAAACAAGGCAGGCAGTTAGAGACAGGTATTGGGTCTCTGCATTCCTGCACATCCAACGCAACCCATAGAGTGTGACCGCCCGAAAGACCTCCCCTCTCCGCCCAAAACGTCCCCTTTTCACTATAATTGTCTACCCCTATAAGGAAACAGATGGGTACAAAATACCCAACTAGGTTAGACCAGTCACTCACACCTGAGCAGTGAAGGCCACAACGAGCTTCGTTTCACCTGGGCCTCATTATACCATCATTATAATACCATACATATGCCTGGAAGTTCATTAATATCATAACAGACTGAATTCTGGGAAGGAACATGTGCAGTATAAAAAGATGAGGTAATAGCCCCTTGTCAAACACAGGTGTCAATCAAGTGGTCCCACACGTGGAGAGGAACAGACCATCCTAGAAAAGAAAGAATAAAACCAGCAAGTCCTCACCAGCCGGCGCCTTTGGAGCCGCGCTTTTGCTCAGGCCCACTCCTATCCCTTTGGAGTGTTCTTTATTTTCTAATAATTCGCCCTTGAGCCACTGCCTTCTGCTCGGGCCATCTCCTACCTCTTTGGAGTGTACTTTTTCTTCTACTAAACTGCTCTTTCACCACTTTGTTTCTGTGTCTCATTCAATTCTTTGCTCGAGACGTCAAGAACCTGGACACCATGCCAAGAAGGGCCTGCCCTCTGGTATCACCACTATTTTGGGAGTGTACTATCTTTTCTTGTTTTAATAAACCCGTTGCTTGCTTGGCTTATTTGGTGCATCCTTAAATTCTTTACTGTGACTATACCCAGAACCCTTTTTGTGGCAACAGAACCAGCTGCTCTTCTAAGTATTTTACATGAGCAGTTGGGTCTCATGTGCTCATGTAAAATACTTGAGTTGATTATACTCAAATATAATATTGATTATACTGATATATTGATTATAATATTGATTATATTCAAGAATAATTATATACTCAAGAATATGGGGTTGATTATAGTATCTCACATCTACAAGAGTGCCTGACACATAGTAGGAACTCAGTAGTTAAATGGATTTATTGAACATTGTTGGACTAATTAAATGTGAGTGTTTTCAAGTTTCTTAACTTCTCTGTTTTCTAATCTATAACATGAGATAATAAACAAACGAATATATCTATTTTATGGGATTATTGTGAGAATTCAAGTTGATAGTCGACACAATGTACCGAGCTCAGTGTCTGACATAGAGTAAATGCTCAGTTCAGGTTAACTATGATTGTTATTGTTCCAGGTGAAGCACCTGCTGTAGTGCCTGTTGCACAGTGGGTCCTCCCAGATAGATAGTACCTGGTGTTATTGACTTGGCCTGAGCCGAGTCCTGTCCAGTTCCTCCTAAGCCCGAGTCTTTGTCCTGGGTGTACTCCGAGGTTCCAGAGTTGGTGTTGAGTGGACACCACCCCATGGCCACCATCAGCTACTGCAGCCTCAGCCTTGGATCAGACCCTGTTCTAGGGTTATCCTTCCTAGTTCCATCCAAACATTAGAACACCCCTGTGCATTGCCTTAGGAGACCAGGTACAGTGAGACAGAACAGAGGGAGTAGATTTGAGAGATAATTCAAGAAGGTATATTTAACAGGACTTTATGACCGACTAGGTGTCTGGTGGGGGAAGGGAGATAGATTTGTCTAAGACAGTGGTTCTCAGCCAGGTGGTTCTCCACAATCTCAGAATGTTGTGCTCGCAAGCCTGATGGGGTTTTTGCCCAAAAGAAGATATTTGGCAATGTCTGGAGACATTTGTTACAACTGGGGTTGGGTTGCTACTGGCATCTAGTGGGTAGAGACCGGGGAAATTGTCAAATATGCTACACTACACAAGACAGCACCCCCTCTCCCCCCACCGTAAATAATTACCCGCCCTAAATGTCAGTAGTGCAGAGGTCAAAACTCCCTGGTCTGGGATGATTCTCAGAGAATCACATTTAGTTCTTCCCAAAACGTTCAATAAATCCATTTAACTACTGAGTTCCTACTATATGTCAGGCACTCTCATAGGTGTGAGGTAGTATAAGCACCCCAATATTACAGAAGAGAAAGCAGATCTCAGAACATGAGGGTTGTAGGCCAAGTATGCACAGTTTGCCGAGTCAGGACTATCTGTCTGATTGCAGCACCTTCCACTGTATCTGTATTAGAACACAGAAAGAGACACCCCCAGGCTGTGCCTCCTCCTGACCTGTCTGCTCTGCTGGTCTGCTATGTTATAAAACCCTCTCATGCATCTACCCTGGGACAGGCATTTGAAAAAGACAGACCCAGACCTGGCTTTCATGGAGCCTACAGCAGAGGAAGAGAAGGGCGATAGGAAAGATAGCTGTTTAGAAAACTCATTCTGGAAATTATTAAGTACAATCGTGCTCAGTGCTAGAAAAACAAGCACAGATAAGAAATTGTGACATCATTACAGAGGAAGCCAGCCTTGGATAGAACTCAGTAGTGGCTTCATGGGAAGGGACATTTAGGCTGACAGTTAAAGACTGAATAGCAGTTAACTGAGCAGCGAGTCAGGGAGAAACTGTCTAATGAAATGAAAAGGCCTGGAGGCTGGGAAAGAACTTGGCCCTCATAGTCAGAAGGCTGAAGCGTAGTGAACAAGGGATAAAGAACAAAATCCTAACTCTTAGAGGTAACCAGAAGGTTATGTGTGTGTGTCTTGTCCTGTTATCGGTTAGGAGCACGGACTCTGGAACCAGACATCCTGGGTTTGAATTCTAGTTCCATCATGTATTGTGTGACATTGGGCAAGTCCCACCTTCTCTGTGCCTCTGTTTTATCATCTGTAAAATGGGAGCAAATATTGCCCATATCCTTTAAGGCTGTTATGTGTGTTAAATGAGCTAATACATGTAAAATACTTAGAAGGGCACCTGGTTCTCTTTCCAGAAAACAGATTTTGGGTATTGTCACAGTAAAGAATTTAAGGATGCACCGAATAAGGCATGAAAGCAGTGGATTTGTTAAGAGAAGATAGTACATTCTTCATTAACATAAAATGGATAAGTAGCTATTTGTTGAGAAAAAGATGTAAGACAAATTGCCCAAATTGTCTATTTCCTCTTTACTGTAGTGAATGTTCAGACACCTGGTGTGAGCGCTTCTGTGAATTGTGTAACAAACCCTGGATTGAGAAGCTGAAGAGCTCTTGTCAAATAACAATGGAAGGCTTTGAACTGAAAGTTATGTGAATTTGGATGGAATTCTACAGCTCTGCTAAATATGTTCCAAGGTGCCCAGTGTAGGCCACTGGGGATGTTTTGTGGAAATCACTGTATTGCTTATCTGGTTTTTTTTCCTTCCATTTTTCCTTTGCACTTTTTACCTTCAGTTTTCAATTTTTCATTTGCTTCCAGTTCTTCTTTCAATAGCTGGGGTGACTTTTCGTCCATTTCTTCAGTACAGCCCACATACCAATCATGAAACAGGTTGTCAGCCGTCTCTATATACAGAGCTCACAGCATGGACTTCTTGCTCAGAATGAAATTTCATGCATTCTTGCCACAGAGCTCATGTATGAAACATGTACAGTGAATCCACACTAACTTCCGTATGAAGAATTAAATTGTATGGCTTTTATTTAGCTTTATGATTAAACAATTTCTTATTTAGGATCCATAGTCTCGAACAGACCCACTCATGCCTCTGCTCCAGGGATCTTCTTGTCCCATGAGATATGAAGGGAGATTAGCTGTCTGGAGGATGATAAAAGCTATGAATCCTCATTAGAAAAAGTTTCTATAGACAAAATATACATTCAATTTTTGGGTGCCCAAGAATCTCTGGTTACCCTATTCATAAACCCCTAGTTAAGAATCCATGCCTTTCTGCACTGGTTAAATGTATTAAAAACATCTGTAGAAAGTGTCTATCAGTAGGGGATTTATTGGTTAGACATGACTATAGAAAAAAAAAAGTCACATTGATACACACTATGAGTGTCTATCCAAATATCATCCATGGGAGAGAGGACTCTGGACCAAAAATTTGACACAAGTTCTGTTCCTGGGAGCAGGATGAGAGTGTCATCCTAACTTAGTCTGAAGCCATTAACCACTCAAATGATCAAATTCCCTTTGTTCTGATGACATGAATACCAGACACACTTCTGATTATAATTTGACTCCTTGGGTAGCCTGCCTATCAGGCAAAAGTGCACTGACCAGAGAATATAAACATCCAGTGCCCTCTGCAGAAAGAGTTCTAGTTGAAGTTACAAACTTGATATTCTGGTGTGTTTTTTAAATACAGCTTTCTCTGTGAAATTAATAACAGTCCATATAGCTGGCAAAAAGGAAATAATTTTAAAAATCAAAGATAAAAAAATAAGAATCCACATATAAAAGATGATTCTAGGTTTGCGAACTTTTGTAACAGAGGGAAATACCTCTAAAAGATTGATCCGGGTTTCTAAGACTGCAAGGCAGAGAGAATATGACAGATTTGCCAAATTTCTAATTTAAATCTCTCAAATGTGTTGTCTTAGGACAAAGAGTCATTGGCTTCATTAATTTTATTCTGTGCCTAAATGAGAAGAGTCAGATAAGGTATTTTGAGACTCCTCTGCACAGCAAAGGGATTTAGGCTATTTATATACCCTCAGAATAGTTACACAGTTTCCCATGACAACCAATTATTATGCAATGCTTTGAAATTAGAGATTTCCTGCCATTGGAAATAATATTAACATTTTGAAGACCCAATGTTTCTAAAGAGACTTTTCAGATAACCTTATAAAGCTATATAATATTGAACAGGATGGCTACAAATAAAAACACTGTCATGAGAGCTATAGTCTTGTGACTATTCTCAGTCTTCATCTTTCTCTAACATGGTCTTGAGAATGGCTTCATAGCTCTGAATTTCATCTCTGTTTTACATTTGAATAACACTTCTCTCTTTGGCAACTAATAGAGAAGAAGGCTGCTGTCTCTGACTTCGACAAGATTTTATTAGCTAGAACTCAATAAAAAAATGCAAGATTGGTAGAATCCTAGAAATTAATATATGAATTGCGAAAATAGTAAATTGTAAGAAAAATACTCAAATATCACCCAACGCATGAATGGTCTCCTAAGTCCAGTCTAAACTCTCCATATGGTCTCTAAATCCTTAAACAAATTGCCCCCCAACCCACCCATGTGTCTACTTTTCCCTCAATTCCAGACCAGTCTCTGTACCTGCCAGGCAAACAGTGTCTTAGTGTGGGTTCCCTCAGAAGCTGAAGGCAATATTCCAGAGCAGGGAGTTTATTGGGGAGATGCTGGGGCCACCTGCAGGGGAGCTAGGGAAGCGACATGGGGAAGGGAAGGCACCCAGAAAAGGGTGTTACTAAGCCAACTGCCACAGAGGCCAACTGGAGCTTAATTCCACAGGAAAATTTTGAAAAAGCGTGCAAAACATACTTCAGACTCATCTCACTGGAGAGATAGGAGATCTGGGGTATTTTATGCCAAGTCTCATCAGTCATTGGCTGAAGGCTGATCCGGGAAGTGTTCATCCCTCAGCACTTTCAATATGCTGAGTGTGGGTGACCGAGACAGCTTCCCGTGGTTCTGGAACAGCCCTCAGGTACAGAGATGCATTAGATACAGCATGGTTCTCTGAGGAACTGAGAACTGAGGCAGGGAACTGAGAGCATCCCTCTATAATGTTCTATAAGCATCCTGTACAGTGACCTTTTAAATGAATTCAGAACCAGAATCAGCTTCAAATAGAACTGAAACGTATGTAAACTCTCATGGTTGTTCTTTCCCCATTTCTAAATATTCCACAATATGTTTCCCTATTTTTCAGCCTCCTAGACCCTTGTCTCCCTGCCGTTGACAGTACTTAATGCTACTTGCATACTGAGGGCACTTTTAGTCTCTAGAATGAATCCTGACCTGAGCAAAAGGTATTTATACAGTTCTAGCCCAATACTCATTGATCCAGCAAACATCTATCAAGCACCCACAATGTGACAGGGAATGGTGGCATACCATAGCAGCGCTCTGTGGCAAATACCCACTTTACTTAGGGTAGAATATTTCATAAAGTTCTGTCTGTGGTCATCTGAACCTGAGGGCTTGCATTTAAAAAGGTGAAGCCAGTTTCATTCTATATATGGGAATCTTTTCTTCAGAGAGCTTTCTTCTTCCTTAATACAGAGGCAAAGTCCAGAATCTAAATTATGTGTATGTTTTGGCTCAGAATGTATCAAGAAAGAAAAGTTATTTTGTATTGGTCAACAGGATGCAGTCAGAAGTACATTCTAATTTACTAAACTTGTAAGCAAATTTAATCATTGAGACAAGTGAATATCAGACCATAACTAAATCTTAAGAGAAATAAACCAATGAATAATAAGTTCCCCTCTTCTGATAAGAAAGCTTTGGGGAAGGGAGCCCAGCGAGAGGTAGATTCAACTGGAATGTTGAGGAGTGGTGGAGGTGGGGTGGAAGGAAGAGTATCATGGAGTGGAATGGAGAGGATCCTGTCAAATATCCGAGCCCTGGTCATTCTCGGGTCAATGTGGTTTATATCGCATCCATTCCATTAGGAAGATCCTTTCATCTCAACCTTCTCCTGTGGGTTTTCCCAGGACAGGGAAAATGGAGACCTGCAGAGCTGAGGCATGACCCAGAATAGCCATTACCAGCATGTCTGGTGAGTCACGTCTATCTTGAATGGAAATATGCACAGGGCTTCTTCTAAGAAGCCAGGTGGTATTGAATGGTTGGGGTCCTTTTATATTTTTCTCTTGTTTAAAACAGAAGTGCTCTCACCTGACATAGACTTTGTATATTTGCTTATTGATTTTTAACTTTCTGATTGAACAGAATATATTATGGCAACAGTAGAGAATACACATACTTTTAACCTTGACAGTATAAAAATAAAAGTACAGAAACAGAGATGGAAGTCGGAGGCAAAGGTAAATGAAAAATAGGGTACCAATTTCTTTAAAAGTTGAAGTGAAGAGACACAGTCTATAGGTGACAAAACCAAACACAAAAGTGTAAGTTAGTATTTGAAGTTACAAATGTAATAAATAAAGGAACCAAAAACAATGTTATAAGCATATTAGGAGAATTAGGAAGGAATGTAAAAGATATGTATCCTAAGATATATGAAAAAATGCAGATCAGTTCTAAAGCTACGGAGAACAACAAGAACAACAAAAAATTTTAAGCACCAAGGAAAAGGGAAAATATAAAGGGGAAAGTAAATAGATTTAAATTGTAAGGCTCAGATGGAGAAAAGTAAAGGAGAAGTTTAAATGAAAACTTGAGAAACAGTATTTGTCATTTGTCTCCCTTTTGCCTTTATGAAGTATTTGGTACTTTCTTTGAGGTAAAAGTTACTCTAGGAAGGTTGGGATTTTTTTTTTCCGAATGATTGGTATGTGAGTGATGCTTGTGAGCCAGGTTGTCTGGACATGAACACTTTGGAGCCCAAGGATGCTTGAGCTGGGGGTTAAAAGAAAAAAATAAAAATGGAGAATTGTAAATTAGAGGAACAAAACCAATAATTAAATCATGTGGTTTGGTTTAACAGTTTTGTACATCACTGTTGGTGGAAAATGGAAAAATTGCCAGCTGAAAAAAGGGGGAAAGTTGACTAATAAAATCAATATCTCACATTAGAAAAAAGTAACAAGAACTCTGGTAAAGGTTGAAGTAACTTGGAAACACAATTTGAAATACAACTCCTTACAAAATAGGGGGATACAAGCCAAAAGGAAAAGAAATCTCTTTCCATGGCATCAAACTGGCCTGAGAAAACTCTAGTATCACCTACCTACCCCTCTCTGGCTGAAGAACAGTACCAGCTAGCGTTCACCTGTAGCCCCCAGATTTTGACCCTAATTTTTTTTCTCCTGGAAGAAGAGCTAAGATTCTGGGAAAGAAACAAACTGATTCCATCTCTTGAAGTAGGAAGCATTTCAGACTGAGCCTGGAACATCTTGTCATTTGCTCAAGAAAGCAAGAATGCATTCAGAGATACCTGGGCAGACCTGACAAGGTCAGAAAGGCCAGCCTAAACACAGGGCTGTGAGTGGCCAAAGAGTGACCTACATGAATCCCACAGAGGGAAACAATGACCCCAGTAAATCAGAACTAGTCGAGTCTATTAAAAGAACTGTGAGCTCTTTTATTAATCCTAAATGGTTAGGGGGAAGGTTTGACAAGGAACTAAAAGGTGGTGGCAAGGTGCACACTAGTTTGCAATATTATTGATTTAAAGTTTTATGTTGATCAGCCCAAACTATGTGAGTCATGCATGAATTTTAGCCAAACCCCAGAGTATAAGCTATAGAAGTAGGCTTGGAAACAAAAGAAATCCTAGAAAGACACAGATCAAACCTGGGAAATATTTATAAAAGGTAGGAGGATCCTTGTGGAAGGTAGGAAATATTTGTAGAAAGTGAGGGTAATTTTGTAGAAGATGAGGGAAGTGCTGTGGAAGATGGGAAAATGTAGGTAAAAGGCGGAGAAATAGTAGGTGGACACTACTGAGCAGAGAGGAAATCTATATTAGAAGGGAAATTATCCAAGTTAATGAATAGAAATAAAATGCACAACGTCAATGAACTCAGGTTACTATGTACAGGTCACCAAGTCCTCTAAAGAGTCATAAGTCAGGAGGAGAGAAGTTTGTACACTGCTAGGAAAAAGTGGGAAGCAGTCTGTGCTAGCTGTGTCAGGCTAAACAAGCTCAAAAAAGTACAAAGTCAGCTAAGGTAAAAGAAGGAGTCAGAGTAACAGAAAAGAGAACAGGAGGTTATGAGAGACATGTCAGAAACTTAAAAATAGACTCCTTTTCAAAAGAAGATAAAGAATCAAAAAGTTATGTAAAAGTAGGTGCAGGAATGAAAAGTAAAAGGGTATGAAGGTTTGTCTAAGTTTAATGGTGTCTTAGAAATCAGCAGACATATGCCAAATGCAAGCAAAGAAAACAGTCCCCTGCCAGAATGCAGAACTACAGGACAGTGAAAAAACACACAGGTGAGCCTACCCTCAGCAGCTGCAAGATCCCAGAGGAAGAGAACATCCAGAGCTCGTATTGTGCTGTGCAGGGGACCCGTGTGCCCACTCAGTAAGGACCCTTCTGCTCTCCAAAAGGCCTCACTGGCCACAGATGTCACGAGGGAGGAGCTTGTGCTTTGGAAGTAGGACCCATCCCCAATGTCTGCAGGCCTCCGCGTCTCCTTCCGCAGGGCTGAATGGGAAGCCCAGATGTGCGTACTCTGGGCGCGAGCTCACACTCCTCTCCTGAACACTTGCAGCTGCTCCATGACTCTCTGCCTTGGGCCCAGCAGGATGACTCTCACTGGGGCCTTTAGCCTTGTGCGTGTAGCCACTCAAGTCATCCGCAGTCCCCGGCTCTACTCCCCATTCAGCTTGTACCTCACCTTTTCTGACCCCACCTGCCATAACTCCTCATCTCCTGAAACCTTTCCACTGTGCCCCTGGAGCTCAAGGTCATTCATCTAGACTATTCTGCATCCTCACCCTCTTTCACAAATGTTCTCTTCACCTTCTTGCTCTGCAATGGAATTCTCGTCTGAGATACCACTTTCTTTGCAACCCTCTCAAGAGATAGCTGCTTGCTCTCCTACAGCCCTTATATCACTGGGCCTGGAGCGACGTTCCATGTTCTCCTTGATTCTCATTGCTAATTCCAAATGCCCCCTCTTCCATAACAAGAAGAGACCGTACTATCCACAACCCCTCTGGACTGGGGCACTTCTGCTCCCCTCCCCCACACTTTGAAGACTTTAGCTCCTCAATCACTCCAACACTCCAGCATCATTCTTGGGGATTATTCCCCAAGAATCATCATACTGATGATTATTCCAGTGTCCTGGACTCTAAGTTCCGTGATAGTCTCTTCTCCATGAACTTGTTGCTCACTCTATCTAAGCCATGCCCTTCCATGGTTATATTCGAGACCTTGTCATTACAGTAACTTCAATCCCACCACAATTTCAATTTCAAATATTCTATTCTCTGACCATAGCTTTTTCCTAACACAGAATTCCTAGAACGCAGAGCCAGCCTGAGGCAAAGCATATGTACTGATGATTTATTGGGGAAAATCATGAGTGAGGGAAAAGGGGTAGTCGGTCAGGAGAGTGGGGAGAACAGCTACAAGGTGGTGCTTTACTGAGCTGGTACCATCTTCAAGAATATTCAACAGGGTTGATCAGAGGACCCTTCCAGAAAAGCCATAAGGAACCACAGCATCTACAAACAATCCATCAGGGGAAAGTGAAGGAAGCCATTTATCTGTGTGTGTCTTCCCTTTTCCCGCCTCTTCATTGGCAAGAATCCTTCCCCATGGGATCGTAAATTTTCACAACCCGCAGGTTGTGTAATTGACCACTCTGGGAACTGATTGGGGGAAGCCAGAGCCCCCAGGCGTCCAGTCAGGTCAGACCTGGTGCTGGAGCTGCTGTGGTTCCTACGGCAGTGGATGTGATAGAAGTTGTGCTGATGTCTGGTCCTGAACTCTGAAGGGAGGTTGAGGCGACCAGAGCTGGGAGACACGGTGGCCAGGGCTGTGACCACTGGAATGAAATAAGCCATCCCTGGGGCCAATCTAGCCAGAAAATAGGGCAAGTGGCTTAGGTCCTCGGGAGAGGAGTAGGCAAGTCAGGCTGAGCACATCTGGGGTCAAATGAACTGGATCTTGTACGTCCATCCATTATACCACTTTGATTTGTTCATACCCATTTATATCTGGCCCTTGTGTGAAAAAGATGATGTTCTCACTTATTTTCCAAGAAGGGAAATTTAAATCCAATTTTTTAAATTAAAGTTTATTGGGGTGACAACTGTTAGTAAAGTTACCTTTGTTTCAGGTGTACAACTCTGTAATACATCATCTATATCTCACATTGTGTGTTCACCACCCAGAGTCAGTTCTCTTTCCATCAGCATATATTGGTTAAATCCAATTCTTCAAGCTGATGGCCAGTTGCATTTTTTACAAAGAGGCTATAAAATCAAGTTGCATTCCTTTATTAAAGCTGATCCTAGGGCCATAACTGATATTAATCACCTCCCTGCTCTACCAACCATTCTAGGTTTCTGTCACCCTCAGCCAGCACTTGGGCTGAATTGGGTTACTTGCTTGGTGGGGTGATCCAGACCTTCAGCACCCTTGCCTTGCTCTTGTCAGGCCATGGTTGCTGCAGTTACCCATTCAGAGTTATCACTGGGCAGAGAAGCCCCAGTGAATCCCCTGAATTCCAGACGTATTTTGTCTTTACCCATTATGAAATGGGAAGCCTTGCTATTCATGTGAATCAGGGTCACCTACCCTGCCAGGACAGACACATCTTTTATGTCTGCTTGGCCACTGGTATGACGAGCGCAGAGTGGCCAAAGTATGGTCACAGCCTCCAGTTCCCTGGTAGAAACCGCCCCCCACACACACCCTCACACACACACATATGCACACCCACACACACATGCACGTGTGCACAAACAGCAACTTGTCAAAGCCTAAAATTATGGGACAGGAAACATGAATTCTACACAGGGGTCATGAGAATAACGGTGATCAGGGACAATCCTACTTCTACCACCTTGTAGTTGCCCAGACCTATGTATTTTAGCTACTGAGGAAACGAAACACCCTCTTCCCCAGCATCATGCATTCCTGAGGTAATTGTACCACAACCAGTAGAGTTTGAAAAATGCAGAGTAATTATTCCTACCACAATCCCATTTAATTTGTCCTTTTGGCAGATGCAAAAGTTTGAAGGATTTTGGAGAATGACTATGGATTATTATAAACATACTCAAGTAGTGAATTCAATTACAGCTGCAACCTGGATGTGGTGTCTTTATTGGAGCCAATCAATATAGCCCCTGGCTATATTTGGAAAATGTTTTCTTTTCAGCCCAAAAGCAACCTGCTTTTTCGTGGCATGACAGCTGTGTTACTTAACTATTTTGCCTCAGGGCTATGCCAACCTCCGGCTGTGTGGCATAATATAGCCAGAGGGGGTTTTGATCATCTTGATAGCCCACACGACATCATGCCAGGACCATCACATTGATGACGTTATGCTAATTTGACCTGCTGGTCAGGAAGTAGCAAGCATCCTAGATATCCCAATAGGAAAGGAAAGGCAAACATTTCCAGAGCAGCTGTCAATTTTAGCAAGGGGGAATCACTTCCCCCTCCACAATAGAACGGGTCCTTTGTAATAATCATGCCACTAAGTGGCTGGCTGTTGTCCTAAAGGGACGACATCAAATTAAGGGCTCAGCATCAATCTCTCCTGCAGAAGAGTAGGCATCCGTTAATGCCGGTGATAGCCAGATCCGCCTGGTTAAGAATGAGCCTTTGCTGTTGGGCTCATCCACAGCGTCCATCCCTGCCACTGTGGCGAGTATTCTCTTCATGGGCCCATTGTGAAAATACGGGGTGACAGAAGACAGGGCTAGCTGACTTTTATTAGATGAGTCATCCTATCCACCTAGTTGTCACCTGTCTTCTCTAGCAGGTGCTCTCTGGTAGATATGAACAAGACACTAAGATCCCCTGTGTCCCCACAGCACCCTGAGCTTACTTCCATCCAAACATTTATCACAAAAAATTGCAAACTTGTCTTTTTACTTCTCTGTTTTCCCCATTAGACTAAGGAACAGGAACAAGAAAGTTATACTAGGCAAAAAACCCGGAGTGGTTATTGCCAGGTTACTGCCCTTATAGTGGATGACAGTGGTTTATCAGGCATATTACCTAATCAATGCTGATCAGACAATTCCTGATTGGCAGGCTTAAGATTCCATTTCTGGAAGAGCTGAAACTTGAAGTCTCTAAATTCAGTTTGCTGACATGGGGTTTAGCATAAGTGACTTCATTTTGGGCCTGTTGTCTTGTTTTTAACAATCCCTAGTAACCACCTTACACCCAAAACTCCATCTCAGCTTGTGCTTCCAGAGTCCCTATCCTGTGACAGGAGACAAACTGGCTGGCTCCATCATGCAAACAAAACAGAGATGAGGTTGTGGGAAGGGGTAGGAGTTTAAGTCTCCAGGGAGAGGGGCCAACCAAGCAAATCATGACAAGAGCTCACCTTTCTTACTATCGTAAGTATGTGCTCTAGGATTGCATTTGTTCCTTTGTTTTTTTAAGATTTTGTTCTGTCAGCTTTCTAGTAAAGTTATATTTGAAGAATGTCAAAGA
Source organism: Rhinolophus ferrumequinum (assembly GCF_004115265.2). Taxonomy (NCBI): domain Eukaryota; kingdom Metazoa; phylum Chordata; class Mammalia; order Chiroptera; family Rhinolophidae; genus Rhinolophus; species Rhinolophus ferrumequinum. Next base: position 47,938,170 of record NC_046294.1, on the reverse strand, counting down.
TCTCAGGTAAATGAAAGGAAAAAGTTGTTTGCATTGTGCCTCTTCTGTTGGAGAGACCGGACCCCTTCTAGCTTCGAGAGGTGGCGGTGGTGGTCATCCCACCAGCTCTCAAGAAAGAGCTAGCCGTGCAGCCAAGCATCAGGGAATTCCTTCCTACGAGGAGTTTTCCCTCCTCACTTTCATTTGTGGCTTTGGTTCAATCATGCGGGAGTAGTACCTCCTCAAAGCCCAGCTCAGAATGTATGGCATTGACTCAGCACTGTGTTAACAGATCCCTTTGGTTCTTCTCTTCCTCCATACCTCAGGCAAACTTCAGAAGTGTCTATTTCATGTAGAGCTTCTGTTTTTTCCTGCCAGTGGGATTTTGTAGTGGTTAAGAGTCTGGGCTTTGGATTCAGACCATTACAGGCCCAATTTTGTCATTTACATCCTGAGTGACACTGGTCAAATTACTTAACCTTTCCACACTTTGGTTTTCTTACCTGTAAAATAAAGATAATATCCTGTCATAGGATTTTTGTTGGAGTTAACAAGATAATATATCGTGAGCACTAAAAATAGAGTCTTGCTCATAGTAACATTCAGTAATCACATACAAACATTCATTTGCTCAGGGACAGAGATAGGGCCACCACTGAGAGACACAGCTTTCAATACCAAGGCTCACCTCACCTCACCCTGGTCACCAACCGGTCCCCCAAAAATGGAGGTATGGAGAGAGGCTCTGATGCAAGAGTCATTCTCATCTATTAGTTTTATCTATCAATATGACCAAAGTGTACAAAGCACAGCATAGAGAATATAGTCAATGATATTGTAGTAACTATGTATGGTGTCAGATGGGTACTAGATTTACCAGGATGATCACTTTGCAAGTTATATAAATGGCTAATCACTATGATGTACACCTGAAGTTAATATAATATTGTATGTCAACTGTAATTGAAAAATAAATTAATTTAAAAAAATAGCAGCATTATCTTAAAAGTCCACAAGATGTCAGTGTTTCCACGTGAGAAAAAATGTGATGGTCTGAGGTTAAAAGGACTCCCCACCATCTGATGCCAGAAATTAATTTAAAGTGAATTTGATATAGAAATAATAAAGATTGGTTGATTTAATTGAATAGGCAATATATGCACATGGTACAAAATTGAAAAGTGTATACAGTGGAAGGTAAACTCTCCCTACCTCCTTACTTTCCCTTATCTCCCAGCCCCTTTTGTTCATCTCAAGGGCAACTGTTTTTAAAATCTATCCAGGGATATCCTAAATACATATAACCACATAAATATGAATATTTATATATGTATATGTATATACATATATATATATATGTTTTCAAATAACACTAATGACTGTGCAATTCAAATGTTCTGTGCCTCAATTTTTTTTTTCCTACTTAAAATACCTGAGTGACGCAGTCTGTGTGGCTTGTCCCTTCATTCTCTTAACAGTGAATTTGAAAAGCAACAGTTCTTAATTTTACGAAGTACAATTTCTTCTTCTTTTTTTTTTATGGATTGTGTTTTTGGTGTTGTATCTAAGACATCTCTGCCTTACTCAAAGTCACAAAGATTTTCTCTTTGTTTTCTTTTAGAAGTTTTAGAGTTTGGCTTTTAAATTTTGGTCTATAATCCATTTTGAGATCTTATTTGGCTAAGTCCTTTGTTTGAGGCCGCTGAGTTTGGACGTGCAGTTCGTGGAAGCGGAAGCTGAAATCTGGCAGCACATTCCTTGCCTAGCCACGCACACTGCATGGGGGCCCCTTTTTCTAATTCATCCTCTGGGAACCTCATTCTTTACTGTGCACAGAGGCATTGCCCTTGTTACTTTATCTCTTGTATTGTAGGTATTTTTCATATTTTACAGGAGTTTTCTGTACTACTTAGCCTTTCATCACCATAGTGTGAATGTATTTTTTCCCAGATTTGTCATTTGTATTTTTCACTTTTTATGGTATTTTTCCATCAGAATTATTATTTGTAGAGTCAAATATATCATTCTTTTCTATTGTGGGTTCTGAGTTTTGTGTCACATCTAGAAAGCTCCCCTACTCCAGGTATTTTAAAAAATTACTGTATGTTTTCTTCTAGCATTTTTATGGTTTCTTTTTTCACATTTAAATTTTTTGATTCAGTGGGCATTTATTTTGGTGTAAGATACATGAAAAAACACACCCAGCAAACCTAAGAGAGACTTATCTGAGCATTTATATAAATAACAGATGCAGGCTGGTTATTTTGCACAATGGATGGAACACAGCAAATAGTCAATACAATTTAGCTTCTAGTATTGTTCATCTCTGTGGGAGAGTGGGAATGGAGACAGTGGTATGGCAGTATCCAGTAGGGTCTGCAGGAAGTGAATTCCACGTCCTCAGACACTATTCATTATCTCCTAGGTACAGTGCTACGTATATTTTAAAAGATCTTTGACTCCTGAGGGTTAACCAGAGTGGATTATGGGATTCATGATGTCTACATGTCTTATTACTGGTGACATTTACCTTGATCACTTGGTTAAGTTGGTGTCTTCCTGGTTTCTCCACCATAAATTTTTTGTAGTTGATAGGTATCTTATAGGAGATACTGAGACTAGACAAATACTGTCTGTCCTTAAGCTTTTACCCACTAATTTTAGCATCATCTGTGGATCTTGTCTGACATATTTATTACGGTGGTATTTGCGGTAGTGGCTATTTCCCTCTTCCTTCTACGTTTATTAATTCAATTTCTACTGTAAGGAAGAGCTGTCTCTTTCCTTGCTCCTCCTCCATTTATCTATTTATCTATTAGATTGTTATATTAGTATGGCCTCATGGATATTTGTTTTACTGTATAGGTTCATACCTTCTACTATCATTATTTTTTGTTTAATTGTTCCAGCTTTGGTCATTAGGAACTTCTTCACATTGGCTCCTGTGTTCTTTCACAAGCCTGCATCTGGTTTTGAGCCTTTCCTTTCTGGCAGAGAAGGTATTCCTGGCTCATCTTGTATTTTTCCTGCGCCAGTCTTGAAAATGCCATTTCTCCTTTTATTGGAGAATAGTATTTAGATAGAGATGCTAGGTGTATTCAGTATTTAGGGTGTCATTGCTTCTAGACTCTCTCAGGGGACAGAAATAGGTAATGTATGGAATATCCTAACCCACATATACTTATATCTCTACATTTCAAAACCATGAGTTTATACTGATCCCCCTAATTCTAATCCAATATCACAAGGTTCATTTTAGCTTTTTCTCTTTCCTTATTTATAACTTCTTTCTCCAAGAGTGAAAAACTCAGCTCTCATTACCTACTATTTACTTACTTGTTTCAAAATGGGTGTTGTTTTATTTTTCAGGAGAAGTGTTTTTCTCAGAAGCCTATATGAGGTATGATCAAAAGATACAGTGAATGTTTAGACAGAAAAATTATTACAGTAAAGGACACATTGCCATTAATCCCCCTCAAAGTACTCCCCCTTGTTTCGAAAACACTTATACCATCATTCTTGCCACTTTCTGAAGCAGTTGTAGAAGTCCTCTTTCATAAGTGTCTTTAGTTGCATTGTTGTGGCTGCCTCGATGTCCTGAATTGATTCAAAACCTTTACCTTTCATGGTCATTTTGACTTTGGGGAAGAGCCAGAAGCGTCATGGTGCCAGATCTGGAGAATAAGGTGGATGAGGACACACCATAATGATTTTATTTGACAGAAATTGCCATAAGTGATGTGTGACATGGAGCATTGTCATGATGGAGGATGAAGTAAAGACACTCATGAAAAAGGACTTCCAGAACTGCTTCAAAAAGTAGGGTAATTGGAACTTCATATAAATCCGTGCTTTCTGAGCAGACCAAAAGGAAGTCATCCTGAGTTGAAGATCTTTTAAAATGTTAGTAATGTGACCTGGAGGTTTTTGAATTGGTTATTGATGATCTAGAATTCACTCTGAGGCTTGGCTGATGCTAATGGATATTCCCATGTGCTCCTCCTACTTCCCACTCAGCCAGACATGATCATTTAACCTCTTAGTACTCCCTACCACATGCTGATACTGATTCAACCCTGCCTTGTACTCCTTATGGATACTGTTTGTGAGAATCAAATGAGAGAATCAATAGGTATGTTCTTTGAAAATTATGCAGTGCTAAGTAAACTGAAGGGCCTTGGAATGTGTCTGCTCAGAGACCACTTTTTCTGCTATGACCAACCTAAAATTGAGAGTCAGAAGTATTCTAAAAATACAGGGAGGTTATATGTTATAGTGAATAGAGTGGCTAAAGCTAAAAAGACAGGATATCCTGGGAATCTCTTAAGATTCGAAATGCTTTGTCTATTGAGTAATTTTAATATATTTATTCATTTATTCAACTGCTATTTCATGAATGCCTTATGAAGGGATGAAGAAATGAGAAGCTCCATCCCTGCCTTCAAGAAGTTTAAAGTGGGGAATCCCAGGCATCACTAGAGTAGGGAATATGATAGCTGCCATTTCAAAGACCTACTGTGAGCCAGGAACAGTGGTGGTTACATATTAGCTTACTTTATACAGGTCTACATATTATCTCATTTAATGCAAGCAATCACCTTGAAGGTAGGTACTAACAATCAGGTAAAGAAATGTGTCCAAGATTACAGTCATAATTGAAATCTAGGTCTGCCTGCACTCTAAAACTCATATTCATTCCCCCACGCTAATAAGGTGAGAGTAATCTATTCACTGACTAAATACTTCTTGAGTACCTCTTTTTGTTCCACACATCATTCTGTCTGTTAGCCACATCATAGTGAAAAAACAAAGGCCCTGTCTCATAGGGTTCACGTTCTACTAGAGAAAGACACTAAACAAAACAAATAAATATTTTAGTATGTCAGCTGTTAAGTCCTGTGAAGAAAAATTAGACAGGATAAAAAGGATAGGGGCAGGGAGATTGCTATTGTAAATAGAAACGTCAGGGAAGGCTCTGACAACGTGAAGTTTGAGCGGAGACCTAACAGAAAGTGCAGGAACAAGAGAAAGGACTGGCACGAAGAAGACTTCCTCCTTTGCCTGCTTATGGATTAAGAGGAGGCGGGATAGGGGTGCAGGTGTTTATGGACTCAGAGTCAGAAAACTTGATCTTTATTTGATTTATTGACAAATCGCTTCACCTTTGAGCCTCGATTCCCTTCCCTGAGAATGGGCATAAGAGTCCTTGCCCAGCTGCCCGCACGCAGCTGCCATGAGGATGAGACAGCCCACGGGAAGCTCTTTGAAAATAACACAAGTGAGAAAGCAAGACCAGGAGTTAGTTTTTCAACCGAAAGGAAGTCTGTGTAGAAAAATAAAAGGAATTCCTATTTCAGGTGCACCAGTTACCCTAGACATCGTTGTGAAAAACTGTCTCAGGCTTAAAAGAGAAATAGTCTTAAAGAAATAAGAATAGGTTTCATAAAAGGCCTCTGCAGAAGATCCCTGTTTAATTTACACTATTCTGAAATTGAGTCGCGTGTTTTAACTTGATCAGGGATTAGCATCTTAATCGCCAGCCCCACCTTGTCATTTGCCTTCTTGCTACGCCCCCGCCCGAACTCCATTTCCCAACATGCCCCGGCTTCCTGTAAAGCGGCAGTCTTTGTGACGCGAGTTCCACAGTTTTCTGGGAATTGTAGTTTATTCTTTCTTCAGCTGCGGAAAGCTCTGGGGCTGTGGACTACCACTCCCGTGAGGTAGTGCGAAATTCCACCCCGTTCGCGGCGTCTTCGAACGCGCCGCGGCAGCCATGTTGAACGTGTCCAGCACTGGGGCCGGCACCAGGGGCTTATCGAAGCAGCTGTCACGATGCTGGGATCCCTGGTGTTGTGGAGAACAGCGCTGGCGCCGCGGCTCCTCCTTCAGCTGCTCAGGTCCCCATCGCTCCGGAGCCATGGAGGTCCCTCCCGCCGGAGTGTGACCATCGGGGGCTGCGGGGAGCCACAGTGGCTGAGGACCACCATCGGAGGGCGCCCTGGAACATCGCTGGCCTTGCTCACCCGAGGAGGGGCAGCCACCAGGGGGCGCCAGGGAGGACGCACCGGGACCCAGTGCCTTGCAGCCGCCACATGGGGACACCTTCCTAGCCTGGAAGAAACACGCCCAGGACACGACAGCTGTAACGGGGTCCCCAGCAGGGCCGGACTGGGCATATGGGCCTTGGCCACGGCTCTGGTGGTTCACTGTTACAGCAAGAGCTCGTCCAACAAGGGTGATTATCGGAACAGCATGGGTTCTAGGAGGGAGAGGCTGGAGAGGCGGGAGGAGTGTCCTGACTCTATCTTTGGAGAGTGGGAGTTACTTATAGATTTAGAACACCAGAATCTCATCCTGGAGGGACCCAGACATCATCTAGTCACAGAGGTAGAGTTTGCACTGTAGAGCTTAGTGCCTCTGAGTTGTATAATTTTCCCATCATAAATCAGCTTCTCTTTGGGCATCACTATGTCCATCTGTACAATGGGAGCATTGGACTAAATATCTAAAATTAGAGCATGGTCCTTTTATGCTCTAATATTTTGTCTGGTCCCATTCTTCTAAGCGGTGTCCAGGAAACTGCGGTGTGTTTTAAGGGCAACCGCTAGGTGGTTTAGAAAAGTTTATCCCTAAGGTGGCCTAAGAAAGGGAAAAAAGACTTGGTTTCAATCCCATCTTTGCCACCGCTCATCCCTTGCTCTCTGTCTTCAGTTTCCCAACTTACACAGTGAAGGATAATTTCTCATTATTCTTACAGTGCTGTTATTTTGACTCCTCTTGTAGTTCAGCCTCCTGGGCCTGTCCATCAGACTCTGGGTTTTGCTGTGCCTGATCTCAGGCGTGAAGTGATTTTGCAATATGGGGCCATTGGCAGGAGAAGGAAGACTAGAGGTTGTCTCTGTAGAGACCCAAAGCAACTATGGAGACTGGTTGACCCAGGTTGGCACCTCACCTGGGTGCATGTAGCCGAGCAAGGACTGGGAGAGTGGGCAGAGAGCCAGATTTCTGGCTTCCATGAGTCCAACCACTCAGGTTCTCAGTTGTTCCTTAAGGGGGGAGATGAGGCATGGTGTTCATGGAGTCCATGCATCCCAAGCTTTAAGACTTTGGAACAAGAAGGGGGATTGCCTTGACATTTGTTTATTCAGCAGCTGTAAAGGAAAGGCGTTGGGCTGGGAGTAAGGGCACCTGGGATCTCGTTTTGGTTACTTCTGACTCCCATTGACTTTGAACTCTTGCTTCCCCTCCCTGGCCCTGTTTCCTTATCTACAAAATAAGGATGTTGAAATAGAGACTCTAAGGGCTCTTCTAGCTTAGGCATGCTATGATTCTGTAACTTGCAGCATTTTGTGTGTGTCCGATTTGGGGCTAGTTTTGGAACTCCTAACAACACAGAGGGGGACCGTGCAGGCAGAAGACAGTGCAGGCAGTTAGGCCCGTGGGTCTGCTGAGTGGTCTGTGTGTAGTTGGGGTATCAGAGAGCCAACGGGAAAACTACCCTGGAAGATTGGAGACTCCCTGATGGGGAATTTGAACTTGAGTTCTGAAGGATGAGACAAGAGATGAAAAGGCCTCATTATGACCTTCCTGAGAACAGGGACTGCATCTTTTCTTTCTTTAATTAAACCTTCACATTGTCCATCGTAGTGTCTGGAACGTAGTAGCAAAGGCTTCAGGGAACAAAGATCTGGGAGCCACAGGCCAGCACGCTGTGTGCAGTGGCTGGCAGAGTGGCCAGCCTGGTTGGAGAACAGGGGGTCTTTGGGATTAGGTGAGAGCAGATGGAGGGGCGTCTGGATGTCAAGCAGGAGGGTTTGGAATTTCTCCTGGAGGCAGTGAAGAGCCATGGAAAATTCATGAGCTCAGGGAATGTCGTGAGCCAGTATATTTAGGTGGATTCGGGGAGGTATCCAAGGTCTTGCCTTAGAGGTTCTTGGGGGCTCTGGACTGGCCTTTGTGGCAGGTGAACCCCAGCAAGGGGACTAGGGTCTATTTACCAAAATATATAATGACTGAAACCATGACCATTTTTGACCCTTCTGACTTGCTAGCTACCCTGTCCCCTGATTTGGAGTTGTAAGCTCAGGCCCAGTGCAGTGTGGTAGAAATTGTACTCTTTAGGAGCCAGTAGGCCCTGTTCTAAACTCATTTCTTGCTCCCTCTGTGACCTTGAAGAAGCCACTTCCTTTTGCAGAAAGAGGCAACAGTGGATACAGGGATCTCGGAGGAATGCTTGTTCCCCTTCCAGCGGGGCGCTGCCTGGGTGCGTGCGTGGAGAACAATTGGGGGAAGATAACCAGGAAGGACCTGGCCCTGGCCGGAAAGTGGGGTGAAGGCATTCATGTTTGACTCACAGAACTGGTTTGCATATGCTTGATAAGGTGGCGGTCTTATCCCTATTATACTGCTAAGGAAACTGAGGCTGAGGTGGTTAGATGGGTTGGCCAGGTCATGCAGCAAATAAGTGGCAGGTCTGGGATGGGAGCCCAGGTCTATCTCCAGATCCTTTCTTTCTAACCTGCTCATGCTTCTTCTCATGTTTCACTGGATGAGTCTCTTGGCTGGACTGAGAACTCTCTGAGGCAAAGCAGGGCATGAGTCTGTCCAGGGGTCAATAGGGGAGCTCTGAACCAGGCTGGGCACACAGGGCTCCGTGAGCACTTGGTATTAACTACAGTGGTACCTCGGTTTTCGAACGTAATCCGTTCTGGAAGACCGTTCGAGTTCTGAAACGTTTGAAAACTGAGGCGCGGTTTCCCCATAGAAAGTAATGCAAAATGGATTAAACCGTTTAGACCTTTAAAATCAACCCCTAAAATAGCAATTTAGCATGAATTTTACTATCTAATGATACCATAGATCCATAAAATTTACGGCGTTCATAAACCGAAGTGTTCGTCAATGGAGACGTTCGAAAACGGAGGTGGTACTGTATTTGAAAAAAATTGTGCTTTTCCTGTTGTCTTTTGAGATTTCTGAGTCGGGCAGTTTTTCTTTGTGGCCACAAGGTGGTGCCAACAGCCTGCAGGGCAAGCCAGGCTTAGTGTTTCTGCTAGGTGATTCCTGAGGGATGCGAACCCTCTATTTTGTGTCTCGCTGCGCTGGGCTTGGCACTGGGGAGTTTGCAGATTTTTACGCCATCATTTCATCTCCTCAGTATTCTTGAGAGCCTGTCAGGGCAAGGATTGTTGCCACTACATTATAGTCATGGAAGCTGGGATTGAGAGGAAAAGGGGCTGCTGCAGCCCTTGGTAAGTAGGGCGGGCGGTGTCGGAGCCAAGTCTTTGGACTCCTGGTCCTGGCTCTCTCTCTCTCTCAGAGTGGTCCACACCCCTGCCTGCTCCTCCCTGTCCTGTCTGGGCTTGTGACCTGTGACGTCAAGATTCAAAAGTAGGCTGAGAAAGGAATTGGGGGAGAAAGGGGGGCTAGGTAGAGGAGTGACGAATAACAACGGCAGTCATGTAAAACACACACAGCTTTATAGCTAATGGAGAGTGAAGGAGTTTACACACAGCATTCACCATCGGCAACACGTGGTGCTAGCGCTTTGCCGGGATCACCTGCGTGGTGAGAGTTCAGAGTCTGGGCTCCATCATAGGAAGATGGGGAGGACTCATTAACAGGGGGTACCAGGTCGGCAGGGGGTGTAGCCTTCTCTTCACTTAACAGGCGTACCTCGTTTTATTGCACATCACTTTATTGTGCTGCACAAATGTTGTGTTTACATATTGAAGGCAAGACCCTCCACCAGCAAAAAGATTAGGGCTCATTTTATTGCGATTCTCACTATTGTGCTCTGGCACCGAACCCACAAGATCTCCAGGGTACGCCTGCATCTTGGCATCGTTTCCCTTGTTAAAGTCCATGTTTCTGAAGTGCCTCCACCTCTGCCGTCTTACTGGGCCCTCTAAGCTGCCTGAGGGGTCGTCCTGGCCAGGGATCTGACCAGTGCCCCGTCTCTCTTCAGATGCAGCCCTGATGGAAGCTGCTCGCGCCAACAATGTCCAGGAAGTCAGCAGGTGAGTGTCAAGCCCCAGGCCTTGCTGTCCCCCCAGGAGGGGCTGAGTGGGTGAGCGCCTTTCTCTGGTGATGACTGCCTTGGAGGAAATCCTCACACTAAGCTGGCAACTGAGCCCCGTAGTCAGAGTCGCCTGGGCTCCCTTGGTGAGCCCTGTGTCACCTTTTCACCTTTTCTCTTTTTGCCCCCAGACACCTCTGGATCCTTCCACTGCTTTTTCCTTCACGGGGCATGGTTTGGAGTCCCCTCCACATCCTGTGGGTTCGTCACTGAATCTTCCAGTTTGTTCTTGTTTCTTTGCTTGTTGCCTGGATGGGGTACAAGTGGGCACCCATGGAGAGGCTTAGGGATTTGGGAGGGAGCTGGAAGAGACCTTTCTGCCAGGTCTGGGGGGGCTGGAAGGACCTGCCTGCAGGCCCGGAGTGCCCATGCTGGGCTCCTGCCCAGGGGCTGACTGCGTTCCTCATTTCTCCCGGGCTCAGCTGGGCCCCTTATGACTACTGGCTGGTTGGATCTAAGACTTGTTTTTGGGCAGGGGCAGGACTCAGTCGGGACCCAGCCTGGTGCCAGGGGCAGGATGGGTGCTCAGACGGGGCCAGCATAGGGCATCAGTATGGGATATTGGTTAGGGGCAGAGGTTTTGTTCTTGGTGAAACCAGGGGCCCCCACTAGTCCTCATCTTGACCCTTTTTGGCCTGTTGTAGAGAGCTAGAAGGCCACAGGACATTCCTCTAGCCCTGCTACCCCACCCACATTGTAGATAAGTCGGGGCTTTGGGGTGGCTGGCCTGCACCCAGTCCGCACACCCTTGGTGCTCTTCCCCACTCCAGCTGCCTAAACGTACAAGAAAGTGTTGAGAGGCAGCTGCAGCCCCCACCAAGACTTACTGCTTTGATTCCCTTTCATTTTATCTGCAGCGTTATTATTGATTCTCAAGGGTGCTTTTGAGTATTAATGTTCAAGGCTTAGTTTTTAATAAACCACTTTTGGAAGTATGGGCTGGGAGTTGTTTCGTAGCCTAATAAATATGATAGAGCAATAGTTTAATAAACATGCGATGATGCATCTTAAAAACCCAGCGCAGATGTCAGCTTGTTGTTATAAGAGCCATTCATAACCACAGGCTGTGCGTGGCATCTTCATGCCCCCAGAAGCACGTGCCTCACTTCCCTCTGCTGCAGTACGAGGGAGTGAGGGGGTGAGACTGGCTGGGCCCTGTCCTCGGAGGCCTTTGCTGACCCTGGAATCACCTGTTGGTAACGGCTAAGGGCTGCCAGGCTGCTGCTCTCCTCTGCTAACCCTTGTAGGCGGTACATTTGCAGAGTGGCAGTGCTGTGAGTCGCCCTTTCTATCACCCAGAGACGCTGAGTTTAGCCTGTTCCATTAGCCCCCCCATGTGTTGATTATTTTAGCTCTTTCAAATACACGTTTTTCTAATAGCAGTTAAAAACCTGCCCAAAGAATAGAGAAAATGATGGAATTGTTAGTGTGTGTGTGACTCATTCATTCTTGTCTGCGTGGCCAGGGTCTGCAGAGGCTTTCACGTGTGTGTTCCCGGTTTCTAGCCTGCTGTTTCCCTGCCTCCTCTGTCCCATCTCTCTCGGGCATGATGACTCAGTCAGAATCTCCCTTCACCCCTTGTGAGGGAGTCAGAGATGAACCAGTCACAGACCGTGCCCATCAGCATGGCAGCCTCCCCGCTGCTGTCCCAGAAGCAATGAGCAGGGAACAGGCTGAGCAGAGGCAGGGGCAGAAGATGCTGGCTGCCGGGCCCGTGTCATGTCGCTGCTGCCGAGGTGGCCCTTGTGCAGAGTTGCAGGGTGCGCGGAAATAGAAGGTGATTTGGGAGAAGCTGCAATGTGCGGGTTCTGGAATGCCCACACTGAGGAGTTCTTCAGAGCATTGCGGAGACGTGAGAGGTTTTTGAGCAGTGAAATTGCCCCGTTAGGGTCATTCAGAAGGTGAAGGATGAGCTAAATTGGGGAAAGGCGGAAGGCAGATCTGTCGAGAGGCTATTTCAGTAAAGACAAATTTAAGGTAACGAAGGCCTGAAGGAGATCCTTCCTCCTTCTCACCCAAAACAGTTCTTGCTTCTGAATGAATGAGTGGCCCTGCTAGGCACCAGAGGGAGGGATACCTGTAGTCTTGGCTCTGGTTTCAAGGAAACAGACATGAAACCTACCAATTACAGTTCTTCCTCCTAACAGAGCTAGGCCTAGAGCTGCGGTGGGGAGAGTCTGACCGTCCTTGCTGGAAGGAAACCTGCTTGAATTCCTATAGTAGGTCCTCATTCAGCCTTTCTGCGCCCTAGACTCTGCGTAGGTGCTTCATGCTGCTCTGAATTTCTTCCTCTGCGTGTCCTAGCCCTTAGCTTTGCCCAACAGACCTGCCTATAGCAGGATGGAGTCCCATTCTCAAAAAAATAATAATAGTAACTTACCCATAATTTACACATGGTTGGGTCACCATGTGTATGATCAGTATGATCTGTGGTATCAGTATTTGGAATAAAACTCAGACCTGGCAAGTAATATTGCCCTCTCCCCGTTTCCCCCACCCTCGGGCTCTGCGCTGTGTGTGTCTCCACCTTGATGTCCGCCTATCCTCCGCAGCCCCACAGCCTTGGGAGAGTCCAGGGCAGCAGGCTGAGCTCTCCTTCTCAGAGGGGAGGTGCTTCATTCACCTCGCGAAGGGCACTCTGGAATCTGCAGGTCCTGGGGGCTCCACGCATGCCACCCTCGGCTCTGCTCCTCACCTGCTTCAGTCCTCCCAGCCTCCCAGGCTCAGCGCCAGTGCTGCGTCCCTTGTGACGCCTTCCTGACTCCTCCGCACTGGGTGTGATCGCCCCTTCCTGTGCCCTGCTGCTCCTCCCTTCTGGTCTGGGAGGGTATGAGTGTCATCCAGGGAGGGCTGTGCCAGCCTGTGGAAGGACAGGAATCCTTATCCAGGAGCAAAGTTGGAGGTCAGGTGAGAGAAGCAGGGCTGAACATCAACAGGAAAACCAGCAAGGTTCACATGCTGCCCGAATCAGGAAGAGGTCAGGAATCCAACAGAGTATGAGGTGATCGAGCGCAAAGCTCTGGACACGCCCTGATGTGTGGGCACTGTTGACCTGCTTTATGTGGCATTGGTAACTAACTGTGGTTTGGACCTGCTGGGCTAAAGGTGCAGGGTCGGACTTGCCCCCTGCCACGCCCTGTTCTTTTCATTAAGAAAGTTGGGGGCTAGACTTCATCTTCATCCACCAGACTGTATTCCTCCCCAGGACAGGGACACAGTCTGGCTCCCTGCATCTCTTCCTCTGTTCTCCAGCACAGCAGAACTTGGGGAAAGTTACTTTTTACTGACTTTGCAGCAAGCACGAAGCGGGCAGTCCACAGTCTTATTTCTGTACTTCCATGGCCTGTATCAGAGGGAGGCTGGGTCCCTTCCACTTCTCTTCCTTCTCTCCTTTCTCCCTGTGTGGCATCTATTTCCTTCCCTCTCCCCATGGCACTTAAACTTTATTAGTGTGTTCACCTCTTCAGGAGGGGAGACCCATCCTGCCTCGCCTGTCTACCTGTCAGCAGCACGAGCAGGTGGCCCCATGCCTGGGCCCAATCCAAAGCCCAGCCTGGCTTCTGGGTTCAGGAACCACTCACCCGAAACCAGGGCGCAGGGCAGACAAGGCACATCTGTCCAGGCTCCGGCTGAGCCGCATGAGGAGCTGTCAGGGCGAGGAGGAGTGAGGCCTCCTGTTCTCCAGTGGAGATCACGTTTCCCTTAGAGCAAACTTGAGTGAAAGACAACACCCCTCCCCATTTCCCTTCTCCCAGGGGGGAGCTGGGGCCCTCTTCGGAGTGCTTAACTCAGTTGTTCATCAGCCTAAACATTCTCTAATGAAGGAAGCCTGGTCTAAAACCTGGACTTCAGACTGCCTGCCCTTTCTCTCCTGGATTCATTTGTTCATTGGACAAAAATTTCCTGAGCACCTGTCATGCTGGGTCCTATGCTTGGCACAGGGGACACCTGACTAGGTGTGATTCCTACCCAAGGTGGCGTCTGTGGAAGACAGTGCTCAGAGACAGGAGCCCAGAACGTGCCCCTCACCAACTTGGGGGACTAGGGAGTGTTCTAGAAGACATGGCACCCAATTAAAGTTTTAAAATACCAGTCGGGCTTAGCAGATGAAAGGGGAGGGCATTCTAGGCAAACGGGACAGCGTGAGTGGTAGCACCAAGAAAAAAGCAGCCTAGGGTCTGTGGTGGGAGGGGCAATTACATAGTGTTCAGCGTTGCTGGGTCCCAGTCTGAGGCTAGAAGGGCCTGGAGATAGGTAAGGGCCTGGTCCGTTTGTCCCACAGTGATCGTCTGTCCAGCCTGTCCTCTCTGCCTAGCCTTGAGCTGATTTTCTGTTGGTGGCTACGCAACGAGGAAGGAGAAGTTCCTGCCCTGGAGGAGCCCACTACCCCTTCCCCAGGTGAAGAGGGAGGCTAGTCAGAAACAGAACCAGCAAAACCAGGTGCACACTGCCTAACTTCTGTGAGCCTAAGTAACACGGAAGATGATAATACCAATAATGCACAGAACTGTCGAGTGTTTATGATTAATAATAAAATTAGGACTTCACTCAGCCAATATATATGAGGAGCTTATTAGGAGCTAGGCCTTGGGCTGGTGCTGGAGGTGCAGTGGTACAGCCTCTGCCCACTTGGTACGTAAAGTCTAACTGGGAGCCAGGTGACTATGTAATTATAATTAGGACTTCAAAGTGAGTTCAATTTGTCTTCCAACAATGGTGCTGGGACAACTGACTACCCATATGCAAAAAATACGGTTGGAGTCCTACCTCACTCATACACAAAAGTTAACTCCAAATGGATTATAGACCTAAATGTAAGAGCTAAAACTATAAAACTCTTAGAAGAAAACATAGTAGATCTTAGTGACCTTGAGTTAGGCAAAGACTTCTTAGATGTGGCACCAGAAGTACAAGAAACCAAAGGAAAAAAACAAATAAATTGGACTTAATCAAAATTAAAAACTTTTGTGTTCAAAGGACACTTTAAAGAGGGTGAAAAGTCTCTGCCACAGAATGGGAGAAAATATTTGGAAGTCATAATATCTAACAAGAGATTTGTATCTACAATATATAAAGAATTCTTAAAACTCAACAATAAAAAAGAACCCAATTTAAAAATGGACAAAGGATCTGAATAGACATTTTTCCGAAGGAGATACTCAGATGATGAATAAGCACATGAAAAAGATTCTTAACATCATTAGTCATTAGGGAAATGCTATTCAAAACCACAATGAGATACCACTTCATCCCCATTAGGATGTTATAATCAGGAAGACAGGTAATCAAGTGTCATGAGGATGTGGGGAAATTGAAACCCTCATATATACTGGTGGGGATGTGAAATGGTGCGGCTGCTTTAGAAATCAGTTGGCATTCCCTCAAGATGTTAGACACAGTTACCTGATGACCCAGCAAGCCTACTCGTAGGTATATACCTCAGAGAAATGAAAACATGTACATGAATGTACTTCTACGTGATGTAGCCCAAAGAGGGAAACAACCTCATAGTCCATTAACTGATGCTAAATAAAAATATAGTTAGCCATTCAGTGGAATATTGTTCATCAATATAAAGGAATGAAGTTCTGTTACAAAGGACCACATCTATGATTCTATTTATATAAAATATCAAGGTAGAGAAATCCATAGAGACAGAAAGTAGGTTGGTGGTGACAAGGACCCGAGAGGCTGGGGTTGGGAGGGACAGCTGATGGGTCCCCGGTTTCTTTTTGGGGTGATAGAAATGTACAGGAGTTAGTCGTCAGGGTTGCACAACTGTATGTACTAAAAACAATTGAGTTGTACACTTTGAATGGGTGGATTGTATGGTGTGTGAATTACACACACCTTGATACAACTTTTTTAAAAAGTGACGTACAGGACCCTTGGGAATCTAACCTTGAGTATGTGAGGGGTGGAGGTTGGGGTATGTATCAATAAGGGAAGCATCTGAGTATGTGAGATTGAAGTGAACTCTGAAGGATGAAGAGAAAGGTGGAAGAACGTTCAGTTAGAGGGAACAGTCGGTGGAAGGCTCTGAGTCGAGAAAAGATGTGAAGTCGAGGAATGGAGAGAAGCCAGTATGGACTCTGGAAAGCAAGGGGGAAAGTGGTATGAAATGGAGAGTTAAGCGAGGACCACACCACACTGGGTCTGTACGTCATGTTCATGATTCTTGTTTTTCCTAAGAGCAGTGGGCTACCATTGAAGAACGTTAAGACTTCGAATGAGAGAGGGAGGGACACGGTGACATGGTCTAGATCTATAATTTTAGAAGATCACTGGTTGCTCCGTGGAGAAAAGATCGATAGAGAGCCACGCTGGAAGCAGGAAGACTGGTTGAAAGCCACGTGTAGGTCCAGGTGAGAGACGATGATGGGAGGTGATGGTTGGAACTAAGACGTCAGTAGCAGAGGTGGAGGAAGTAAGCTAGAGGACCTGGTGATGGGTAGGAAAGAACATTATCAGTGCCTGACACATAGTAGGTACGCAGTCAGTGAATGTTGAATGAATGAATAGAATTGGCTATGGCTGATGAGGGAGAAGAAGGTGTTGAGAATGAATTTCCGTTTTCTGGCTTCACCAGCTGCCTGGATGCTGCTGCCAGTTCTCACCAAGATGAAGATGCTCGAGGAGGGCCGGGCTGGGCAAGGAGATGATGAGTTCAGTTTTGAACGTGCTGTGTTTCACACGCCGGTGAGATACTCAGGTGGAGATGTCAAGCAGGCTGTTGAATATATGGGTCTTTTTGACTCTTCCCGCTATGCATACCAGGCTGCCTCTAAAATCTCCATCAGTTTACAGATTGTTTAGATTTCTGGTTTTAGAAAACACAGGACTTCATACCAGCTCAAATTTGTTTACTAGGTGCCTTTGGAAAAAAGCCTGATTTGGCTTGCAGTTCAGGAAAGAAGAGGTTGTGTCGTGTTGAGGGCTGAACACAATTTGTTTTAGATTTGCATCGATGGTTTGGTTCTTGTCCCCAGATGCTCCAGCTTGGGGCTCGAGGCACTTGCTGTCCGCGTGCCAGGATTAAGGTGTCCAGAATGTGCTTAGCTACAGCACAGGTAAATGTTCTGCCCATTGATCCAGGGATTTTATCTAATTAACAGAAACCCGGGCTGGTAAATACATTTGGCTGTCTCGGGGCCTCAGAGAGGCTGGCTGTTTATTGATTGTTGTATCATTGTCACTGGACATAAGGATGGAATCAGAGCAACCAAAACATCCAGCTGTCTTAACCAGCAAATATGTAGATGTCCTTGTGGCTTGAGTGGATTGAAGCAAAAGCGTTATCTTAGACCAAAGGTTAAGGCCTAACTGGCATCACTCTTGTAATGTGATGCTTGCCTTGAGAGTTCCCTAAGATCCTCACACTGTTGGTTTGAATGCCTAGGGGTGACCCACACAGGCTTTGTGAATGCTGGGATGTTGGAAGGCAGCATAAAGTTACGGAAAGAAGACAAGATTTTTAGGGTTAGAAGACCTGGGTTCCACTTCTGAGACCGTTACTGACTGACTCTGGGACCCTTAATAGGTTTTAGAAACTCCTTTCTGAGTCTTAGTTTCTAAGTTTTGTTAATGGGGTTCCCACTGAGACCTTTCAAATGCAGTTCCCAGTGTTAAGCTCTGCAGAGAAAACTGAATCCTTCCGGAAGGATCCAGGTCACAGACCCAAACACCGGGGCTTGCTCAAGTGGGCCTTCCCCTCTGCGGAGTGGCCCCAGGCCTGGCATCTTTCCTGACGTGTGTGACTGGTTGAGTCCTTGTTTGCTTGCTCCCTGGTGATGGAAGGCAGGCACTCGGGGAAGATGGGATTAGCAGCTTTTTCTGAACTTTGCCGGTAGGTGAGTTGTAGAAGCAGCCAGCCAACTACCCGGAAGCCCAGCAAAGTCAGGCGGCTGGCCAAGCCCAGGGGCAGAAAACAGCAGGACCTACTGGCTTGTGGGGAGGAGGCATGTCCCTAAAGGGGGGCCGCGCCCTGGGCTGAGCCTCTAGTTGGCCCTACTGCTTCTTGACTATGTGGCCTTGGGTTAGTGGTCCCTCCGTGACTTTGATTGTGAAGAATCTCTGATGATACCTGTCAGACCACCTTCCCAGGAGCTTGTAAGCGAGCTCAAGGCAGGTGCACTCTTGTTTAGAAAGAGGCTCATCCTTTGGGTCATCAGAGTCCCATCTTCCAAGGAGCCTTTCCTAACCCCCCAGGTACCTGCAGGTTCCCATAGCACCTGTGCTTCCTGTGATAGCACTTAAACCACCCTCGGGTGGGATGGATCATGTTTCTCTCTCTCTCTCTCTCTCTATACTGTGAGTTTTGGAGGTGTCAGACCATCGCTCTGTTGTTCATCGCTGTTCATATAAATCCTTAACAAATACTTACTGAATATTGTATAAGTCTTTCGTAAATGGAAAGAGTTAGGCAGATTTTAGTAGTTATTGACAGGTGTAATAAACCTGTAAGCAGAGGACTGACCTCCCTTTGGAAAAGTAAAATAAAAATGGAGAATTAGTTCAATCATTTATTCATTCAACAAATAGTGCCTCCTGTATGCTGGTTCCTGATGTTAGGCCCTGATGGATCAGTAGCAAGCCAAAAACATGGCCAGGCCTCACCTCATGGAGTTTAAAGCGTAGTCAGACATTGTCAAATGTGAAATTAACAGCTGTGACAAATGCTGCAAAGGGACAGTACAGAGAATCCTAAGTGTGTCAAATAGATTTCTTTTTGTCCGGGGAAGCTTCCCAAAGGAAGCTGGAGCTGTGAAGTGAACGAGGACAGCAGTTAACCTGGGTGAAGAAGGTGAGAAGAGCTTTCCTGGCAGAGAGACTTTTATTGACAGACCCTATGGAAGGAGAAACGATGGCAAATGTGAAGGACGGAAAAAGGGTGATGGGACTGTAGCTCAGGGCGGGTGCTCGGAGCCTAGAGAATAAGCAGAAATAGTAGGGCCTTGGAGGCCGTAAGCACTGTGCCTTCATTCTAACAGCAGTGGCAGCTGAGTTGGGGTTTAGGGGGCCCTGGGAGGGGATTGATGGGATGATCAGCAACCATTCTGATTGCAGAGAAACATTAGGAACCAGCCTGTGTGTGCCACGCTCTGGGGCACCGATCCAGCCACCCAGGCGGTGAGGCCACAAAGCTGCAGTCCCCCGGGACCCCACAGCAGGGGCAGCTGTCAGGCTCTGCCTCCCTGCCACCATTGCTGCTGCTGCTGGAGGATCTCAGCTCAGTCGCGACCGTAATGCAAATCCTATCCGTATGGCTGGGACCGCTTGGAGTTTTTCCCCAAAGAATTTTCCTGGACACTGAGGAACAGAAAAAGGCAAGAGAATTTAAAACATCAAGCTAATGTGTTCCCGGGCTTACAGTTTCCCCTTTAGCAGCTTGCCTCCCAGTTCTCGCCCTGTCCCTGTCCTGTGTGAGAAGCCTTCTCAGAAAAATCTCACTTTTGGAAGTTTGAGGCTCTTCTACATCCAGTTTCCTTCCCGCTCCTCCCTTCCAAGTAGGGGTCCCAAGCCCAGAGTCGTCCTAGGGCGGTAAGTAGTTTTCTCCTGTGACTGTCCGTGGGTCTGTGCCAGAGGCTTTCTTGTCACTGGCAGGCATCCCTGTGGTAAGGACTTGGGAGTCTGAGAAGACAGGCTGGAGTCCCAGCTGTGCCGTGTTAGCGCCATGACCTTGGGCAAGTTGCCTGACCTCTAGCCGTAGCGTCTTCATCTGCAGTGGGATGGTGACTGACCTACTTCACACCATTGCGAATATTGGAGAAAATTAAGTGAGAAATACCACTTAATGGTCTACCTAGCACACACCAAGTGCTATGTACATTGTAGATGTTGTTAGTGAGTGTTCGTAACGAGGTTTTTACCCCCTCATTAGCAAAATAAATTAAGGTAATGGAGAGAATTTTCTGGATATTCAATTTTTATCCTCCACAGTTTTCTTGAACTCTTTAGTGTGGCCCCTCCAGACTGACAGATACAAGTAAATGTATATTAAGTGGAGCAAAGAACCACACAGCTTATTATGGTTAGTTTTACTACTTTTTTTTTAAAGAACCCACATATATTCAGAATTTTATTTAATACTTATAGTATATTTCTTTAGTAAATTTTAGTATATTATGTATTGGGGGGGTGCCAAAAAATGTATACACATGACTTGTTCATCTTTTGTTATCAGTATATATTGAGTATTACAATTTTAATACAGTTTTGTCCTTTCTTAAAATGTGTATATATTTTTTGGCACCCTCTATATTTTTGTATATGTATGTTATAAAATACGTAAATATTCTAAAGAAAATTTTAATGAAATCATTAAATATTACTACTAGTGGCTGGTATTTATTGAATGCCTTTTTTGTGGCAGGCATTATGTGAGGCTTTAGTCACTAAATTCTTACCACTGTGCAAGTAATTAGCCCCATTGCACAGATGATGAAACAGAAATTCTGTTTGCGTAAGTAATTTGCCCAAAGGTGCCGACTTGGAAGTGGCCCGCCACTTCATTTTACAGGTGAGGAGGTTGTGAGGCCCGAAGCAGGGAGAGTCTTGCCCGATCAGTCTCCTCTCCTTGCTCTTCCAATCTCAGGGAGATGTTTTCTAGTAAAGGAAGATCCATTTCTGTCTGCCTTACTGCGAGTCCACAAGGTTCCTGAAGATTAACTACTAAATCCAGATCCCTTATCCCTCTGTCTGTTTAGATCCTATTCATGCTTTATTGCCCACTTTGTCCGTCCTCTTCAGAAAGCTCACCCTCAGAGTAATAATAATAGCGGTCATTTACTACGTACCCTCCATGGGAGGCAGTGTGCTGATACTGTATTTGTCTTCATTCGTTGCTATCCTACTGCGAAACGGATTGTGTTATGTCCATTTTCCAGATGAGACAACTTGAGGCTCAGAGAGATTTAGCGCTTACTACTTCACAGCTAGTAAGTAGTAGGGTTTAAACTGAGGCCCACATGAATCCAAAGTATGCTTTTCTCACTGCAGTTCACTGCTTGTTCTGGCCTCTGTTGATCTTTCTTACCAGAATCCCATAGCCTTTAAGTCTGAGCTGGTATCATGTTTAGTTTCTACCTCCTTGCCTTTCTTTCTCCTCAGTTGCTTCATACCTGTGTCTCTTCACCCAGGCAGTGCCGTCACAGCAAGCTGGATGGCACCTGGTTCTGCCTCCATCACAGCTAGTCACACAAGGCTGACGGGAAGCTCAGAGGGCACATGCTACAGATAGAGTCTGGCTAGCTGATTGATTGGTTGAATGAAACCCTGTTTATTCTCCAGAGGCTACCCAGCAGGAGGGTACAGCAGCTGGGCAAGCTGACTGGTCTCCGGGATCCTCCATTCATGTGGATGGAGGCCCATTACAGCTGCATAAGAATCCTCTCTGAGGCTGAGCTGAGGCTTCCATCTCAATACCCTTTTGTTTGGAGGGATAGCACCCAGGCCTCCTGGGAAGGCTGTGTGTTTGACCAGCCTTTGGAGATGGACAGAGTGTAAAGCACTAACAATTGGGGGAAGCCTCTGGAATGCCAGGGGTTCAGAGCCCAGCAGGCAGGGTAGGAGCCTTCCCAGAATCCATCAGGGCTCAGCCACAGCCCCCACGTGGATCAGACCGGATCCAAGGCACTTTCGCTCTGCCCTCACTTTCTCTCCAGTATGCAGTCCCCTCAGTGGGTACCTCTAGGTATAAGGTACTTTCTGCCTCCCGAAAGGTAACAGAACTCTGATTGATCAAACATTCATTCATTCACTTACTCTTTTTTCATTTTGAGACATAATTCATATACCACAAAATTCATCCTTTTAAAGTGTACAGTCAGTGGATTTTAGTATGTTTATAAGATTATGTAACCATTGCCACTGTCTAACTCCAGAACATTTTCACCACGGCTCCCCCCAAAAAAAACCCTCGTCCCATTAGCAGTAACTCCCCATGGCCCCCTCCCCAGACCTTGGCAACTACTATGTATTTCTGTCTATGTATTTGCCTATCTGAACATTTCCTATAAATGGATATGTGGCCTTTTGTGTCAGGCTTCTTTCCCTTAGCATAATGTTTTCAAAGTTCGTTATGTGACAGCAGGTATCAGTACTTTATTTCTTTTTATGGCTGAATAACATTCCATGTATAGATAAACCACATTTTATTTATATATTGAGGGACATTTGTGTTTTCACTTTTTGGCAATTATGAATAATGCTGTTGTGAACATTCCTGTGTTTCTATGAACACGCGTGTACAGGTTTTTGTATGAGTGTATGTTTCCATATCTTGGGCAGATACCTGGGAGTGGAACTGCTGAGTGCTGTGCTCACTCTGTGTTTAACATTTTGAGGTGCTGCCAGACTGGTTTCCAAAGTGGCCGCGCCATTTTATGTTCTCATCAGCAGGGAATGTGAGGGGCCTGATTTCCCCACATCTTTGCCAACATTTGTTACTACAGCCTCTGCCTTTTTTATTCTAGCCATCCTCTTCTGTATGCAGTTATACCTCATTGTGGTTTTGATTTGCATTTTCCTGATGGCCAGTGGGGTTGAGCATCTTTTCATGTGCTTATTGGCTGTTTGTGTGTCATCTTTGGCATTTATTTATTCTTAAAGCCCATTGTGAACAATAAGCCCCATTCGACATTGAGGAGGAGCATGAAGATGTATCATGATGGCCTTTGCCTTTCAAGGAACTTGCCGCCTGCTAATAAAATTATAATTAGTACATATAAAAAGTTAGTGTTTCATAGACACGGTGGCATTTAGCCTGAGCCTGGAGGTAGGTCGTATTTGGGCATAGGAGCGTGGTGGAAAGGCACTGTGGGCAATTGAATAATGTAAGCCAAGACACTTTGTAATTAGAAAAGTATTTTTATCTTGTGAGGAATTCTGAAGTACTATGTGTGAAAACAGCTGGCATAGCACTTGACACATGGTGGCTGCTGTTACGTAGTTAGGTCCCTCTGCAACTCCCTCTGTGGTCCCCACTCTGTCCTCTAGGACCACACTGCTCCCTTTTCCTGTTCTAGACCTTTATTAGGAGACAGAGTTCTGAGTCATATAAACTGTGGTTTTAAGGCTTCTCCCCATCCTATTCATTTTCCAATGAAATGGCCACAAAGTTTTTGGGGCTCCCGAATTCCAGTGTGGCGTCACCAGTATTGTGAGGAGCAGGGCAGTGATCCCCTTTGTTAGAGATTTTATAGTTCTGTTAATATGGCCTGAGCTTACATTAGCTTTCTTGGCAGCTGCATTATATTCCTAGATTTTGTTGCGCTTACAGTCAGCCCTGCCTACTGAGAACCAGGGCTTCCTGTGCTTCTATACTTTTGATTGGATTTATTTGCCGAGCTTGTTTTAACCTAAAGGCAAGACCACTTTAAAGCACTGTGTTGCCGTGTGATTAGGAAAGTCGCGATGGTCGTATGGAGACTACCATGAAGAAGAAGGAATGGATTGGGCCTTTCTCATCTTGAGACCGGATGAAGAAGGTCTCTTCCACAGGGAAGGTTCTAGAAGGCAGAACTAAAACGTGTCTATCTCCATTCCCTCAGATAGCCTCTTTTCCACTTCAGGCTTTGCCGCCTTTATCATTTTCTGTTAGTTGGTTATCCCATTAGATACCTGTCATGTGCTGGCCCCAGACTAATATAGAAAAGAAAGGAAAAAGATGGCATATGTGCCCTGGAAGGCAGTGTGGTTCAACAGAGAGAGCAGGGCCTCCCATCCCAAGCTGCCACTTACTGGCCATGTAGTCAGTGACCCTCTGTAAGACTCAGGCTCCTTCTGTAATCACAGGATCAGATGAGCTCATACATGTCAAGTGCCTGGTGCACCGTAGGCTGCTCAAGAAATGAGAGCGTTTTTGAACTCCACCATTCAAGAGTTTTGCAAGACATGAAGAGCCAAGCATGCTGTGTGCTCACTGACCCTGTACAAACAAACCACTTTCAGAACAACTGGGATACTTAAAGCACTCATTTGTGTATTTACTTGTCCCATTTTCCTACCCCCAGTTCAGACTGGGAGCTCCTTGTGGGCTTGTCTGATTCACCTCTGTACCCTCAGTGCCTAGCACGCAGCCCAGCTTGGAGAAGAGGTTACTTAATTTTATTACTGGAATGAGCCTGTCTAGGGAGCCAGGTATTGTGGTTGGCTTTGGAAAGTCCATTCTTGACTGAAAACTCATGAGGTTCCGGAGCTTGGCAGTGGTGGCTCAAGTGCCAACCCTATTTGAGACGTTCGAGCCACTTGTGTGTGTCACTGCCAGTGTGACAAGCTTCTTGGCAACCAGCCAGCTGCCCAGCTGCCCATTCAGCAGCCTAAAGTCCTGCTGTGGTGCCAGCAGGTGGCGCCCATGGCCCTCTCCCACACTTCAGCTGCCTAGACGGGCCTTTCCTTTTTGTCACCAAGTCACCACGGCAGCTGCTGACTGGGACATAGCATATAGCCCTGGGAAGAGGTACCCAGATGAGGGTGCCCTGAGTCACCCCCTCCCCTTTCTGGCCTTGTATTGTTGGGGTTTGTGTCTTATTGAGTCCCAGCCACGGCACATACTGCTTGGGGAAGCGGAGATGTTTCCCATAGGGGATCTCAAGAGATCACTGCGGGAATCTCCTTCTGGCCATACTTCCTGGCCCAGCTCATGCCTCTGCCTCCAGGAAGTCATCCCTGTGGCTCTCTTGCCCAAGCTACATTCGTATGGCACTTTCTTCCAGGGTCCTTGCTTGTGTGTTAGCTGTTTGCCAAGTATGTAGCCGTCCAGTGAACGCCTGGAAGGTAAGGACACTGCAGAATTCAGCAAAGTGCCTTGACGTCCTGCTCAGAGTCTGCGTGAAAAGTTTGTGGAATGGATGGATAATTATAGGAAGTAGTTCCTCCAAAAAATCGTTATTCAAATTGAAGGACATTCCACAAACAAACTAGTCTTGCTCTGCAAAAATGTCAGTATCATCATAGTCAAAGAAAGGCTGAGGAAATAACCATGTTTCCCCGAAAATAAGACCTAGCCAGGCAATCATCTCTAATGCATCTTTTGGAACAAAAATTAATATAAGACCCAGTCTTATTTTACTATAAGACCGGGTATAATATAATATAATATATAATATAATACTGGCTCTTATTTTACTATAATGTAAGACCGGGTCTTATATTCATTTTTGCTCCAAAAGACGCATTAGAGCTGATTGTCCGAGTAGGTCTTATTTTCGGGGAAACATGGTGGTGTAGATGAAAGAAAACTGAAGACACTTGCAATCCTTGATTCTGATAATGATCCTGGCTTACATCTGGGTCACAGGCTGTGGGGGAGGGTGTGATTGCTATAAAGGATGTTATTGGGATAAATGAAGAATTTTGAATATGGGCTGTATATTAGATAAAAATATTTTATCTATTAAGTGTTCTGAATTTGATCACTATTGGTTAGTGATTATGTAAGAGAATGTCCTTGGACTAGAAAATAGGTGCAGAAATATTAGAGAATAAAGGGGCATAATGTCTGAAACTAACCCTCACATGGTCCAAGAAAAAATTGAGAGAATAGGAGTGATAAAGCACACGAGGCGAAATGTAACGACAGTCTGAGTGAGGGATATATCGGAGGGGTTTTTGTGCTGCTTTTGTAACTGCTCTGTAAATTTGACATCATTTCAAGGTAAGAAGTTAAGAATAATAATAATCCATATACTTTAACGTGTGCCAAGTTCCTGCTAGAAACTGGAAGAGAGGTGAGAGGAAGAATGGTCACCCCAGCATTGGACTTTATTCTGTTTAATCCAGCAAAGCGGTCATTGAGATTATGATACAGCTCCTTTGCTGTGTGCCTTTGAACAAATAGAACACTTGTAACAATGACAACTAACATTTAGAAAATGTAAGTGCTTTCACGTGCATTATTTCCTTTGGTCATCTCAGCACCCATGTTAGGTAGGTCTGGTAGGCCGATACGGTTAGATGACAGAGGTTCAGAGAGGTTAACATGACCTGCCCAGAGTCACACAGCCTGGAAGAGACAGAGGCAAGCTCACGTCCAGATCAGTCTATTCCAAGGCTGATGCTTTTTTAATCTCCTCCATATCTGTATGAATAAAAGGAAGGATTGGACTGATTGATCTCTGCAGATCATTCTTCACGTGTGGAAATTTTGAAACTTTATGTGGTAGAAAATGACTAGTTAGGAAGCATGCGGGCACATTACACAGTGTGCCTACATTCGTTGTAGGTCCTGCATCCTCCCCATTTCCCACCCACTTTCCTTTCTAGTAGCCCGGGCATGACCGTGCTGGGATGGGCCTACTCACTGGTCAGGAGAGCACCTGGAAGCGCTTCCTAGAGGAAGGATCTTGAGCTGGGCCTTGAAGGAGAGTGCTTGGTTCAAGTGGTGAATGCAAAAGATGTGAGAGAGACCTTGCGCCTGTGGAGTTAAGTCTGCCGGCCCAGCTGGGCTCTGAAGCAGCCTTTCCTCCCTGGCCTGCCCCTCCCAGCCCAGGCTCACTGGGTAGATAAGGCGCAGATGGAGGCTGTGTGTGGATTCTAGCCCCAGGCGCCTTGCCTCTGCTCTGACAGCCTGGCCTGGTGCTGTTATTACTGTAAACAGGACCTTCTGCGAGGCTCCAGCCAGGGCCCTGTTGCCCAGATAGCGATCGTGATTGAGTCTGCATGGCTCACTGCTCCCAGGCTCCAATGCAGGTGGGACAGGGCTCCCTACCCTTCACCCCCCGCCCGGCAGCAGCTGAGAGCCGGGTCATGTTCATGCGAAGGATCCGGAAATCAGTTGGAACAATACACGATTGAAGTTCAGTGGCCGCTTTGTATTGATTGGTCATAAAGAAGAAGGAAGAAAAATCAAGTGGTACCTCCCTCTCCTGAGCAGGCGAGCTGGTTAGCCAGGATAACTCACAACTGCCCCATGTTCCTCTGTGGGACTCTCCCTACCTCCTACAAACAGCAAGCCTGAGGAGCTAGCTGTCTTTTCTTTGAAAGTCTTGCTGATGCCCATGTCTGTTAGAAATCCACTTTTCAATTTTGATGCTACACATATTTGGAATCTGATGATTTTAGAACTGGCAGGGAGTTGAGAAATCATTTGATTCAGTTCCCTTGTTTTGTTTCAGAGAAAAGTGAGGTCCAGCGAGACAGAGAGTCATCCAGGATCACACAGCAGGTTACTGACCGAGCTGTGATTGGAATCCATGGCTTCTATCTGGCCCCAGGCCTATGTCTAAGTGTCCTCAGCCCTGAGAATGAGAAGCTGCACCCAGTCTCATGCATACACATAGGAGCTTAAGTTCTTGGAAAAAGTCAGGCACACAAGTTTAAAACAGGTAACTCCTAGTGCAAGACAGATAAATTGGCGAGAGATTTGTATAGGTAAGTGCAGCAGACTTTCATTGGTTCAGCCCCTGGGCCCTCCGGTGTGCTGGCCTCTGTGCCAGCACCAGGAGTGCAGAGACAAGGCAACGTGTCCTTGTTTCTAGAAGACCATGCTGACTACTGGGGGAGCGAGACAAGGAAACTATGATAACTGTTGATACAGGTTAGCACAGGGCACTGTGACAAAGATCAAGCAACCGTCTTAGGGACGGCTTCTTGGGGGAAGGAAGTTTTAGTTTTGTCCTAAGAAAGCTTTTTTTTTTTTTTTTTTAAGAGTAATAGTATGTTGTTACAAAAAACAAAACTGGACAATACAGAAGCGTTCACAGCAGGAAGTAAAAGTGTGACTCCTTCATCCCCCACTTCCCCATCAGAGGTACTGTATTTTGCCGTGCGTAATGCGCTCCCGTGTATAATGCACAACCACATTTCAGGGGAAAAAATTTGTGTTTTTTTTTTAATTAAAGTTTATTGGGGTGACAATTGTTAGTTAAGTTACATAAATTTCAGGTGTACAATTCTGTATTACATCCTCTATAAATCACATTGTGTGTTCACCACCCAGTCAGTTCTCCTTCTATCACCATATATTTGATCCCCTTTACCCTCATCTATGGGAAAAAATTTTTAGTTTTAATTTTTTAATTCAAATTTTTATTTGTTTACATTTAGGTATTTGTTTTTTGTATTATAAAGGAATTTTAGCATTTATTTTTGAACACGTACAAGAAATTTTATGTAACAAAAAAATTACAAAATACAAAAACAGATACAAGGTACAAGAAATTTTATGTACCAGTAACAAATTTACGATATTTATGCATCATAGAAGGCCAAGAACTCTTCATTGTTGCAAGTTCGTTGTAAGTTCAATAAAACCGATTATTATATTCCAGGGTATTATTTTGCATACAGATATCGTTATTGATTTCTAGAGTTACACTTTTAACTCATAAGCATAAATAACATAATTAAAAACGTGTATAGATACAGAATTAGTACTACCCATGTATAATGTGCATCCTTATTTTCGCCTCACAACTTTAGGCAAAACACGGCGCATTATACATGGCAAAATATGGTAATTTCTGTTGCCTGTTTGGTCTGTTGCCTTCTGAACTCTCCTGGATCCCTGAGAGATCAAGCAGCTTTGTTTTCCCCCTTGATTTGTTACTCTCCTTGGAAATCCTCAGCTCTTGGGCTGCTAGGGAACCTTATTCTGCTGCTCTTGCCTGGGGATTTGAGACCATTCATTTATCAATTCATAGAAAATTTTGAGGACTTAGGTTCTAAGTTTTATGCACACCTTCCATATATCATCCTAGTTTACTCTGTTACAGCCTTCAAATGGGATAGACACTAATTGGAAAATAATAATGGTAATAGCACCGGCTTTTTATTGTATGTTGCTTTATTGCATATTGAATATTTTTTACATGTTTTGTCTCACTGTCTTTTCATGGTACCCCTGTGTGACAGATGGAGTAGGGCTGGTGGGGTCCTCTCTGTTTTTTAACAGATGTGGAAACAGGCTCAGAGAGCAGAAGCTGTCACTCAGATGAGGGGACTAAGTGAGGGTCAGAGAGGCTCAGTCACTGTTTCATCCTCAGCTACCCGCCCAGTAAGTAAGTGCCAGAGCCTGCATTTGAACCCAGGTCTCCTGCTCGTTTTCCTGCCCCACCTTGCCTGCGAGTTGTGTAAGAGCTGGGATTCAGTTCTGGTCTGCTAGCGTGGTCTCCTTTCTATCTACTCCTCTGGGTCATCCCCAATTAGTGTCAGCCAGCACTGCCCTGCCAAGCAGGAGACCTAGTTCATTAGGGAAGGGCCTTCCACAAGTCTGGAGTGAGCCCAGAAAGGCCTGCAGTGCCCCCCCCCCCCCAGCCCGTGGACACAGGCTGCTGTGCCCTGGGTGGCAGCCTGCATTAACAATTCCACTCATCATCTCAGGGATGATGGAATCCTAACCTTTTCAGAGACACCGTGCTCTGTCACAAGCATTGCTCTTTTTAAAAGAGATTAATTCACTTGCCGCATTTTGTCCGTTGGTGAAAATCACAGGGGAGAGCAAGGGTGGCTTTCTCAGGCCTCAGAGGCCCTTTCAGCCACTCTCAGCAAGCAGTCACCCGCCCAGCTGGCCAGGACTTTGAAATGACTGCCCACCGGGCATTCACTTGCAAAGCAACAAAATGAAACGGAGGAGACCTGGGTTTGTGAAATCCTAACTTTTGGGGCTGCTGTGCACACAGAGGGGAAGTGGGGGAGGGACCCACCCAGCTCTGAAAGAGGAAAAGTTGTTTGTAGTTGGGCTAACTTGTGGTGGTGTTTGTGTTTGCTTTGGCTCTTCCTTGATGTACCAGGTGCCACCGCTCCTGGAGTTGCAGCATGTCTGTCTCTTAATCCTTACAACCACCTTCAACAATAGGGATTAATATCCTTCATTTCACAGCTAGTAAGTGACAGAGCTAGAATCTGAGCTCCAGCCTTTGGACTCCAGGGTCATTGCTTTTTCCATTACACCTCAGCTCTAAGACGTTGCAAAAAATGATGGACTCTGGGCAGGGCTGTAAACCTGGGATCTCACTGAAGAACACTAAGATTTGCCTCCTAGGAATGACCCCTCAAGGTTCTGGAACCCTTTCCCTCAGATTGCACTGTCACCTACTAAAACCCTACTGGACATATGAAGAGACTGAAGCTTAGAGAGATGCTATGCCTTCCCTAGGGTGTTAGAGTAGGAGGTGGCAGAAGTGGAACTAGAACCCAAGTCTACTGACTGTGCCCCATGCTCTTTCTACTCTATTAATTAAAAGGATTAGTAAATTTGGGAAAGCCCTCTCTCCCAGCAATTCCTCCTCTTAAAACCCTGCAACGTACAGAAAAGGAAACCCCAAAATGCTAACTCTCATGTAACAAGTAGCTCGAAATTGTTGCTAATCAGAGGCATGCAAATTAAAACAATAATGTGAGATCCCTTTACACTTGTTGGACTTGCAGTGATTAGGAAGCTGGCTGCTGCCAAGTGTTGGCTGGGAGGGTGGTACACAGAAACACCCGTCCTGCTGGCAGGAAGGTAGACGGAGCAGCCATCCTGGAGAGGACCTGGCACCACTAATAAGTCAAGTAATGGAAACCCTGTAACCTAGGCACCCCACTCCGAGTACGTGCCCCAGGGAAGCACTCGCACAGGTCCGAAGGGCACATACGAAGAGGATGTTCTTTGAGCTTTGCTTTTGGTGGCCTGGAGATGGAAGCTTCCTGGGTGGGTATCCTCGAGAGAGCGGAGAGGGAAAATCTGGTAGATGTGTCATGGAGAATTATGTAGCAATTTAAAAAATGGAATTGTTATGTGTTTAGCAGTATGAGTATATCTTAAAACACAATTATTTGTGAAAAAAGTATTAAACAGAAATACACAAACATACTCCACCCCACCCCCTACTGGGCTCAGGTCCTGATGCAAGAACCTCCTGTGTCCTGTCAGTAGCTAGCATGCGGCTGGGCACAGAGTGTGTGCACATGTTGAATAAATCAACAAGGAGTGCCTGGAGCCAGCCTGGCTGAATTCTCCAGGTCATCCTGTGTGACCCTGTCTTAGAACCCGGGGGTATTGGCCAACCTGCCACTATCAGCTTGAGACCAAAACACTTTGTTCCATCAAAGTGATGGGGGCAGGTAGAAACCACCCTGCATGGAATACTTGCTATGTGCCAGGCATTGGCACATGCCCTGCAAATGATAGATTATTCTCCCTACTGGATAGGTGAGAAAACTGAGATTCAGAGAATTGATTTGATCAGGGTTATCTAGCTGGACCAGAATTTGAATTCAGGTCTAACTTACAAAAAGTTCTTCATTCACCCTTTTTGTTACACTACACTCAGCCCTCCAGGGAGCAGGAGAAGGAGGCATCTCAAGCTTCTTCCTTCAGCCCTGTCTCCAGAGCATTGCTCCTTCCAGAATTCCCTGTGCTCAGGCAGGGGAACGTGGGTCCCTGGCCCCCTGAAGGCACGAGAGACTCTGGCTGTGCTGTTTCTCCTCGCCAGGCCCTGCTTTCTCGTTTCTGGCCCCAGCTCATCTCCCTCGGTCTGTGTTAGTCTTCACACTGGTCTCCTTGTTCTCATTTCCTGCTCTCTCCCCTTTCAAATTCAGCCTGCTTAAGCTGTTAGCTTAATTTTATCATTTCTTTTGCCCAGAAACCTTCACTGACAACCCCACTGCCTATGGGGAGGGTCTAAGGAATGGCAAATAGGTCTGCCCTCTGTTGCCAGCTTCAGCTGATCAGCCCATGGGAACGAGTGCTGAGGATGCTGAGACTCAGGGCCGCACAGGAAAGAGCTGCCGGGAGAGCATCCAGGATTTCTGACTCCGACGCAGGAGTGTAGGCCAGGAGCAGGCTTGCCAGGCATTCGTCATCTCTTTAGATGGGGTTTTTCTAAACCTCGGGTCTACTATTGATTTCATTAGTACCTGTGAGCCCCTGGACATTGCTTGTGAATAATTGGGGGTGGGGTGGGTTACGTATGCTCCTGGGCACCTTTCTGGAGAATCGTCAGCTTTGACCATATTCTCAAAGAAGTATATGGCTCAGAAGGGGTTTCTGCTCACTGCCTTGGCCTCCTGGCCTGGCTCCCGAGGCCCTGGGGTAGGCCCTGCGTACCTCAGCAGCTGTCTGCTTCTGTGCTGTGAACTGTCACCCAGCTGTAGCTACCTGGTGGTCTCTAAATATACTTTCCCATTGCTTCCCTGCTTCCAAATAAGTATCCGGTTCCTTTTGTCTTGCCTGCCCTGCCCTTCCTCCCTTGTCTGTAAACTGCTCCCGTTCTTCATGCGCACCTCAGCTCTTGCCCTTCGCAGACCTCTGACTGGCTGCAGCTTTCCTGACATTCCCGTCTTCTGGGCTGAGGACCAGAGAAATGAGGCCATCCGACCAGAATCAGTTAGGACCCGAACTCATCTCCTAACTCAGATCCCTGCGCTCTTCACAACATTCTTCGCCTGATAAATTAGGGAAGGTTTGTAAATTAGGAAGAAGTTTTTGTGCAAAGATATTTGTCTCACAGAAAATTCATCCTCAGGGTTTTTAGCCTCTTTAACATTTTCAGCCATAGAAAATTGTTTCTGGGCGGTCGGATTAGAGCATGAGCTCTTTTTTTTTTTTTAATTTTATTGGGGAATATTGGGGAACAGTGTGTTTCTCCAGGGCCCATCAGCTCCAAGTCGTTGTCCTTCAATCTAGTTGTGGAGGGCGCAGCTCAACTCCAAATCCAGTCGCCGTTTTCAATCTTAGTTGCAGGGGGCGCAGTCCACCATCTCATGCAGGAATTGAACCGGCAACCTTGTTGTTGAGAGCTCACATTCTAACCAACTGATCCATCCGGCCACTCTAGAGCGTGAGTTCTTGATGACCCGGTTGCCGGTTCAATTCCCGCATGGGATGGTGGGCTGCACCCCCTTACCCTCCCCCCTCCCCCGCACCCCCTGCTCCGCAACTGGATTGAGAACGGCGGCTTGACTTGGAGCTGATGGGTTCTGGAAGGGCACACTGTTCCCCAATATTCCCCAATAAAAATTTAAAAAAAAAAAAAGAAAGAAAGAAAATTGTTCCTGCATAAAAGAGGCTTAACAGTGTATGTGGTAAAAGGCCCAGGACTTTTACCAGAAGAAATCCTCCAAACTAGCGGAGAGATGAGGGTTTCCCAGCCTTCTCTCTTGGTATTCTCCATTCGGGTTTTGTGCCCCAGTCATGCCAAGCCTCTTTCAGACCCTCACACACCCCATGCCACCTTCTCCACTGAGACGCCTTTCCTCTGCCTGGAGCACTCCTTCCTCTCCTTCGCCCCCTTTTGTTGGTAAACTACTGCTAATCACTCCTCAGAGAGGCTCCGGTCACTAAGACTGGGTGAGCTTCCCTGGTTGTGCACCTGCAACTGCGGCCCCATTCAGAGCACTCGGATGACGTGTAGGTATGTGCTTGCTGGTCTGTCTCCCCCTCAGGCTTTGTGTCTGCTCGGTCTCCCAGGCCTTAGTCACCTGCTTCAACGAGACAGAGCTTTTACTTGGCTTGGTCCAGAGGCGCATTTACTATGGAGTGTGGCACAAGGATGGAGCTAGGACTCAACCCAACCCTCTGGACTCCCTGCCAGTGCCCTTTCATCCAGAACCCCCTGAAGACTACACAGCCTCCCGGTCCCCCCCCCCCATACTCCATCCCCCCACATAAGCACATCCTGCCTTGTTGGTGAATCACTCTTGATTTTTGGTCTCCTGCTTTCCTGGCCTCCTATAGCACTTCTGGTGGGAAACCATACACTACAGGCTTTGATTTCCTACTGTCCTGAGTCCCCCGCTACATACGCACAACTAAATTGTATACTTCCCTAGGGAAGACCGCCATGTCTTCTCTTCACCCTCATCCTAGAATCTAGCACAGGACCAAGCACGTATCATGTGGTTTTGACTTTTTTGTCTTCCATGTGACATGGAGCCAGGTTCAGTCTAGAGGAAGGGTGAGGTGAGAAGGATTCAGGCTATGGAACCATTATCGACCCAGGTCCCCTTTATTAGCTTTGTGACCTTCAGTGAATCATTTCACCTCCCTGAACCTCTTACCTCCTCCTTGAAAAGAGATTCGTATCAGCTCCTTACAATTGTGTGAAGAGTGAGAGGGAAGTTCCTGCTTCTAGTAGGTGCTCAGTAAGACTTGGTTCTATTTACTCCCCTTCTCTCTATCCACCCCCATGTTGTAGGGCTCCCTGTTCCCGGGACCCAGAATTCAGGCTTTTAGTGGTATATTCAAAACCCTCTGTTAATTTATCCAACAACTATTGAGCTCCTACTGTGTGCTAGGCACTAGCATATGCTGTCAAATAGGCTCATGTGGACTCTCCTAGAAACCTAATTTAGCATCTCTAGCATTCTGTCCATCTTTCCTTGGGTTCAGAGATTTCCAATTTCCAAACAGCCACCGTACAGATAAGCTTTAGGAGTGTGATCCTTTTATAAACTGGGAGCTGCCTAGATAAAAAGTGTAACTGGGCATTCGGTACTAAGCCCAAGGAAATTCTAACGAAGGAGGAGAGGTCTGTCAACTGGAGGAGTGTAGGAAGCCTGCTCAGAGAGAGTCCTCAAGCTGGGATTGCATCCCATGGCATGAAAGCAGGGTTAGAATAGGCAAAGAGGGAGGGGGGGAGCATTCTGGACCGAGGCAATAGGAGTGTCAGGGTATTAAGGTAGGGAAGGCACATTCTTTCCTCCTGAGGCTGGGACATAACAGCATGGGGTAGAGTCATCTAAGGGGAGAGGGAGAGAGGTGGGGAAGCCTGGGCTTGGGGGGAGAGTGACCAGAGGAGCTGGGATGCCTGTTTAGTTCTCAGTGGCCTCTGACTAGTTCCAGGTTCATCCAGCCTCCCTGTTTGTGACTGTCTCATTTCTTCCACTCTTAGATCCTTGATAAGCCATACACTGAAAATGTTCCTCTGTCTCTTTCTAGGCTATTGTCCGAAGGTGCAGATGTCAACGCAAGGCACAGACTTGGCTGGACAGCACTCATGGTGGCTGCCATCAGCCGAAATGACAGGTGAGCGATCTCTTTCCATACAGGGCCCCCTCAGCCAGCTCTCTGCAGACCTAGTTCCTGAACCCTCCCCCACCCTTGCTTGTCCTCCTGCTGTCCTCTTCAGAAGCAGGGAGATGGACGCAGCCTGAGGTAGTGATCCACACCTGGTACGATGGAGAGTGTAGGAGATGTGAAGAGGGAAGAAGTAGCTGTGGGTCCCCAGCTCCATCGTTTTTTGGCTTTGTGACCTTAGGCGAGTCCTTTGCATTACTGAGGCAACAAAATGTTTGAAAGCCTGTCGTAAGTTATTACGTATACACGTGTGAGTTACCATCATGTTTTTGTTACCCACCATGCTCTGTGTTGAGACGTCTGTAGTCACTGTCCCCAGCGAGGGCTCCTCTGGGCTTTTTCTTTGGAGGTGTTGATGGAAATTAGGGAAAGTGGGGACCCTGCTCTTTTCCTAACTGCTCCCCATTCCTGCAGGGGGTAGCTATTGTGTAAAGATCGAAATAGTCTGCTTTGTGTAGAGAGTTACCGTTAAATCTCACAAACACCCCACAACATATATATTATTAGTATTCTCATTTTGCAGCTGAGAAAACTGAAGCCCCAGAGGCAAAGTGATTTGTCTGAGGTCACACTGACACGATTTAGGGTCTGGTCTGGCTGGCTGCCTACAAAGTTTGTGTGTCTTACTGTATCTCTCTTCTGCCTCCCTCTGCCATGTCCCATGGTAGTGCTGGATGCTGTCTTTTCATGCCACTCTCTAGCTGTGATTGTGCCAAAGAATTGATTGAATAAGAGCAAAACAAATGCCTTCAAAGAAAACAGACTGGGCGCTTTGGTAGCAGCCACTGAAATTGATAATTGGAGGTACCAATTTTAGTTTTCCCTTCAAGCAGATCTTTAAGGCTTTTATCTACCAGTCCTGGCCACCTTTGGAAGGGTCATAAATGTGGTGGAAACCAACAAAACGGGTGGTACTGCCTCGGACTGCCTGAGAGACTTAGCTGGCCTCTAGATGGGTCTCTCTTCTTTGCTCCTCTGTCGGTTCCCAACACTCCGTTGCCTTATTTGCCTCTTTAGCTCCTAGCGCTTAGCCTTTAAAAGAAAAATTGACATCAGTAGACTTTGCAGTTGAGAGACCTGGAATCTAGTCCTGGTTCTGACCCTTAGTTGAATTTCAGAATTCTATGGACACCCTGTTTCTCCACTTGAAATCAATTATTTCTACAAACATTTGGTAACTGTTTACTCTGAGCCAGGCTCTGTGCCACTCATTGGGGAATCAGAGACTTTGGGAGCTGATGGCCTAATGTGGGAATGAAGGCAGGTCGAGAGACAGAATGTAGTGTCATCGGTGATGTCGGAACAGCGCAGACATGATGTTAGTAAAGCAGAGGGTGTGAGAGGACTGAATCTGGCAGCAGAGTAGATTCTCTCTCCATGCTTGTGAGAGTCAAATGAGATAATGTCCTATAGGTTACAAATGGTGAGTTGTTATTCTCTGCTGCCCACATTAGACCCCTCTCTCTACACACGTGTTTATTCTACCCACCACCACTTCCACCCCACCCACCAGTCTTCTTTCCCAGCTTGCAGGTGTCTCCATCTGCACAAGACTGCCAGCGGTGTAGAAAAGGGGGTGGTGCCCTCATGTGTAGTATTTTCAGTGTTGAGGCAGAATTGGAAATAACACTATACTTAAGAGTACTGCTAATCAGTGAGAAGATAGCTAGTGGATCTGCTTTGGGGACATTTCTTTCTAAATCTAATGAGTTGTTGGTTTAACTGATTGCCTGTCTCTTTATCCAGGGCCATTCGCAAATCAGTGATGCTCGTTAAGCAAAATGAGATTGTTGGCTTGTGTTTATTTGCCTTGGTTCCTAGACTAATTATTGGTGTTTTAAGCGTCCATTTTGTGCGCTCCTCTTCCTTCCAGTTGCCAGGGAGGACTGATTTTAGTAAAACAAGCAGCTCTCAGGTTAGGTTTATTTATTCATAGTACAAACTGTGGGGGCACTACTGTTTGCCAGGCACTGTTCTTAACAGAAAAAGATCCCTGCCCTGGTAGAGCTTATTTCTATATGGATGGTGGTCCCTGAGTAGAGAGAAGCAGGGACAGACAATCAACAAATATAATGCATAAGCAAACCACATGATATACTAGAAGTTAAGAAGTGCTATGGAAACAAGGGAAAGTAGAATCTGGTAAAAGGGCGTCTCAGAAGTACATTGGTCAGGGTGAGGCGGCCTTACTGGGAAGGTGCCCCGGAAGTAGTCTTGAAGGATTATCACACCCACACCAGCACAGTCGCCAGTAAGTTTCTCCTTATTAGAAATGTGCTGATTCTCATCTAATCAGTCACAGAACACTCTGGAATTATATTGGCCAGACCTGAAATGCTACCACCTTTGAACTGGATTTGGATAAAGGGAAAGTAGAGGGGCAGCACCCCTTTCAGCAGGTTTCTCTGCTGAGAGCAAAGAACCTTCACCTCCATTAGAATGTCGGCCACGCACAGGCTCAAGGGAGAGATCCTGAGAGCAGCGCATTCATTTCACCTCCAACTGCCGTTAGTGAGAGCCCCGTACTATGTTTAGTCTTAGGGATGCAGAACACAGTAGTCTCTATCCTTGACTTCTTGTGAACTTTTATTTGTGTCTGTATCTGTTATTTTATTTAATTTTGAATAGAAAATACAGGGCTATGGATCACAATTTTCAAAGTGTATATGAGAACTTAATTTATAATTTATTTCCTCCTTTTCTAAAAAGGGTTTGAGGTGATGTAAATTAAAACACAAATATGAATGTACACAGGAGAGTTAAAACTGGATCAAGATCAGAAGTCCTATTGGTAAAAGGAAAAATAATTGTATCAGAATTGAACCAGAGATTTTCTTTTCCGAAAATAGGTTTATTGTTTTGTTTTTTAATTATTATTATTGGGGAAGGGGAACAGGACTTTTATGGGGGACAGTGTGTACTTCCAGGGCTTTTTCCAAGTCAAGTTGTTGTCCTTTCAGTCTTAGTTGTGGAGGGCGCAGCTCAGCTCCAGGTCCGGTTGCCGTTGCTAGTTGCAGGGGGCGCAGCCCACCATCCCTTACTAGAGTCCAACAGGCAACCTTGTGGTTGAGAGGATGCGCTCCAACCAACTGAGCCATCCGGGAGCTCAGTGGCAGCTCAGCTCAAGGTGCCCTGTTCAATCTTAGTTGCAGGGGGCGGAGCCCACCATCCCTTGCGGGACTCGAGAAATCAAACCGGCAACCTTGTGGTTGAGAGCCCACTGGCCCATGTGGGAATCGAACCAGCAGCCTTCGGCATTAGGAGCACAGAGCTCCAACCGCCTGAGCCACTAGGCAGGCCCAGGTTTATTGTTTTTGTAAAAATAATACAGAGAAGAAAGTAGCAGTCAACAGAATTCCTTCTATTTAGAGACTGCTCGTTGTGTGTATACATGTGTATAGTTTTGCATAAATGAGACCATGCTGCACTCACTGTAAATCAGGTAATTAGTGGAATCAAGTATTAATTTAGATGAAGTTTCCTGATGATCAAAAAAGGGATACAGAGAGTTTTGATTCTCCAGGAGAGAGGAACTTTGTTCTGACTTCCCTTTGTATTATCATTTCATGCATCCAGCAAACATTTTTTCAAGCAATACTGTGTCAGGTGCTGATGTGCTAGGCTACGAGGGGATTCAGATAATAAGCATCACAGCTTTTGCCTTAAGAAGTTTACTTGGACTGCTGACATCAGGACGTGAGTAATGTGATGGCCGTTGTCTTTAGTAACCGTTCTGCCGAAGCCTTACCAGCATTCTCCTCGGACAACCCTTTTCCAGCCCCAGTAACCACGCGGGTGTAGTGCTGACGGGAGGAGCAGTCCCTGGGTGCTAGCCCCCTCCCCACGGTGAGCCCTCCGTCAGCCTCATGCCTCAAGCACTTGCTTAGCCTGAGTCTGGGTGCCTCGTTCTGACCCAGCCCAGCGAAAGGCTAAGCCACGGGGTCCCAGGATGATCACTGACCTAGCAGAGGCTTCACCGGCTCGTGCAAATATACCCAGCCTTCAGCCAAATTCAATTAGTTTTCCTTTAAGAAGGAAAAGAAATCCAATTTTACCAAACATGGACAGACGGTGGAAGGCACTTTGATGTTACAACCTCTCAGTGATGCTTTACTTAGTCACAAGTTCATAAGCAAGAAGGTTTAATTACTTGGGAAAACACAGGATTAAAACTGGATACAATGGCTGAGTATCCGCTCTTGGGCGACTTGATTCGAACCCATGCGCCCAGTTCGTGTGTGGTGCAAACTTTGATGTGTGCTATGACAAGCTGAAAGTCATGACCCCCTCAGGGAAGCTCCTTCAGATGGCATTTGCAGGATGTGTAGGCGGAGAGGCAGGGCCTGCCAGGCCTGTTTGCTCAACTTTGATGTCCAAGCAGCCACAGGCCCCACTGTTTGCTCTTTTTCACTGAGGGATGGATTGGGAGCCTCCTACCTTTCCCAGTGGACAATGGCCAGCAATGGAGTGTGACGACTATTGACCATTCCAGGAGCCTGGTGGACCAGAACAGGGCTTTGGGAGGTACAGAGCCTGGGGGGGGGGGCAGAAGCTTTTTATAGGACAGCCATTTCTCCAGATGTAGCTTTCCTTGAAACCTAATATGTTAGTTGGGTGCTTATAGTGAAGGTAGAAATAGTCTCATGAGTTTTAACAGGTACCAGTTAACTGATTGACCCTCTGTCCAGAGCACTAAGGTATTTGCAAATTGAAGTTGAAGTCTTTCCTGTTTCATTCATTAGTGTGTATGTGTAGGGGATAGTGGTTTAGAAAAAAAAAGATATGATTTATATCCTTATAATTTCTAATTCCTCTGAAGAAAAGCTGTCAAGACACACCTGATAAAGAAATAGTATCGAAAAGATATAAAGAATTCTTTTTTTTTTAATTGGGGAATATTGGGGAACAGTGTGTTTTTCCAGGGCCCATCAGCTCCAAGTCAAGTCACTGTCCTTCAATCTAGTTCTGGAGGGTGCAGCTCAGCTCTAAGTCCAGTCGCTGTTTTCAATCTTAGTTGCAGGGGGCGCAGCCCACCATCCCATGCGGGAATTGAACCAGCAACCTTGTTGAGAGCTTGTGCTCCAAACAGCTGAGCCCTCTGGCCGCCCCTCCGGAAGCTCAGCGGCAGCTCGTTGTCTTCAATCTAGTTGTGGAGGGCACAGCTCACTGGCCCATATGGAATCAAACTGGCAACCCTGTTGTTCAGAGCTCACGCTCTAACCAATTGAGCCATCCGGCTGCCCTAAAGAACTCTTAAAAACCAAAAAGAAAGACAACCCAATTTTTAAAAAATGGGCAAGAGATTTGATCAGATACTTCACCAAAGAAGAGATAGATGGCAGATAAGCACATGAAAAGATACTCAGCATTAGTCATTTAGGGAAATGCAAACTAAAATCATAATAATATACCACTGCACATCTACTACAATGGCTAACATTTAGAAAAAATGACGATACCAAGTGCTGACAAAGTGGCAGAACAATTATCATCATTTCGGATAGGAGTGCATAATGGTATAGTCACTTTGGAAAACACTTCGGCAATTTCTTATGAAGGTAAAACATATTTACCATACAACCCAGTAATACTAACTCCTAGGTATTTGTCCACAAGAAATAAAAACATCTGCAAAAAGACTTGGATGCAAATATTTATAGTAGCTTTATTCATAATTGCCTAAAACTAGAAACTACCCAAATGTCCATCAACTGGTGAATGGACAAACAAATTATGGTACATCCGTACAGTGGACTACTACTCAGGAGTAAAAAAGAACAAACTACTGAGACTGCAACACATGGACGAATCTTAAAAGACTTATGCTAAGTTAAAGACACAAAAAGCTATCTACTGTTAAATTCTCTTTATATGACAGCCTGGAAAAGGCAATTGGATAGGGACAGAAATCAGGTTAGTGGCTGTGAGGGTTTAGGAGTGGGAGGAAGGGCCCAAAGGACCTTTTGGGGTAGTAGAGATATTCCAAATCTTGATTATGGTGGTGGCTATCCAATCAAAACTTACCAAATTGTACATCTTACAAGGATGACGTTTACTATGCATAATTGATACTTCAATGAACTGACTTTAAAAAATCATCCCTCTCTAATTTTCATTATTAATTGTCCAGTGGCATACCGAGAATTCATGTTTGTAGTGTCAAAATTAATTCATATTGCCTTCTTATTGTTGATGGTAGCTCACATTAGAGTACTGTATACCGGGGTTGCCAAAAAAATGTATACATGTGACTTGTATTCATCTTTTGTTATCGGTATATATTGAGCATTACCATTTTAATACAGTTTTTTCCTTTCTTAAAATGTGTATACATTTTTTTGGCACCCTCTGTGTTCTGGCTGTTAATAGAAAATAAAGATTTGCGAATTCACAGGATTCTCGATGTGATAAAGTTTAATTACTGATGAATAGTGATAAGTTCACTTTACAAGTGGTATACAGGAGGCTTATATAACTTCGCAAAATGACATGATTCTTTATGGCAAGGAGAACATGCAGGGTACGGGCCTGGGAGCTTGTCTCCCATCCTGCATCATTCTTGGGCTCCTTGTCCCTGGACTCGTGCAGGGAGGCCACCTAAATGGTATGTCCAGTGTGGTGGTGCTTCTGGAACCAAACATCCTGAAAGAATGGGGTGGGTGGGGGGTGGTTCAGACTTGAGTCCACTTGGGCTTGCTCGTTCCTTTGAAAGCCCTTGCCTCAGAGGTGAGACAGTGAGGCAGAGCATGAAGCTCCAGCAGAACTGTTTGAAATTCCCCACAAGAGTCTCCCTCCCTCCTGCCTTTTCTCCCGGAGTGCATTTCATCAGCATCGGAAGGACCGCTTCCCGGCACTGCCTTCCCTGCTTGGCCAGAGTCCCTGAGGAGCTGAGCTAATGAGTAGATAACACGCATTTGCCAAGGCCTTCCTGGATGTGGTACCTGGGCTTTGTTAATTTTAAAATGCCGCCATTGGCTGAAGACCATTTAATTCCCTCTCACAGCAGTCATTTATTTTTAGCATTTGCTTATTTTCTCTCCACCTTACTATGGGGAGGGGGGGAATTAAACCCTACCTTTAAGAAACGAGCAGCTAAAGCCAGATTGCTATCCTGCAGGAGAGGTTTTACAGGCCTTTCTTTGTGGGGCCGACAGCTCCACAGGTGTTCTTAGAGCAAAGAGCTAGTGCTGCTCTTGCAGCTGGACCAGGGGCAGCCTCCCTGGGAGGTTCTCCTTCCTTTCTGGCTGGCCAGAGACAGAGCAGGTAGAGAACCCCTACACCTGTGCTTCAGTGCAGGTCCTTGGGGGGCCTGATCACGTGGAGGTCTCTTCTGCCTTAGAGGCCGACAGCCTCTCCCCAGGGTCCCCAACTTATTCTTGGCCTGGCTGCTGCACAGTGGTGCTGCCTTCGGCCTGAGGAGGCTGGGCTTTGTGCTACCTGATCTCCTGAAGGTAGTGATGATGATGGCTGGGGTTGATTGGGTGCCTTCTGTGTGCCAGGCCCATGGTGAGCACTTCCCATGTTGGCTCTAACCCTCACTGCAATCCTAAAAGGGAGGGGTTATCATCCCTATTATACAGATAGGGATAATGAAGCTCAGAGATGCCCCAGGCTGTCCTGAAAGTGAAAAAGGGAGCCAGGATTTGAAGCCAGGTCTCTGAACCCCAAGGCCTTATTCTTTCCCCTGGACCACACTGCCTGTGGAGGGAAGGGGCAAAGAGCAAGGCCATGGGATGGTCCACGGGGTGCCAGGACCAGGAGTCAAGTCAGCTCAGGCAGGGTTTTTTGATGAACAACTATTTGCTAAAAACAAACTACTCTTCTTGTCTCAAAAAGCTAGCAGTCAGAAAAGGGATAAAACAAGTCTCACTTTAACTAAAGATGAGGCAGAACGTGGTCAGTGTCCCAGAGAAGACCACCTAGGATGCTGGGCGAGATCTGAAAGGAGGCCGTTCACATGAGGTGGGCCTTGAAAGATGGACAGGATTTTGATGGGTAAAGGTGGAGAGAAAAAGGACAGCATTTCTGGAAAAAGGACCATAGGTTCACAAAGGTGAGAAAGTAGAAACGTGCCAGAGCTAATAGGAACTACTGGTGGTGTCTGGAGCCAGAGAATGTGAAGGAAAGGCCTTATCCAACCCTGACTGCTCTCTCAGGCTGTGGCACTGTACCATGTGGTACAGCTGTGAGTTTTAGAGGCCACTTGGGTTCAAATCCAAGCTCTTGCTTTTACTACCGTGTTTCCCTGAAAATAAGACCGGGTCTTATATTAGTTTTTGCTCCAAAAGACGCATTAGGGCTTATGTTCAGGGGATGTTATCCTGAAAAATCATGCTAGGGCTAATTTTCCAGTTAGGTCTTATTTTCGGGGAAACACGGTAGTTATGTTCCTTGGCAGATTCTCTCACTTCTCTGTTATTATTTACTCAGCCATACAATGGGGATAATAAGCACATCTACCTCCAAAGGCTGTTTTAAGGTTTAAATGTGTAAATATACATATATATAAAGTGTTTAGAACAATGCCGACTGTATAGTAGCGGGCTTGCTACTTTCATTAGTAGTAGTATAGTAGTGGAGGTGGTAATAATTATTATTATTACTGCAGGAGGGCTTTGGAGATTCTTTTTATCTGAGGAGCTGGGCCTAGAACATGGGACCCCAGAGTAGGGCACTTTGATGGGCGCTGGCTCTTGTCCCAGGTGGCCATCTGCCCAATGCAGTGCCCAGTATTTCCCAGCAAAGAAGGGTGGGTGAGGGTGCTGGCCAGGTGCCCGGAATGCCAGCACCAGGCCCCCAGCAAAGTGTGCCGAGCTTGACGTTTCTCCCACTGCTGCTGCTGTGGCTGATTATCTCTGAGTAACAAAGAGTCATTTCTAATCCCATTTGGAATCGTTGCTGAAGATAATCCTGTTTTGTAGTAATGATATTCCAATTCCAACATGCACCCGATTCTAGCTTGGCAGACGCATGCCTTGACCTCAGGCAACCCAAAACACTGCTCCCTGGAAAGCAGTGCCAGCTCATTTGCCTAACATGACAGTCTCAGCATGCCCCCCTTCTCCAGTGCTGTATCCTGTCCTGGGGTTCTGTGTTTAGTGCTGTCTTCATGGAGAGTATCAGTTGGGACCGGGAGAGCATCCACGGCTCGCCTAGTTCCGCGGCTTGGGGAAAGGGTGTTCCGTTTCTAGGAACTGGGCGATGGTCCACTCCTGCACCTCTTCGTTAGAGAAGACGCAGAGCCACGGGGCTCTGTCCTTTTCGGTGGTTATATCACTGATTCCATCGAGACCGTGGATAAATGCCAATAAAATTTGCAGATTAAATGAAACCTAAAGAGGTAGCTAATATGTTGAGTGAAAGAATGAAGGACATGAAAAAAGAATTCAATGGGCTAGAGCAATAGTTAAATCTATGATGATAACAATTCGCAGGGATATGCGTTTCAATTAAACCCAAAAGCCAACTGTAAAATTCAGAGTAAGGGACACCCAACTTAGCAATCCTAGCAAGTAAAAGCCCGGAGCTGAGGGGAAAGTCGGCGTGTGCATCAGCGGTGGAGTGTTAAGGCCCCAGAAGTGGACTCATTCCAGTATTTACCGGCCTGTAGTGAACCCTGTGT
Source organism: Rhinolophus ferrumequinum (assembly GCF_004115265.2). Taxonomy (NCBI): domain Eukaryota; kingdom Metazoa; phylum Chordata; class Mammalia; order Chiroptera; family Rhinolophidae; genus Rhinolophus; species Rhinolophus ferrumequinum. The sequence goes on along the minus strand of NC_046294.1, from coordinate 47,893,491 downwards.
GCAAGGAAACAGGTGGTCAGACCCGGTGCCTGCTTTGGGGAGCACACAGTCTAGTTGTGTGTGATATAGTGGTGAGGAGCAAGGGCCCTGGAAGGAGACTGCCTGAGTTTACTAGCTCTGTTTCCTCATCTGCACAATGGGAATAATAATAGCACTTAACCTCAGCGTAGGGTGGTCGCAAAGATTAAAATGCACGTGAAACTGCTTAGTGCAATGCCTCACATCGTAAGTACACGGTAAGTATCTGCTGCTGTTACTAATACTTTTGGTTTTCTTATTGTTGTTATTTTTGTCCAAAGTCTGAGAGATAAACCATCCCCATCATACTCTTAGGGATCATTTGCGTAGAGAGAGCCTAGTCTGCGCCTATAGTGTGGTAAGAATTCCCAACAAGCAGGGCTTAGCCATACTGGCCCATAGGTTTGGCAACAGTGTATTAGGAACCACAAAGTGAAAGACATGGAAGGGTATTTAGAACAAGGCTGAGGGTGTGAAATTGAGGTTGTCTAGGAAACCCTGTGATGGGTGATCTTGATTCCATGGCACTCTGCTTAATGTGTCATGCCTTCCTTGAGTCTTGCCCCAAATTATCTCAACTTGGCTGGGCTCACCACTGATTTTGGATCCTTCTCTGTCTGAATTGGACTTACTCTTATTGCAGCTAGCTGCTGTGACCTCCTTTACTTTAACGACCATCTGAAAATACCCCTGTCCCTGGTACGTAGTAGGGGCTCAGTAACTATGAGCAGCACGACACACTAATGTGTGATCGACTAGATGAGAACCAGTGTGGTTTAGGGGAATGAGCACCGGGTTTAGCCCCGGGCAGACGTCAGTTTAAATCTTGGTTCCACTTCTTATTTAATGTGTACACACGGGCAACTCATGTTATCTTACTGAGCCTCGGTTTATTCATTTATAAAATGAGACTAGTACCTCGTTGCAAGTGGTTATATGGATCTGAAATAGTGAATATAAAGTGCTTAACACACTGTGGTTGCTTTATTATGATTACTGATCTTTTACCATTTGAGGGAAATAAAAGATTATTACCCTCATTTGCGGAAATTGGGACACATTCTCTGCACAAGTACCTTGCTTCCCACCTTATCTTTAATTTGTTGCCTAAAGGAGCTGGCTTTAAAAGACAGCTGCTCTCCCCGCCCTCTCCACCTTCAGCTCATGCCCCCCCCCACCCCAAATGTTAGGTGTAAACATGCTGTGGCCGTGGGTCCAGACACCCTGCTTTCCTGACCAGCCCAAAGACTAGCCAGTGGACGGAATGAGACAGCGCATTGGACTTTCCAGCAAACCTCCTGAGCTGTGACCTCCTTGCTTTCTCCCCTCACCTAGGTGTGCACTGGGCTGAGAATAGGTCAGTTCTCTGTCTTCTCCTTGGGACCTGTGACACTCATCACAGTGACCCTGTGCTTTGGATGTGGGGGGAGGAGGAGTTGGCAGAGCTTCTCTTGAAGCTCACCATTGTGCGGTGGCGACCTGGCACTAAGATCATTGCCCTTCTTGCTTCACCAAGTCCAGCTGCTGTTTGACACACGCCTGGCCCAGCATAGGCTTCAGCCCACGCCACAGGACTCCTCGCTCTTTCCTAAACAATGTCATGACCCCCAGCCCCTCCCGCCACTGAGAGCAGACAGCTTTAACATCAATCCCTGTAACTGTCCTCCCATGTATTGTGACTTCCCACTGCCCTGAAAGCAGGAGCTCATTAAGGTCAGTGCGAGCCAACCGTCCTACATGTGCTGCCACCTCTAATCTAATTATAACCCGATCACCAAATTATTAATAAAACGTGTCTCATGGGAGCTGTGGCTCCACAGGGAGTCCCAGGAGTCCCACCGTCCTGTTCATTTCCTCAGCTTTGTGTGAGAGCTGCCAGGAGCTCCCGAAGGGGCTGCTGCTCAGGAGAGGAAGATGGTTTTCCACAGCTAAACCGCCTGTGGCCTAGTTTGGACCCGCGGGTGCGAGAGGGCTGGGCAGAGCGCCACAGTTGCCTTCCGCCTTTCTCCCCTGCTTCCTACCAAATAAGTCAGTGATTTCATTCATCCCTCCTTCCTTCATTTATTCATGCACTCACTCAGAACACATCTGTTGACCACTTATGGTGATCCAAGCACTGAGCAAGGAGCTGGGAAAGAAGGTTGAGACATGGCCCTTGCCTCATAGTCTAGTGGGAAAGGCAAATAAAAGTAAGCAGGCAATGACAGTACACTCTGATGAGGGTCACCTGCCATGGGGGTGAGTACTGGGCTCTCTGCAGACAAGAGGAAGGGCATGCATCAGGGCTAGAAGCCAGAGAAAGCTCCGTGGAGCTGGTGACCGGGTCACTGGAGAGCCCTCAAGGTGAATGAACGCCAGCCAGCTGAAGCAGGGGCACGCTCCCGGCCTTGTTTCCACAGGGCTCTTCCTTTTCCAGTCCCAAATATCACTAGGTCAGCATAGGAATTAGAAGTTCTGTAATTGAGAGACTCCCTGAAGGAATAAACTTTTGCAACAAATGGGCAAGTTCAATTCATGACTGGCAGAAGGGGAAAGGGAATGAACTTTTTAAAAAGATCATCTATCCGTGTTGCTGCACCTCTGTCCAGCCTGTTGCTTCTAACTGCTGCATCGTGTTTCACAGCGTGTGCCTGCCACGTTTAACTTCCCCCTTCCCCCAGTGCCGGACACTCGGTTGTCTACAATCCCCGCTGCCACAAAATGCTGTGAAGAACATCTCTCGTGCTGCCCTTTATGGACTCGTATAAGAATTTTCCTGGGACATCTGTACGCAGGAGCAGAAGTGCGGGGTCACAGGGTAGGGTGTTAGAATTTGACAGAGTGTTGCTACAAGATTGGCTTCCAGAGTGGCTGCACCAGTCTCCCCTCGGCAGTGCAGGAGAGTCCAAGAACCCCATATCCTCACCAACACTTGGCATGTTCCAGCTTTCTAACTTCCGTTAATATGTTGAATTTAAGTGATACCTTGTTTTAATTGGCATTTCTCCAATAACAAATGAGCTTGAGGCTCTCTTCACTTACTTAATAATAATAATAGTCTTTCTTGTTTGTTTCCTTTTCTGGGAATTGACTCTTCATATTCTTGCCTCATACTTCTGTTGGGCTTCCTGATCCTAGCACCACTGTTAAAAACTGAGTTCAGGCAAAGTGCTCCTACAGACAGTTAGCTACCTGGGAGTCAATATAGGGAAATAAGGGACAGTATAGCAGAGTGACGAGGGCAAGGACTTTGTAGCCAGGCGGCCCAGGTTCCAGTCCCACCTCTGCTCCTTACAGCTGAATGACCTTGGATAAGTTATTTAACTGCTCAGTACCTCAGTTTTCTCATCTGTAACCTACCTCATAGGGTTGTTGTGAAATTAAGTGCATTTGTGTGTGTGTGTGTGTGTGTGTGTGTGTGTGTGTGTAGTGTTTAAAATCAGTGCTTGGCATGTAAGAAGATATGTTAGCTTTCATTATTAGACTGTCTTCCTCCTACTCAGCTACTCTGTACCCTTGAGAAAATAGGTACTTGTATTTAGCAGGCAGTAGAAACAAGGCAGAGAGAAAAGAGCTCTCAGCCTAGAATCAGCTCACCATTCCTCCTCACGGTGTAACTCTTGCCAAGGTCTTGGGCTCTGGACCTGTGTTCTCCTTTCTGCCTCAGGCCGACCTTCAAGACCTGACCTTTTCTGCTGAGCCCGATTCCCAGGCCTGCCAGGCCCCCTACCCCCCTTCCATCCTATTGCTGCTCCTCTTCCAGCCTGTCAGGTGGATGCCGTCCCTCACAAGCTTCACCTTCAATACGTGCAAGGCCCAGTGTTTTCGGTGAGTCATTTCACCTGGGGAGAAAGGAGAACAGACTCTGATGAGCACACAGGAGGGCAAATACTGCTACTAGAGCCAAGTCACTAAAGGACAGACCTCCATTCTCTTGGGTTATAGGCATTTTCCGACTCCCCTAATGAGTGAGGGAAATAGGGCGTCTGGAGGTGATCTCCAGCCTTTGAGGTTAGTGCTGGTGTTGGTAGACGTATCTTTCCACAGACCACCAGAAGCTAAACCCTGAGCTGGCTGGGAGAAGGGCTGGTATTCTTAGGCCTCTGCTTAAGTGAGTACCTGTGGAGTAGGCAGTGTAGTTCCTTTCAGTGAAGATGTTTCCATGGTGTCCTCTGCCCTCTTTAATCCAGCTGCTAAGACCATGAAGGCCTGCCCCATACACCAGAGCCCATTTGGCACCAGCTACTTAACTTTAAGGCAGGAATGGCTAAACCTACAAAAGGCAGCCAGTACGCCAGCTGAGAACAGAGGGGCAGCTGCAGTTGTCCGTGAGCGGGTCACCTCAAAGAGCAGTGCCTGCCTCCCTTTGTAAAGTTAGATTCTGCTTTTACAGCTGACCCTGCACCCCACTTCTCAGCCAGGTGAGCCACTCCGTATGGAAGTTACCTTCTCCCAAATGCAGTTCAGAATTTGGGGATTTGTTGAAATCACTTCATTTCATCTTCTCACTGATACTCCTGGTTTCTGCTGCTTTTGCCTTGCCTTGCCCTCCGGTACCAGTAGATTCCCTGGTTTCTGGTTGCTTCCTTGGTTTGTGGTTACAGCTCTACCTCAGCCTCTAGTCCTTGCCATCTGACCTGGCTTCTGACTCTGCCTCACATCTCTGCTGCCTCGTTTCTGGCCCTTGGTTCTATTTTGACTGTGAACTTCCTGGTACTCCCTGGGCCTGGCCTACTGCTAGGCCTGTTCTTACCAGCCTTGCCTTAGCTTTCTGTCACCTGGCTAGTCTCTTACCCTGTTTGTGCCCTGCTGTCTCACACAGGTCCATGAAGTTCTTTTGGTCATCAAGGCTAGCTTTGATCACCAGAGCTAACCTTAGTCATGCAGCCCTCGCCTGACTGGGCTGGCTTCTTCAAGAAGGGCCTGATCCTGTGGAGCTCTGGGTTAGCTGCTGTATAAGTATGTGATGGCTATTAGATATAAAGCCTACTAGCCATCTGGCAAGGTGTTTGGTGCCACTGTTGGCCACTGAACAACCACGGTTTCTTTAGTCCTAGTTATACCACACAGTGGGGCTGCTGCCTTTTGAGATTTATTAAAAATGAAAGGAAATCTTCTCTGAGGTTGCAGAATGAGTCACGAGCAGCCTGCAGCCAGCAAGAGCTGCCGTGAGCTGCTGTGAGTGGCCAGCCAATGATCGGCGACCGACCGCCTCAGCCGGGGGGAGCGCAAGGCTCATAATACCAGCATGGGCCAGGGAGCTGTGTCCTACACAACTAGACTGAGAAACAACGGCTTGAACCGGAGTGGGGGCCGGGGGGGCGGGGTGGAAGAAGGGGGGAAAAAAAGGACTGAGTCACGAGTTTGAATGCTTACCCTCTTTGGCCTCCAAGTTTGTGAAGTGGATGCCCATTCCCTCTGATTGGGTTAGCAGCCCCAGGGCCCAGCCTCGTCACTCTTCTCTCCCCATCCTGCCAGACCACTGTCTGCCCTCCAGAGCCAAGGGCATCATACTCGGTTGCTTGGACATGTCTTACAGCCTGCAAATTGGACAGATGGAATCAATACTCATGAACCTGGAGAGGTCCAGGTAGCACAGTTAGTGACACTAGCTGCCTGGAGGGACAGCCTGCCATGGGAGGTGGTGTGATTGAATGGTGATTGGACACAGCAGCTGAGCATTAACCAAATTATGTCCCTTTGAGTTTAGATCGAGAATGCTTCTCACTTGGATTTTAAAACAACCAGCTTGTACAGAAGCTAGAAGAGCTGCCTTCTTAATATCGGGCTATGCCCACATGAGTCCTGGGGATGGTCAGGTACAGATCTGATGTGCACTTCCACCCAAACTCACGTTATTATCACCAAGGTTATGTGGACAAAGGGTGGAGAGCTCATATTTATGGAGCTCCTGTGTGCCGGGCACTATGCAGCGTTATGTACTTAGAGCCTCCCGGGAGGCATCTCAGGTAAGGAAATGGAGTCTCAGAGGTATTCTAAATTGTCCATGGCCACAGTCAGTAAATGATAGAGCTTTGATTTGAACCCAGGTCTCTCTGTACTTGTTATAAAATGGCAGGCTGTCTTCCCAGTTTAAGTTCATACTCCTCTTGATTTCTTCACAGCCCACCCACCGGCACAGAGTAATAATAACTAAAGTTTGTTGAACACTTATTATATGTCAGGCACTGTTCTTAGCACTGTGCACACATTACATACTTTACATACATTAACACAGCCATATGAGCTAGTTACTCGTTATCCCTGATAATTACAACATCGCAAAATAATGATTTTCTAATTTCATGCTTTCTGCTACATTTATTTTCTCTCTACCATAAGGAAGAGCTTTTCCTTTTCCCCCATTGACTTATTAATTTGCTTTCAATATGGACTCGTGGAATCTTAATTTTACGCAATGGGTTATAATCCATTGCTGTCATTATTCATGTTGATGCACAGATTGTCCCAGATTTTAAAGCCAATGTTCTTAACCTCTGTGCCACACTACCTCTTTATCAGATATTTTCCCTCACTACCTTCAGTTAGTTTGCTTATCTATAACAGCCTTTTTGTACCCTCTTGGCTTTTAATCTTCTGGGAAACAGGAAAACTAGTGCCAATCTTACCCAAAGTGTGTGTAAACTAAGAGTAAGTAGTTTCTGGGGCCGGCCCGGTGGCTCAGGCAGTTGGAGCTCCATGCTCTTAATTCCGAAGGCTGCCGGTTTGATTCCCACATGGGCCAGTGGGCTCTCAACCACAAGGTTGCCGGTTCAACTCTTCGAGTCCCGCATGGGATGGTGCGCTGGTTGCCAGTTCAATTCCTCGAGTCCTGCAAGGATGGTGGGCTGCGCCCCCTGCAACTAGCAACGGCAACTGGACCTGGAGCTGAGCTGCGCCCTCCACAACTAAGACTGAAAGGACAACAACTTGAAGCTGAACGGCACCCTCCACAACTAAGATTGAAAGGAGAACAACTTGACTTGGAAAAAAGTCCTGGAAGTACACACTGTTCCCCAATAAAGTCCTGTTCCCCCTCCCCAATAAAATCTTTAAAAAAAAAAAAAAACTTAAAAAAAAAGAGAGTAAGTAGTTTCCAAGTGAGAACTTTACAGACTCTGCTCTGAATTAAATAAGTTTTAGACATGGATTTTAGCTGCTTAGAGACCCTTCTCATTTCTCTTTGGGATCTTAATCCATATCCTGGATAAATTACCTATGACAGGTAATTCTTAAGATCCTTTTAGGTAAGGTGAATAGACACAGGAGACTCACCTGACCATGTTAGATCAGATGTGGAGGAACCTCAGCTACATGAGAGATGGTTCTGGTTCCTTGACTTACCTGTAAGGACTGTGTGTTTGTGTGCATGGGAATTATTGAAATTCATTCATCCATTTGGCAAATAATTGAGCCAGGTCCTGTGCTTGTTAAAGGAAATGAAATGCAAACCAGGTAGTACAGGGAAAACTATTAACACTGCTGGTTATAGATATTGAAAAATTAACAAAAAAGAAAAAAACTAAAACTGTAATTATGCTTATTAATAGTTACAATAATTTAAAAAGAGTACGATAATTTAAAAAGGATTTTGTAAAATCCTTGCCACTTATACCTTCAAAAACATTAACAGTTTTGAAGGTCAGTAAGCAGAAGATTAACATACTCAAAGAAAAAAATGGACAAAGGACATGAATGAGGGATTTGTGAGAAAAGAAACACACTAATAACTGTTAAACATGTATATTTTTTAAAGTCCAATCTCACTATTCATCAAAGAAATGCAGGTTAAACAGCAGTAAAATGCAGGTTAAACAACAGTATAATTCCATTTTCTTAACACATTATGAAAAAGAAAACACCCTATTTTGGTGAAAGGAAAGCACAACAGTTACTCTCCTGTATCCTTTACTAGTGAGAATCTTTCTGAAAGGTAATTTATTAATAGTAATATTCACCAAAACTTTAAAATGCTTATACTTTTGACCTAGAACTTCATCTCCTAGGAATTTATCCAAAGGAAAATAATAGAGATGTTGTGTTATTGAGATATTTAAAAATAATGTAATTATTTTGCAATAGAGGACTGGCTAATTAGAGTGTAGAATAGTCTTATAGTGGAATACTATGCAGTCATTAAAAAACAATGTGGTAGACAAATATTTAAAACATGGAAGGTATGTGTATATATGTGTTTAGAGAACATACGAGGTCTGACAATGAAGTTCGCGAACTTGTTGCAATGATGTTACTAACCTTTTTTGATATCAGAGGGTTATTCATTATGAATTTGTACCAAGTGGACAAACAGTTAACCGAGTTTACTATTTGGAGGTGCTGAAAAGGCTGCGTGAAAAAGTTAGACGACCTGAACTTTTCTCCAACAATTCATGGCTCTTGCATCATGACAATGCACCAGCTCACACAGCACTGTCTGTGAGGGAGTTTTTAGCCAGTAAACAAATAACTGTACGGAAACACTCCCTACTCAACTGATCTGGCCCCCAATGACTTTTTTCTTTACCTGAAGATGAAGGAAATATTGAAAAGAACACATTTTGATGACATTCAGGACATCAAGAGTAATACGACAACAGCTCTGATGGCCATTCCAGAAAAAGAGTTCCAAAATTGCTTTGAAGGGTGGGCTAGGTGCTCATGTCAGTGCAGAGCTTCCCAAGGGGAGTACTGCGAAGGTGACCGTAGTGATATTCAGCAATGAAGTATGGAGCACTTTTTCTAGGATGAGTTCTCGAACTTAATTATCCGACCTCGTATGATCCCATTTTTGTAAAAAAAAAAAAAAAAAAAAAAAAAAGTATGTATACATTGAAAAAGCTGGAAGGATATTGTATATTCTAAAACATTTTCTTCTTGATTATGTACATTTTCTGAATTTTCTATAGTGAACATGAGGAGCCCTTTTTATATATTAGGGGGAAAAAAAGCCTTCGCAGAAACATTACATTAATAGAAGGGAAGCTAACACATAGAGAGCACTTCCTGGGTGAAACACTATGCTGGGTGCTTTATAAATTTACCTCATTCAGCCTCATACCGACCCTGTGGAGGCTCCTGCCTCTGGTCCTACTCCCTCTGGTCCATTCTCACACAGCCACGGGAGTGATTCTTCCAATAGCAAAGGTTTGGAAGGAAAAACCCCAAACCAGAAACTGGTTACCATTGGAAATGAGATTAAGGAGATGGCTATATGGGGGGACTTTCATTTTTTAATTTAATATTTCAATATAGTTTGCAGTTTTTAAAGTATGTGTATCTTTTGAAGTGGGGAGAAAAAACATATGTTATCATGTTCCTTCCCCCTTTAAGCCCTTCAGTGGCTTACCTCATCTCCCCCAGTTTGTCCACTTACACTCTCTACTGCAGCTCCACTTGCTTTGGGTGAAGCACTGTGCTCTTTTGCCTCCAGGATTTGTAAATGCATGGGGTCCTCCCACTTAACTATCCCAGATCTTGCTATGCAGCCTTCAGGTCTTCAGTACCTTAAATACCACGTGCTCTGGGAGGCCTGTCTTGATGCCCTCTCTTGGTTTCCCACTGCAAATGATACCTCTTCCATCATAGCCTGTATCACACTTTGCTGTAATTTTATACTAAGTTGTCCTTCCAGGAAGACTGTAAGTAAGCTCCATGAAGGCACGGACCCTCGCTCCTGGAACAGTGACTAGAGCATAGTAAGCATTTGATAGGTAATTGTTGAATAAACACTTTGTCTTTTATAGTTGTGGAAACTAAGCCTTAGAGAGGTGTTAAGTAATTTGTCCAGAGGCTCTCTCTCTTTTTTTAATCAACTATATTCCCTATGCTGTATTTGACATCCCTGTGACTATTTTGTACTTCTTAATCCCTTCACCTTTTTTACCCAACCCCCCAACTCCCTCCTATCTAGCAACCATCAGTTTGTTCTCTGTATATATGACTGTGTTTCTATTTTGTTCATTTATTTTGTTCTTTAGAGTCCACATATAAGTGAAATCATACAGTATTTATCTTTCTCTGTCTGAGTTTTACTTAGCGTAATACCCTCTAGGTCCATCCATGTTGTTGCAAGTGGTAAAATTTCACTCTTTTTTATGGCCAAGTAATATTTCATTGTATATATCCAGTTGTCTTTATTCAGTCATCTGTTGATGAGCACTTAGGTTGCTTCCATATCTCGGCTATTGTAAATAACACTGCAGTGAACATAGGGGTGCATATGTCTTTTCGGATTAGTGTTTTGATTTTCTTTGGATAAATACCCGGGCGTGGAATTGCTGGGTCATACATAGTTCTCTTTTTAACTTGTTGAGGAGCCTCCAGACTGTTTTCCATAGTGGCTGCATCAATTTGCAATCCCACCAACAGTGCACAAGGGTTCCCTTTTCTCTGCATCCTCGCCAACACTCATTGTCTATTGATTTATTGATGATAGCCATTCTGACAGGTATGAGGTGATACCTCACTGTGGTTTTAATTTGCATTTCTCTGATGATTAGTGACGTTGAGCATCTTTTCATATGTCTATTGGCCAGTCCAGAGCCTCTCAGCCAGTAAGTTTCAGAGCCAGCTTTCCTACCCCCGTCTTTGGTACACACAGAGTTCATGTTCTTTCCATTGTATCACTTATGAGCAGAGGCAAATCCAATCTCCAAACATGCTTCAGAGTCTGGGTCTTTTCCTTCTGGGCCTTTCCTGCTTTTGACACTTCTGACTTTCTGATTTCTTTCAGTGTGGTGCAGGTTCTGCTTGCTGCTGGTGCTGACCCAAACCTTGGGGACGATTTCAGCAGTGTTTACAAAACCGCCAAGGAGCAGGGAATCCATTCTTTGGAAGGTAAGTGCAGGCTCCCTGCTGTTCTGAGCAGTCTCCTCCCTGTTGCTACCAGGCAACCAGCTCTGTGCCAGCTCCACCAGCAACGCAGGGTGAGGGCCTGCAAGTCTCTTATCATCTGGGAACTCGTGGATAACCCAAAGGGCTCGGGACAGATGGCCTTCACAGTCCCTCAGGCCTATCATTTATGTCATGTAAGAAGTCTCGGGGAATAAATTAGAGACCTGATTTTATGAATGGAAGAGGGGTCTTCCAACTGGTGTTCTCCCAAAAGCACCTTAGCCTATGGAGCCTCAGATGAGCAGGCAATGGAGCAGGTTTCCATAAAATAATTAAGGCAATTGCATGGAATGTGGATTTGTTTCTCTTCTACTTCCTGCAGACTTACCTTGTCTCATCCCTGTCCCAGAACTAGAAAGTGGCCTCACTGGTTTCTTCAGCCTCAGAAGTGCCTCAACACTACTCTGAATGCTGCTTTTCTCCTCCTCCAATGTGTAAAATACAGTCCTATCTCTGGAACTGGCCCTTAACTTACTGTATGACCCAGGACAAGTAGTGGACCTTCTCTGTGTCTTGAGGTCTATGCTTATCAAATGGAATGAATGGTCATCAGTATCTACCCGGGTTGTTGTGTGGGTGGTTGTTTGGACTTCAGAAGAAGAAAGAGGCTATGTGCACCTGTACTAGGGCTTGGTACCTACCTGGGCAAGTCAATCCACGTTGCCTCGAGTGAGTAGTTTTTCAAAGGTGGGGTCGAGAAAAGGGCAGGTTGCTTTGACTGCAGACAGAAATGAGTATTTGAGTTTTTGCTTGTCCAGACTGCCCCCGCCACCTGCCCGTATCCTGGATCACTCGCAGAGGCTGAGATTCCTCTTAGTGTCTAGCAACACGGCAGCTGAGCAGTGGCTGCTTCAGGGCTGGCAGTGAAGTCAGGGAGACAGGCAGCCATGCTGACTGCCTGAGGTTCAGAACATTGACTTGGAGGGAGGTTCAGCCAAGGGAGCAGTGCACTCAGCCGTCAGCGCTGTCAGGGACGCTGCCGTACAGATACGGGTACGGTATCCCAGGGAGAGGAGGTGTTGCTGCTGCTGCAGCAGGGTTCTTACCTCAGCAGCAGAGGGGATGTCCAGGGCATCAGAGCATCGCTGCCCAGAAGTTGTCCTTCCCCGCCTCCCCACCTCTAAAGCTGCTCCCTCCGTCAAGCTCCATTCCTGCAGTTAGTTCCTCCTCAAAGCCTTCCCCGTCCTTGGCAATTATTACAACCTGCCCTCTGTTGCTCTTTTGAATGTTCCGTAAGTCTTGGCCTTTTGTATGATTATATGAACTCTCATTGCCCATGTCTTTTCATTCCTTCTCAGCTGACAGTTCCATGTACAGGCCATGACCTATGCCTCCTTGGATTCCCCAACCAACTGGAGGAATTATGTTCACTTTATGTTTCAAACAGAAGAGAATTTCATGAGTGCCAAACTTGCCCTATATTTGCAGCCTGTTGTGGGGGGACTCAGCTTGTGAGCTGTCCTCTCCTCAGACACAGCTCTGTCTTCTGTTCAGATGCTCTCACCAGAAAGCAGGGAGGAGCTGTTCCTGAGAGGGCAGGGCCAGGAAGAAGGGAAGGGATTGATTATTTGAGTGCTTTCTCTCCTGCTCTCAGGATCCCAGCAGGGCTCAGTAAGCATTTCTGATTTCATAGAATCTCAGAGCTGTGAAACCATCTAGTCCATCCTCTGCTGTTGCATCCATCTCTACCCACTGCATTCAAGTTTTATACCTTTGTGTTCTAATGGTTCTCCCCAGAGGACCGTTCAATATTCTAGATCATATTCAATATTCTAGATCAGTGGTCAGCGAACTTTCTGAAAAGCAAAACAAAACAGATAGTAAACATTTTAAGCTTTGTGAGCCCTGTGGTCTTGGTTGTACCTACTCAGTTTGGCCATTGTAGTGCAGAAGCAGCCATAGACAATACACAAACGAATGTGCATGGATGTGTTCCAAAAAACTTTATTTTCAAAAACAGGCAACAGGCTGGGTTTGATCAAGAGGCTGTGGTTGACCTGTTCTAGATATTTTCTTCTTCCTTCCTCTATCCATCCTTCCCTCCCTCTCTCCCTGTCCTTCTTCCTCCCTTCCTTCCTTCCTTCCATTTTAATCAAGACTAGCACAAAGGGGGCTGGCTGGATGGCTCAGTTGGTTAGAGTGTGAGCTCTGGACAACAGAGTCGCCGGTTCAATTCCCACATGGGCCAGTGAGCTGTGTCCTCCGCAACTAGATTGAAAGTAATGACTTGACTTGGAGCTGATGGGCCCTGGAGAAACTCACTGTTCCCCAATAAAAAAAAAAAAATTAAAAAAAAAAAAGACTAGCGCAAAAATTATGTGATGGCAGGGATCTTGTCTAACTCAGCAATGTCTGCTTGCTTGCTTCCTTCCTCCTTTCTTTCTTTGTTTTCGTCAACCTCCTCTGAATCGTTTGAACTTTATTCTAGCCAGCCTACATTTTAGGTAAGTAGGTAAATAGGTACATAGGTAGGTAGGTAGATAGACAACAAAAATATTGGAAAAGGCTATTATATCCATCATGAAATAAAGATAAAAATATTAAGTAACTCTTCTTATTCTGCATCACCTGCAAATTTAATGAACAGGCTTTCTATGGATTCATTTATTCAAAAATAGTTTTTAAAAATTTTACTGATCACATTTCTGTATAGCAGGCACTGTTCTAGGCGCTGTCGCGTTAGACAAGACGCCCACCATCATGTGCTTTACGTGCTAGCCTTTGGTTAAAATCTTTATAAGGACTCTATGAAGTACAGAGCCCTGGAGCACATGAGCAGGATGATTTTGAAGCATTATTCAACATTCACAACTGTAAATCCACCAAACTTTATTTTTTTTCAGGCTTCATTTCTCTATCGTGTCCACAGCATTTTAAGAGATTTTTCTCAGATTTCTTGCTAAAATAAAAATATTTTTAGCATTTGTCATATTTCTTGCCCAGTAGCCCTTTCCCAAAGGATGTTAGGTTATTCTGGCGTGGTCTTCTCATCCTTATGGGACCCATACTGTGGTGCCTAAGTGTTTAAGAACCATTAAAAAAATACATTCTAGAAATTTTGTCAGGATAAAATCACTGTTTTATAGTTTGGAAGATCTACCTCTCTTCTGCACTTTAAAAAAAAAAATTCCGGGCTACCTTTGCCTGCCACAGTTTTCTGGCAGCTCATCTGATTTTCCCTGGTGTATTGATTTGGATGTGTTCTGCTCTCCAAATTCATGGGCTCTACAGCTAGACAGTGGCAGTCCTTTAGTGTCATCTCAGGGCTCTCCTTTCTCCTTGGCAGACTAAGCCTTTAGCTCCTCCTTAGCCATATTTTTCTTTCCTTTTTCCATTTAAAGATATCTCGTTCTTTCATCCATTCATCCAGTATTTATTGATTGCCTACCATATGCAAGGCATTGTACCCAGCTCTCCCTCATTCTCATTGATGAAGTAGACAGAAACAAAAGAATCCTGTGGTTGGTTCTCCTTTCTTTAGATTAGACTGACTTTTTCACAGGAAGTTACCTGACTTACAGGAGAGTGTGAGGAAGGTAGAGCAGAATAAGAGGTGCAAGCCCCTTGCCCAAAATGTGTCTGGGAAAATTCACAGGAAAGTCACAAGCTCAGGAAAGTTGGATGGTCCTTCACTATTAGAGCATAGAGTCCGTGCCAAAGTCCATCGAATTCACTAAATTTCTAATGGATACTTCTGTGGACCTCAGCCTATGCTCAGTACTGAAGGGAGGTGGTGAGTTACAGCTTGTGACCTTGGCAAGACCTCCCTAACATATATCCCTTGTCTGCCTCATCAGTACTGTTGAGAAGATGAAGAGATAAAGTATGTGATGTGTGAATTGTAAAGAGTTCTACAGTTATAATTGCTTATCAGTTTTATTTATTTATAATTCAGTCTGCATTTACTGAGTTTCAGGCACTCTGCCAGATGCGGGGAATACAAACATGAATATGCATGGCATAGCCCCTCCGTCAAAAAAGAGGCCAGACCTATGAACAAGGCACCACAGTGCAGAGTGGTAGATGCAAAGGTGGATGTACAAAGGATGTAGGGAGCACTGATACAGGTAGTAAGCTCTCCCTCGGGTCAGGCAGGTGTCTGGGAAGTGTCGCAGCGTAAGTGACTTTGAATTGGGTCTCATTTGTAGGGATAACAGTACCCATTCTATAGGATTATTAAGGCGACTAGAGAGAACCATACGTAAAGCATGGATGAAGAATTTCTTTATGAAGGTGGGTCTGGGCTCGGTGTAAGGCAGGCTCAGCGCCTGCCTTGGAGGTACTGAGCAACTCTGACTGAGGGGGCACTGACAGGCTAGATGTGTGCCCATCAGGGATTCTACGAAGGGTATTCTTGCCCTGGGACATTGGATTATACCTCCAAGGTCCCTGTGAGCCGTGTCATTTTTAAGGTTCTGAAAACTCTAGGCTCACTGTCAGAGCAAATAACGTACTTAGAAGAAGTGGGATTTGAGCTGGACTTTGGAGGGTGATGAAGAGGAGGGAGAAAAAGGATACTCTAAACAGGGGACACAGCTTGAGCAAAGGCACGCAGAGAAGACATATGTGGAGGGGAGCACAGGGATCACTGCTGCTTCTCTACCAGCTCATTCCCTGATCTTGGCCACATGCATTCAGGCCTTGAGCCCCACCCGTCCCCACTCCGGGAGAGTTCCACTTGTGGCTGGCTGATGGGTGATGGGCCCCAATCCTCAGGTGGAGAAGGCAGTAAATTAGTGGTAACAGAAAACAAGTCGCCCAGCCGGGGATGCCGCTGGCTGCTTGTAAGTAACTGTTATAAACATTGGGTGTCTGGGGCTGTCAGAAATGCAAGCAAGTACTCAGCGCCTCTCATATGTACAATTAAAACAATAAAACACGGCAGAAACGTGGCCAGAGCAGACTATAAATCAACTTCTCTTCTCAGCTCCAAGTGGCAGCTGAATAAAGATGAGTTGTGTAGAAGCTGGGTTGGCATAGGACCCTACTGGGGGTAGAGGGCCTGGCTTTCCAGGTTGGCCCTGCCCAGGTGGCTCCTTCCCACAGCTCGAGGGGCTGCAGGTCCAGGCAGCTGACCTCCCCATCTCTGTGTCTTCAGATGGGGGACAGGGTGGTACAGGCTGGCACATCACAAACCAGTGGACAAGAGCCCTGCAGTTCAGGAGATGGCTAGGAGTCCCCACTGGTGGTAATGGAACTACGCCCTATGATATTTCTCCCCCTCCGCAGGACATGCCAAGGAGTGCTCTCATCCTAGCTCATCAATTTAGTATAAGACAACCACCTAGCACCCACTGCGTGCCCAGCCCTACCCAGGCACAGCAGAAAGAATGTATGCCCTGGGCAAGCTCAGACTTAGATGGGGGTAATGAGGCTTCCAAGGAAATAAAAATTGCCTGGAGAGCTTGTTAAAACAGATTGCTGGGCCCCACTCCCACAAATTCTGATCTGGTAGTTCTGGGGTGGGACCCGAGATTTTGCATTTCTCACAGGCCCCCACTCTTTGAGTAGCATGGTCTAGAATACAGGTGTTAGTTGTGGCCTTGTGCTTGAACTGCTTTACAAAGCTCATCTGAACCCTCTCCCTGGAAGAGACCTTGTTTTGCCACTTTAAGCCTCACTCCTACAGAGGCTGTGGCTTACACCGCGGTATTACGGGAGTACAGAAGGCTTCATAGCTGCGATGCCTAGGGCAATTTTCTGCATCGCTCAGAGGCTCAGTCTCCTTATTTGTAAAATAAAGACTATTGAGAGTTAGAGATAGTGTTTTTATCCCTAGCCTAAAGCCTAGAACATAGAAGGAATTCCATTAATGTAATGTAAATTTCTGTTTTTACATCATAGTCGTTATCCTCATCGTACTCTCAGGGAACTTCATGAGCACTTCACAGTCTTTGACACAGCCTTCCAAATCCTTTTCCGTAGTGGAAACTATTATCCATGGAGAGCCACGCATTATTTAGAGTCTGAGGAATGTCTATCACCTAACTGCATGACAATTGCCTTTATCTGCCTTGATTTTTCTCATCTGTAGAGACTATCTCTTATACCATAGGTTTCTTATAAAGATCCAATTGAAGTACATATGAAAGAACTTGAGAA
Organism: Rhinolophus ferrumequinum; assembly: GCF_004115265.2. Taxonomy (NCBI): domain Eukaryota; kingdom Metazoa; phylum Chordata; class Mammalia; order Chiroptera; family Rhinolophidae; genus Rhinolophus; species Rhinolophus ferrumequinum. The sequence continues at coordinate 47,876,499 of NC_046294.1, read as the reverse complement.
AATACAAGGTATCATGTAAATGTAAGGTGTTAGCAAGAACAGTAATTAATAGTCATTAAGTTTGAAGACATGACCAAGACAATATTCAACAAGAATCCAGTCAGAGGTACAGGTAATAAGGACTGTCAGAATTCAGAGAAGGTCATCTCTGGCTGAAGCAGTCAAAGAAATAAAGTGGTATTTGAGCCTTGAAGTATTACATGAGAAGGTTCTATGGAGAGCCTGAAGCGGGGTGCAATTGGGAATGAGCAGAGAACGGGGGTGTGTTATGTCCAAAACATTCAGAGGTGGGAAACAGAAAAATATGTTTCTGGCCAGCAAGTGAACTCTTTGGGGTGAAGCAGCCACACGGCAGAAGATTCGTTTTAGAGAATAATGAGTGGTAAAGATGCAGTTAGTAAACAGGGGCCAGATCAAATGCTTGGACGTTACATCCTTTAGACAGAGAGGAGTCTTGAAATCCTAGAGAGGGCCCCTCAGGAAGCTTCCTTCCTGGGTGGAGAGGCAAAGGCAGGCGAAGAGATGACAATGATGCGATAGCAGGGGCCAACATTTCTGGATAGTTACTGTGTGCTCCAGCAGCCCTGCGATGTAGGCACTAAAAGGGCACTGAGGCAGACAGATAATGCCAGCAGAACTGTCTCCCACTTTTGTGGAGAACCCAGCAAGCATGTCAGCCTGCGTGTACCTCACACGTAGTCAGCTCAGAACCTCCGGCTTGTCCAGAGTTGTGGAAGGCTTGGGCATCTGTCTGGCCAAAAGCTGTTTGAGCAAGTTCTTATTTTTAATCATGTCCCTGACTCTTCCTCGTCATTGTCAGAGCCGTGTTGCACCTTGAGGGCCAGTGGATCTACGTGTCGTTTCTCAGTAGTGGCGGCCACTATAGTCCCCAGGATGGACAACACACTGTCAGTCCATCAGGCCTTTTGGCTAACTTCAAGATGAAGTGTATCAGCCAGTTAGGTTAATTGTGTCAATCCTTCTAGCCCTCCAAACCTATATGTATATTTGACTGGGAGAGGGAGATAGACTAGTTGACATGTTTTATTAAAAAGAATAAATTTGATGCATTTATAAAAAATAAGAAAATGTGGGATGGGGTGGCAAAGAACTAGTCTTGTGATTTTTAACTGATTTACATATTTTGTGTATAAATATTTTTTCATCAAAAGTTCAAAATCAGGGATGGGTCCCACACACCACACAAAATATATTAGAGACATTTATATGGATAGCAGGAAGGGAGACAGAGGGCTGAAATTTTCCAGGCACCCAGTGATTGATGGGGGCTGAGGCTCCCCCTGACGCTTTATTGAGTTTCCGATGATTATCTCTCGCCGAGACATTTTTTACAGATGACGGTCGAGCTGTCACAATGGACCATGGGGGAAAAAACCCAACAATAATAACACTTTAATCTTTTTACTGCACTGCTCCCTAGTATCTCAGATTCATCTTCCCTGACGCACGCAGTTCATTATTCTGCCCCTCCCTGGATGGGAAATAAAGGAAAATAAATATATATGTAGACATACTTACCCACATACATACACACGCGCGGAGTATATAAAAGAGACCACCTCAGAACCAGAGAGGAGCAGAATTTATTGTTCTTTTTGCAAGTGTTGAGGTTTATTAGTAGAGATGCTGGGTTGGCTTGGAATTGGCTATTAATTACAGCATTTTGTATTTGTTTTTTATTGCAAGTTTTTAACATCTTGAAGAAAAGGAGAGGAGGAGAGGCAAGCAGGTGTAAAGATGGGAGCACAGAGGGACCAAGTTTGGCTAACCAAGTAGCATAGCTGGCTGAGAGGCAAAGAACAGGCTTCTTCCTCTTGCTGCCAGCCCTGCCTAGAGGGTCTTTGGAGCTGAAAGAATACTGCTTTGGTTAAGATGGTGGGAGGGGATAGTGAGGAGAGGGTGAGCTCAGAGTAATTATAGGACAAATCAAACGGAATTGGATACCTGTGAACATGTCACTGCTCTGAGTGTTAGGAGAGGTGTGAAGTAGAGGAGCTTCAAACAGGGTGTTGATGGGTCTATAGTTAAGAGCGTACAGGTAACCCCCGTATAACATGGCACTTCTGTAACACGGTTTCACTCTAACACACTTTGAGAATTAGAGAAATCTCTGAATAACACGGAGCGTAATTAGTGCTTTCAAGAGCAAAAAATATCTCATTCGAAATTAGGGAAATCCCCAAATAACATGGAACGTAGTAAGAGATTTTAAGAGCAAAAGATACCAGACCTCATTTGAAATTTTTCATTCGAGCGTGGGTATCATATCAGATTTGACTGCAGAATTTTAAAATTTATTAGAATTTTAAATCCATTTTGTTCAGAGGGTGAAGATATCTTGTCAAAAAGAAAACGCCCTCAATTAATGGTGCTTAGTAGTGATGATGAAGAGAACATTATTTAACACATATTAATATGTTATACTTTTGGTGAAAATTGCTTTAATCAATATATTTCTCTTAATTATAAAAACATAATAGTATGTCTCTTTTATTTTTGGAACCTAACCCCCTTTTTTGTACTAGTTCTTTGTTTCGTATAACACGGATTCGCATAACACGGTATTTTTAAGGAACCTAACAACCGTGTCATGCGGGGGTTACCTGTATTCTGTTAGAGTTCTTAAGAGTTTGCCTTAATCTTTGAATTTTTTTTAAAGTAGTCAGAATGGTATAATGAACTCCCATGTACCGTCAGCTACCTTCAGCAATTAACTCACGGCCAGCGGTGTTTTATCTATACTCCCCATCCACTTCCCCCCACCTCCAATATTCTTTTTACCATCTCAATAGCAATATGGAATCTGATTTAGATCCAAACAAACTATAAAACTGACATTGAGAAGACAATTGGAAAGTTGAACTCTGTGAATTTGATGGTGAGAAGGTGAAACACGGGCTCTGGAAAGCTCTGACTGGGTCTGTGGTCAAAGGAGAGGCCAGAGGAGATGCTACACTGACTGTCCAGGGCCACTGGCAGGGTCAGCAGCCTGTCTTCTTAAAGTTCTCGGTCAGCTTTGCTGCTCTCCCCCGTCCCTTTCATGGGAATGAGAGGAGATGGGCTGTACTTGTGTCTCCAGTAGAGTAAGGGCTGACTCAGTCTTCTTTTTAACTCATCAAATCTTTTCTGAGCTCCCACTGTGTGCCACCTCTCATGCTACACTATGATAAGGTAATAATGAGGTGAGCAGGGTCCTTTTCTTAAGGAGAAACCTTCCAGACCATGGGCAGAGAGCATGGTGTCTGTGAGAACCATTGTCAAGCAATGTCTGCTCCTCCAGCCATAGGCCAGCCTAGATAACCATGAGTGCCTTCTCTGTATGAAGGATAAAGAGATCTGTAAGACACAGTATCTATCCTTTAAGAACCTGTTTTCTGCTTGGGGAGACATTTTAACAACCATCCACTAAAGAAGTATTTATTGAGCACCTGCCATATTCAAATGTGTATACACATGAAGCAATCTGAGAACACATAAGACTATGTAAAAGAAAATGTTAACTCATTTGATTGAGATAAGGGAGATAAGCGAAAGTCAGGCTGCTTGAATTGTAAAGGATGGGTAAAGGACAGAATACTGAAGCCGTATAGTGAAAAGAGTACACGCCTTGGGTTGAACAGGCCAGCTCTGTCGTGGACTGCTGATGTGACCTGAAACACGCTAGATAACCTCTCTAAGTCCTGGTTTCTTCATTCATAGGAATTATAATAACAGCCTAGTACGGTTCTTGTGAGGAAGATAGTTGTGAAGATCCTAGCACAATACCTGGCACATAATAGTGTCAATAACTGGAGGCCGTTATTTTCCAAGAGTTACCTATTTAAATGTCTGAGTATTGGAGGGAGACTCTTAGTCCTGGGATATTAGCCTTCAGGACTCACCTGTGACCCCCACTGAGTACGGAATCAGCTCCCAGCAACGAGCCTGACGTATTCTGCAGTGTTGGTGTTAGTGGTGATTCTGGCCAGGATTAGAGTGGCATCAGGAAGAGGGAAGGGCACAATACTACATTTATTACTGTTTATTGAGTCCTTACTACATGCCAGGCAATGTGCTCCACTCCTTACATACATTTTTTCATAACAGCTTTATTGAAATTTAATTTACATACTATGCAATTCAGTCATTTAATGTGTGTAATTCTGTAGTTTATGGTATATTCACAAGAGTTGTGTAGCCATCAACCACAATTAATTTTAGAACATTTTGTTACCCCGTAAAACCCGTACCCATTATCGATCATTCCCTATTTTACCTCGCAACTCCCCCTAGCCCTACACAATCACTAATCCACTTTCTGTCTCCACAGATTTGCCTATTCTGAACATTTCATATAAATGGAATCATACAACATGTGGTCTTTTCGTGACTGGCTTCTTTCACTTAGCATGTTTTCAGGGTCCATCCATGTTGTAGCATATATCAGTACTTCCTTTTTCATAATTAAATAATATTTCATTAATGGATTTGCCACATTTTCTTTATCTGTTCATCAGTCGAGGGACATTTGGGTTATTTCTACTTTTAGCTATTACAAATAATGCTGCTATGAATGTTTGTGCACAAGTTTTTGTGTGGACATACTGTTTTCAATTTTCTGGAGTTTATACCTAGGAATAGAATTGCTGGGTCATACGGTGAGTCTGTGTCTAACCTTTTGAGGAAATGCCAGATTGTCATCCAAAGTGGCCGCCCCATTTTACATTCCCACTAGCTGTGTATGAGGGATCCAGTTTCTCTACATCCTTACCAGCTCTTGTTATTGCCTGTCTTTTTCACTTGAGCCATCCTAGTGGATGTGAAATGGTATCTTGTGGTTTTGATTTGCATTTCCCTGGTGGCTAATGACGTTGACCTTCTTTTTGTGTTTTGTCTTTTTTTTGTCCATTTGTCTATTTCTTTGGAGAAATGTCTACTCAGATCCTATGTGCATTTTTTAATTGGGTTTGTCTCTGAATCTTGTTAAACAGGTAATATTATTTATTTTGCGGACAAGGAAACAGATTCTCAGAGATGTTAAGTATTTTGATCAAAGTCACACAGTGAGTTTTGATTCCCAGTCTGACTGACTCTGACCGCTATGCGCTTTCTAATATACAGTGCTGCCCACTGAGGATTCACGGTAGGATCACCAGGGTCCTCTTTTTGGGGGCCTCGACTAGCAGGAAGGGAGGAGTTGAAAGTCTTTTGGAGAAATTAACTGGGACCAGGTAGGAGAGGCCTCTGAAAGTAAAACAGAGGAATGTGGATACATTATGGGTTCTAAGACAGGGGAAGCCATGTTAATATGAAAATGGTCATTTCTTAGTTGCTGATCCTTTCCTGTTCCCCTCACTATACTGCATCATTTCTAATTTTCACAACAACCCAATTAATAGACATTAATGTCCCAATTTTACCAGTGAGAAATGTTGAGGCTCCAGTGGGTGAAGTAATCTTCCAGAGTCATCAAGATTAGAATCCAGATCGCTCTGACTCAAAATTCTGAATTCTTTTCTTTTAGAGATAGTTTATAAAAGAAAGATTATTTTATGTTATTTGTAGCATTTACAAGCTCTTGAGGGCAGAGCCCGTTCTCTCGCCATGGCCCAGCCTGTGCAGAGGACTTAATAAATGTTTGGTGGATGAATGAGGAAACAGACTAGAGTGTATTGTAGAGAGTTCCAATTAGGGTTCTGAGGGGGAGATATGAGTGAGCTATTGGAGGTCTCATCGCGAGGCTTGGTGTCCTGAGACTTGGCTCTAACTTTCTAAACATGGGGCTTGAGAAGAGCATTCTAGTGCCCAGACATCCTTTTGTTTTCTTGGAACAGAACCAGACAGGTGGAGGTGGCCACCTACATTTTTCTTGTGTTCTTCACAAGAACCTTAGAGTGGGAAGGACCCTCAGAGATCATCTAGTCCGGTGCTTCTCAGAGTCTTCTTGGAGGAACAACACAATGGGCTTTCTAAATGTACATTCCCAAGCCCTGCTTGCTGAATCTAAATTGCTGAAGTGGGGGCCCAAGAATCAAAGTTTTTTTATAAGTTACCCAGGTGGTTCTGTTCCCTAATTTGAGAACCACTGATGTAGGAAAATTCCTGTTTTAAAAATAGGGAATCTGGGGCATGGAGGAATTGAGACACATATTAAGTTAGTAAAAGAGCCATTTTTAAACTCAGTTTTCGTTTCCTGGTCTATTGTTCTTACTTTTCCCCTTGCTGCTTAATTCATGAACAAAAACCATTGCATGCCCATAGCTTTCAGGATAGAGTCCAAACCCCTCTCGGGACAGGCCTCCGCCCCCCTGGGCAACCTCATCTTTGCCCCCTGCTCCACCCACTGTCTCTCAGCATTCCAGACTCACTGAAAGACTCCTAGTTTCTTGAATGGACAGGTAATGCAGCCTTTACCTGGAATGCCCTTCTTCCCCTCTCCACCTGCCAAATTCCCCTCATCCTCAAGACAGTTCTTCTGGGAGATTCATCCCCCAGCCACATGACATGTGCCCCGTTTTTGCATGCGTACCTCTCCTCGTACTTCCTGTACTGAGGCGCTCGGTGGTGGTGTGCTCGTGGGCAGGTGGATGGACGAAGGCTCTTGTGTGTTCATTGCTGAAGCTGCATGAAAAACTGAAGGGATGTTGTAGGAAGTACATACAAAAAATGCTATAACTAATCACTGTCACCCATGAGGAGCCTAGGTTCTAACCGGGGAGTCAGAACAGAAGGGAAATTTTTAACACGAAGGATTACAAGAGGTGTGGTAAGACAATAAATCATTAACTGGTAAATCAGTACACATAACCCACATGATAGGTATCCAGGGAAGAGCTGGAGAGAGAGGACCCCCTAGAACAGGAGGCCTTGAATCGGGCTTTAAAGAACAGGTAGGATTTGCAGAGGAAGGCTGGTTTTCCAGACCGTGGAAGGAAATGAAGGGCCTTGCCCTCTCCAGGGCTGGTCTCATGGAGACCTGGCACAGGGGACTCCCTCTTGCCCCATGCCCTGGCTGAAGATGAACGCAACAGGCAGAGCCGACAGTGCCCACAGAGGTAAAGGAGGCAGCGTGATGCTGGCCTATGATGCTATCTCTCAGGTTGTAGTGAGGATTTAATGAGGTCATAGACACAAAACACCTTGGGTGGGAGGAAGCTGACAGCCCAGCGGTTTCTTCCTGAAGACTCCTGTGACTCTAACTTAGTCCCTGAGCTTCAAGCCAGGTGAGCTGACCCTGGGTTATGTGAGGCATGAGCCTATGGGCATCGGCAGAAGGTGTGCAGTGTGGAGGATGGAGCCAGGCAGCTCGGGGTCTAGTCCTCGTCCACCACCGACGGGCATTGTGAGTGGGGCAGGCTACCCAATCTCTTTACCTCTGTGTCTGGTTCAATAGAAAGAATAGTACTGGACCTATCTGCCCTAGGTTGTCTGGAGAGTGAGGGAACAATTGCATCTAAGTGGTCTCTAAACCGTAAAATGCTGCACGAATGTAGGGGTTATTCTCACGTTTGTCATGTTAGCCGTAGAGTCCCTCTCATGGAGACGTGCTCACATCTTTAAAGGTAAGGGCACTGCTAGACACTCAATGACATTAGATGGCATGGCTCCTGGGAGTGGCGGGTAGAAGCCGAGCCGCGGGGAGTGGGACTCATAGCTCGGGTAGCTTGTCCTCTGCACAAGGCAGCAGTAACACAACTTCTGGTATCTGGAGACCACCCGTCTTGCTTCAGATACTGTTTTTTTTCAAATGTCTATGTCCCCAGTGCCTAACCCAAGGGAGAAAGCAGCATGACTAAATGTTTGTGATAATGTTTTAAGAAACCTATTATCAAATGGGATTCTCATATTTAAATATTTAGTACTCCTCAGATTATTGCTTATCATACCCATTTTACAGATCGAGGAACTTAGTAAGTGGCAGAGCTAAGATTCAGGACTGTATGACTCCTTCACCTTAAGTCACAGTTTCTCATCCTGGGAGGCAGTGGGGTGTTTTTTTGTTTTTGTTTTTGTTTTCAGTTTCAGCAGTGCTAGGGAGTGGCCAGGCTACATAAACAAGCCTAGACAGGTTTCAGGGACTATTTTCACCTCTGCTGACTCCTCCGCACTGCTGAGGCCAGGGAATCCTGCAGAGTGTATATATCAGGCACATACTGCCACGGCACCCAGGCATAGACTTTGCAACATCAGCAGGCAGATATGAGAGCAGAAGGATAACAGAGTGATGCTTGGTGGTCAAAGCAGTGCAGCACCCACTGAAGAGACAGGAATGGCTGGCTTGGAGGGGAAGCAGGAGGCGGAGCCCATCTCACCCGGTCCTGGAGACAGGCTGCTAGATGTCTTTGTTGGGAAGGGGATGGTTCACTGGCTCAGGACCAGCTGTAAACACAGGGCCTCAAAAGACCACCGTGGTAGCCAGCAGGTGAGCCAGTCTTGGATGAGTCACGTGAGCTTCCATGGATTTGCATGCTCTCCTTCCGTGAAGGGGGAGAAGTGTGTGAGGGTGCGTGCTACACCTCTCCCCACACCTTCCTGCCGTTAAGCCCCTTTTTCTGGCTAGGGAAGAATGTGAAATCTAACGAGCTGGGAGCCTCAGCAAGATGGTCGGGGACAGGGCTTCTGACACTGGGTGATGGGTGAAGAGAGGTTATTGATCAGAGCAGAACACGAGCCTGCGTCCTATCTCTGCCACCACCTGATTGTGGCATCCCTCTGAACTTCACTTTCCTCATCTATGAAATGGGGAGAGTAAACTTAGACCTCGCAGGATTATTCTGAAATAAATAAGTGAAAATATTGTACGGATTGGAATGGACTACTCCGGTCCACAGAGTGTTCCGTGGAGCGCGAGAACTGCAGGGTTTTAGCAAGGGTTAGTGGAAAGGGGCTGTCAAGTAAGAAACTGCTGAGTGACACCAAGTTAAGCAGATGGTTCTTAAGTCAGACCCGTGCTTTTCTGAGGGGAGACGTGTATGCAGGATCCCCCAAACGGACCTGTCTTCACAGAGAGAATACACTACACTGTTGGCAGAGAGACATTTATTGAGAAGTACTGTGTGTGCCCCGCACTGTCCCAAGCCCCTTTACTCATAGTGTCTCGTTTAATCCTTACAACATCCCTGAGAGGGTACCGGTGTCATCTCCATTTACAGACAAAGAAACTTGGCACCGAGAGGTTACCAAGGTTAGGTAAGGTACCCAAGATTACGCAGTCAGGTCAGAGCTGGGATCCAGACACAAGCAGTCTGGCTCCAGAGCTCACTTATTTAACAGCCACACTCCGCTGCCTCCAGTAATACTTGTTGACTGTTGATGTTGTTGTTGTTGTTGTTCCAAAAACAAGGTAATATCAGGGCCTTATTTATGAATTACGTATTTATTTGCTAATTCAGCAAGGATTTGTCAAGCACATATGTATGGCCAGACCCTGTAGTAGGCACTGGGAGAAGATAGTCACACGTCCTGTCCTCATGAGCTTTTGGTCTAGCAGAGAACATAGTCAACTAAGCAGGCGATAGCAGTCGAACGTGGTAAATACTGTACCTGGGAGATGCCTAAGGCGCTGGGAGCGCTCAGGAGCAGCAACTCCCCAACTTAGGGAGAATCACTGGAGGAAGGGACTGCTAATCAGAGGCCTGAGCGTGAATTTGGAGTTAGCTGAAGGCGTGGGAGAGGTGACATGCTCCAGGCAAGGGGTAGCGTTTGCAAAATCTCAGAGGCAAGAAAGAGCCTTAGAAGTTGGGGGGTGAGAGAGAAGGACTCAGAGGTGAAGGGGCCCGACTCGTGGATATTCCTTACTAGCTGGGCTATAATGCTGGCACTCTGGTGACATTAGTCCCTGAACTGAATAGCCCCAGCTGTGTTCCTTGAGTTCATCTGCTTTTTATGGTAAGCACCCTGCGTATAGCTCTATCACTGCACTTGTGAAATATTGTCATTTGTTCAGTGGTCCGATTCTTGCCTTAGACTCTTATTCATTAGTATATCTCCAGCAGCTACCACCATGCATTGGTGCTCATTAAATGTTGTTTGTTGAATGAATGATGTGTTTTCTTTGTAAAATGGATTGCACCCTTCCTACTTTCTTGAGCCAACGATCGCTTTTCCTCAGGTTCTTCATTATATTGTGCAGTTAATGTCCTAGGTGGCAATTCAGTGGTGCCCTTAGGGGCTTTTGAGGTGCTGTGTTCTGTGAATTCCTTTTTAGCTTTACATTGTGCTGTTCTTTTCCCTCCCTGCCTGGTCAGCACTTGATTGTAATCAATCTGCTTGATTGTGAAGCCTCCCCAGCCTTCTTGTTTCCGTCTCCTAATCTGCAGTGGACTGGAAACAAGATCACTTAACATGATTTGATAAAACTGTGACTAAGAGTTAGTAATCTCTGAGTTAAGTCCTAAAGGGCTCTCTGATGGGAAAAATGCAGATGCTGTTGCATATGGCACATGTGTGTTAGCTCCTCAAAGGCCTTCTTCCTGTTCTCCCTAGTCCAGGAAAGGTCAGACATCACTCGGTGTGGGGTGGGAGGGATCCGCCTGGAGAGCCTCTGTTGGTGCAGAAGACCTGAGTCCATAGACCACAAGAAAATGTGGTCTGTTCTCTGCTATGGACTCCAGCAGCTTCATTTTGGCCAAACATGAAATGCTTCCACCTAAGCTAGTTTATCTGGGTGCCAGCTACAAACCTCAGGATGTTTCCCCTTAAGGCAAGTTGTGCAGAGAGTGGCTGTACCTTCACCGGAGCAAGGAAAGAAGTGGGAGTAAGAGCCAAGGCTGGGACCAGACGTCTAGGCTCTGAGCTCCTTTCTCTGGGCTCTGACTTGGTCATTTACGAAATGAGGGTGAGAGCATATGATGGAGAGAAAGAGTAAGGACTCGGGTTAGAGCTGGGTTTTAATCCTCACTTGACCACATATTAGCTGTATGACGTCCGTGCTTCAGTTTCCTCATCTATAAAATGGGAATGATAATACCTACTGTATAATGTAGTTATGAGAATTAAATAGATTGTGTGACTTGACCATTCCAGGCACACAGTAGAAGAAAGGCAGTAAATGAAATCTGTTAGTGTTAGGAGGAAGCGTGATAGTCTTCTGGCTTTTGGAACTTTAAATAGGAAGGCTAGTTCTGCCGGAGGGGAAAATTCACGGTCTCCATTCTAAGACCACATGGAAAAGATTAATTGTCTGGTGCTTTTGACTACCTAGGCAAGGTTACCTCTTGACTGAATTACACCCCGTTCCTCAGTGGGAAGTCAGAGAAACCTACCCTTTGCAGGCCCTGGGCCATGGGCTAGGGGTTCCGGTTGATAGGACCAAATTCCATCCCCCGACGAAGTCAGTTCAGGAGGGAACATAAGACAGTTACTCTGATAATTTCGACATGAGGCAGAAAGAAACCCTATCACCTAAGCAAGATAGCTATTCTGTGGGGCCTCAGTTCCCAGGGGAAGGCCTCAGAGGTGGCGTGACCTTCCAATTTATTGTCCAGACTGGGACTGTCCAGGACAACACAGACCAGGTTCCTCGCAGGTGAACAGGGACGCGTGTGGTCACCCACCCACGGAGTCCTATAAAAGTGATCGAAGTGGTTTTAGGTTCTTTTATATGAAACTAGAGAGGGAAAGTCATGAATATTAGCACTAGAGTAAGACTGGGGGGTTTTGGTTCTTTGACCACATGAAATGCTATTCTTCTTACCTTCAAAAAAATGTTCACAGTGCGTTTATTAAAGGTAAAAAAAAGCACATTACAAAAATTGCAATTTAAGTAGTAAATCCCAATTTTTTAGGATACATACATACACATACACATATGCATACGCATGAATATATAGGTATGTATATATTATAGAGTATATATGTAGGATATATATATATGTATGTATGTATATATATATGAAGGATATATACCAAAATGTTAAGAGCAGTGTCTCAAGTTGCTGAGATAGCAACCCCTTTTTTGTACTTTTCTGTAGTTCCAAAATTTTAATGGCTTTTATAAATTAAAAAAGATCTTTACAAAATAATATTAAATACTCACTAAATTGTAAACATCTTCAAAGCAGAGGGGTATGCTACTGTTCTGCCAAGCACAGCGTCTGTCTCCTGCCCTGTCTTACCCCAGCCTTCTTTCTTCACCTGGGTCACGCCTCTTCACCCTTCAAGACTCTGGGTTTCTGGGATCCTCTCTTCATGCCCAAATTGAGCTAAGCTGCCCTCTGGCTTTCCATATCATCCTGTTATACCTCCAACATACCATTTATTTCAAATAATACTTGAAACATCTGTTTGTCGTTTGCCTCCTTCTTTGGATTAGGTCAGAGACCGTGTGTGATTGATTCACTTCTATGTCCCCAAATGAATCCTGATACTTAATAGTAAATGTTGGTGGAACTAACTGGTCTGTTTTACCTTCTCTTGCTCAGCACAGATGGCCAGGCGTATAGTAGGTGCCATTATATGTTTAGTAGATGAGTGAGTGAATCAAAATGCCAAGAGAAAGAAGGTGTGATTGGTGGCTCACGCATTGGTTGCTAATGGGAGGTTTGTGTTACTGTCTCCCAGTCCTGGTCACCCGAGAGGATGATTTCAACAACCGGCTGAACAACCGCGCCAGCTTCAAGGGCTGCACAGCCCTGCACTACGCTGTCCTCGCCGACGACTACCGCACCATCAAGGTGCTGCTCGATGGAGGTGAGAGCATGGGGAGGTGAGCGGGGCAGGGTGTGCGTCAGTGAGGCGGATGGAGGTGAGAGCATGGGTGAGCGGGGGGGGCCGGGCGGGGCATGGGCAGGGAAAGACTTGACAGCTTTTCCACTCTGCACATGCCATGTTCCCCCAGAGCCGGGCCCCTCCCAGAGCTGGAGCTGCCTCAGTGGTGGCCTGTGCACGTGTGATTTGCCCTGTGTGGCCGGAGTGTGTTCTTTACCTACCTGTGTGTTATGTACCCTGCCATCCTGCCTGTTCGTACGTGCCCTGAGATTTTGTTTGTTGCACTCCCCGAAAGTGTCCTTTCCTCTCCCCTGTGACCTCCAGAGGGGGGCTATTGGAACAAGGGAAAGGCCCTTCACATCTCTGCTAACCCAGGTCTCAAGGACATCCTCCGTGATGCCTCCCCTACTCAGTCTCAGGTGACATTTGTCACCGTATGGAAAGTTTTTTATGTGTTCAGTCACCTTCTCCCTAACTTGACTCTGAGCTCCCTGAAGTCCAGAACCTCGGCTGACTCATCCCCAGCACCTGGCATAGTACCCAGGACACAGTCAGCGCTCAGTAACCATGCTGAATGAGTGAATTCCCTCCCTTTGCAGAGCATCAGTTTAAATGGAGGGACAGTGTGTGCCATCTCCAGATTCGGGCTGATCTAGTCCTGTCCAAGTCTGATGCATTGTTTCCCTCCACCCTGCCTGACACTCCCAAGCAGTCACCTTTCCTCCCACTTCCTTTTATCCCCCTCCGGCCTCTCTCTGGGATAGGGAGGGAAGCATCTTGCCAGAACGTGTGTTCCCCACGCCCCTGAGTATGGCACACGACTGCCTGTTTATGCCCTCCCTGTACCTTCTTGAGAGGCTACAGACCCTCTTTTGGGGCTGGACACCGGGGTCCTCCTTGTCAGGGGTCATTCTCCAAGAACCGGAGAACCGTAGGGGTCTTCAGAGGTCCGTGGGGTTATCTGCTCTCCCAGCAGAAACCTCTCCTCAGCTGGCTGGCTGCCTTTCCTTGGATTCTGTCAGGGACTGAGAGAACCCTGCTTCTTCCCTGGGAATCTATTCCATTTTAGGTGTCCATTGAGTCCATTTCTTCTCTGCGTGGTTACAATGTCTTCTTTTAAATGATCTGTAATTTTTTTCTCTGTAACTTCTGCCAACTGTTCTCTGCAGCCAATCACTTTTCAAAATCCAGTCTTCAAAGAAGGTTCTTTCCATGCCAAACCCTTTGCCTCCCTGCCCCAGTATGCCCACATCGTCTTCTAGCCCTTGTCATATGGTTGAGTTGGAGGGATTTCCCTGTAACCCCCAAATCAGCCACATTGGCTTAAGACTCAGGCCTGGCCCACACCCCCAGCCTACAAAAGGGACCTGCCCCAGAGTGTGCATTAGTTGGGGCATTACATTGTTTAGGGCAGGACTGCTGCGGATACGTGACAGTGCCTGGGGTGATTGATGTTTTTGAAGCAAGAACTCACTGCTCTCAGAAGGAGAGACTTAGAAAACATCCGCAAGCAGGATGCTACTTACTTTGTCCTTTGGAAAGCTTTCCTGCGAGACATTTGTAGCTAAGAATTGGAGCATTCACCATGGGGCTTCACTCTGTCGTGCCTTAAAATCAATCAATACCCCCCAGCCATTGTCCAGTGGTTTATATTCCCCGCTTCCTCTCAGCCCCCAAACAGACAGAGAATTCACTCTAAAAAGAGACCCTCTCTCCAGCCTTCCAGATCGAACACCTTTGAAATGACGAGGCACGGGCCTTTTATGAAGTGCCTCACCCTCCCACCCCAGGCCAGGGCTGGCCCTTTGAGCCGTTCCAGGGGCATGGTTCCTGCCTGTTGACTTGGAACAGATGCCCATGGCCCCCACATTTACAGTTCGCCCACCTGCCTTTTTACCCAGCATCCATTTACACCCCCTGCCCTAGCCTCCAGCCTCAAGGGCCAAAACCATTAACCCACTTATTTCTCCCTTCCTGAGCTGAACAAGTGGCCGTCACTCAGGGCCTGCAGGCCTGCCAACTTCTGACCTCCCTCCCCGCTGACCTCTCTTGGTCGGCCTGTGTATGTGACCAGCCAACCGAGAGGCAGGATCCTGCTCCCTTGTCCTGGGGGCTGTTGCCAGTAACATTTCCAAAGTCTGCTGACCCCAGTTGACCTTCTGTAAGGGTTTCAGGGAAGGCAGGAGGGTCTGCCTTCCTGACCATCCAGCTTTCTTAGCCTTTATTTGCCACCAGCCTGGCTGCAGCAACTCAGAGAGTGGCATTCTCGTGAGATCCAAGAGGCCAGCCTGTGCTCACGAGGTCCACACAGAACTCCTGTCCTTGAAATTGCTTAGTTCACAGGGATTTCAGGTCCCCAGATCTTAGAGGGTTAGAGCTAGAGGGGGCAGCAGTGCTTGCCCTCTGACCAGCGGTTCCCATGGGAGGGCTGGGAGGAGGTCTCGGCAGCAACATCAGTGTGCTAATGTGGGAAGTTCTCTGACCAGTGTGGGCTAATGGAAAGGACACCTCAGTCTTCCGAGTCAGGCCAACCTGAGTTTGCTTCCCAGCTCCCTGACCTTCCCACCTGTATTGCCTTGGATATGTCACCTAACTCTCTAAGCCTCCGTTTTCTCGTCTGTAAAGTAACACCTGAGAAGAGTCATAGAGATAGCATGAGGATTAGTGACAACGTCTGTAAAAGCCCTTGCTGCATGTTCCATGATTGTATAGAGAAATCAGACTCTCACCCTGGCAGCTATAATCCCATTTCTCCTTCATGAAACCTGTACTTCTACCTAACGGCTTCTTAATTCTGTTTCTGCCCACAACTTCCCCACCCTGCCTAAAATGCCATCACGTTCCCTCTCTTCTCATCTAGATCCGGGACCCTTCCAGGCCTCCATCTCAGGAAGCCTCTCCCGGGAGTCTGATCCACTCTGAGAGCACTGCCTCTGAACTGTTACAGTGTTGGGCTGGCTGCTTAGCGCAGATAGGTCTCTTCTTCACCTTCAGGAGACCCCATAACTACTGGAAAGAACACAGCCTTGGGAGTCAGACACACCTGGGTTTAAATCTCAGGTCTGTAATATGATTCTGGGCAAGCCACTTGCCATCTCTGAGACCATGGACCTCAGGGCATCCTAAGATGAGTCAGGCAAACTGTCCCTGACCCTGAGAGACGCTCAGACTGGTGGAGGAGACAGATAAGGAAATGGGCAGTGGCCGCTGGGTAGGTGGTCTGGCGTGGGCTGGACAAGGGCCTCTGGGAACATGGAGGAGGAAATACCCGGCGAGCAGGGGCATGGAGTCAGTGACAGAAAGCTTCTCCGAGGAGGGAATGCTTCTCCTTACCAAGAAGGGTATTAGGTTGCCAGACGATTTCTATGGCAGGGTTCTCAATTCACTGGTACCCGTTTTCTACCCCCGACCTCCACAGAAAAGTGGGTGCACAGGCAGGCCCCTGTGGTTTTCATCTCTGAAGATGCTGCTTCTGCCTGTGTTGCTGGTTAGAACAGGAAGGCTCTGCTTCATTCAGCTCTTGACTGCCAAATACAAGAAAAGGTCGGAGGGAGGGAGGGAGGGAGGGAGGGAGAGGCAGGATGGCTGGGAAGGGCAGTTACCAGGGAAGGTGGGGAGCCTCCTTCCTCAAGCCTCTGGAACTGACTCATCCTCATAGTCCCAGGACTGTCAAGGTGCCATCATAGTTGTTTTCTCCTAGGAATGTGATCCAACTGCCAGATCCACCTTCCTAAAACACATCTCTCATCATGGCAGCCTTTCTAACCAGGATTCCCCCAGAGAATTGCGCCCTAATGCTGTAAGGCGTCCGTTGTACACAAGGAATTCACAGGCATCTAAAATCGTACTACTAAGTATCATTCTTGGGAAAATTGAGAAAATCATGACTCAAATTTCCCATATGTGGTTCAAAGGAGAAACCCCAACTGAGAAAGGCTCCAAGGAAAGGTCATGAACTGAGGAGTCAGCTCTGAAAACTAGTCCTGCCACTTCATAGCTGTGTGATCCTAGGCAACCTAGGACCACTCTGAGGTTCTCTTTCCTCACCTGGAAATGGAGTGATACCACCTACTTTCTAAGGTTTTTGTCAGGATGAGGACACGCATATGTTCTACAGAGTAGGCACTTTATATACAGTCGGTATTATTTCAAAAACACTCCGTGCTCACTTGTTAAAAAAAAAAATATTTTTTAAAATCCTACCCGTCCTACCTTTTTAACCTGGTTTTAAAGTTGTCCTCATCTGACCCCCACCTAACTTTTCCCCCCACTGCTGCCCTAATGCTCCTGCCACATTATGATGTTGATTCAGGGTTCCCACCTTACTGCCTTTACTCTCATAGTCTTTCTGCCTCTCGTTTCCCTTTAAGACATTGTTTCTCAGCAGGGTGGAATTCTTTCTGCCAGTCACTCTCCAGCTCTAATGCCACCTCCCTTCTGAAGTCTTCTCTGTTCCATGGATTTGGGTCCAGTCCCCTTACTCGACTGAGATAGACGGAGGGCCAGGACTGTGTTAGTTGTCCCGCCTCCTTTGCCACAGTGCCCGCCCGTGGTTCAGTACGAGTTTGGATGCACTGGTCAATCTCCATAGCCACCGGATATGTGGTATCTTTGCTTCCTGGCCCACTTGCTCTTAGGGTCAGTGTGTCTGGCTATTTAAGAGCTTCCCCTCTTTCTAGTCACAGTGATGCTCCCTTTTCACCCACCAATGCTCATCACCTCAGAAACACTTGGGATCTGTGAAACCTAATAGCACTTTCCCCAGGATTTCCCTTAGCCTCTTTCCTGCCTCTGTCCAAGGACACAGCCCAATCGTCAGTGTTAACCAGCCACCCTCAAATGAGTCGTTAAGTTCCCCCAATCCCTGCCTGAGGCAAAGAGCCTTTCCAGTGCAAACATCCTTCCTCCCTGGAGCAGCCTGGTAGTTTGTTGTCGGGGCTCGAAACTTAGTTCCATTGGGTGTTCCACTTCACTGTCTGTCCATCTGGCTGCACTGCCAGATGTTGAGGGAGTCGGCCTGCCTCAGGCTGTCCTCTGATTCTTGCCAACAATACAGAGAAGGGGAATGAGCACTGGGCTGAAACTCAGATGTCTGGCTCTGCCACCAGCAAATCTTGTTTCCTTTAGGCAAGTCCCTTCTCCTCCTCAGTAAAAGAGAGAAGTTAGAGTGGCTGATCCCAAGAACCCCATCCAGCTCCAGCATCCCGTGCAGCCCCTGGGCAAGTCTTTTCATTCATTTTTCAAATACTTACTGAGCATCTCTCCTGTCCTAGGCCCCACCCGAGGCACCAGGGAAATAAAGATGACCCAGGCATGGTCTTTGCCCTTAAGGAACTCATAGTTCAATGAGGAAATCAGACATTTTAACCAAGAAATGCTGCTGGCTGGTATGTTAATGGAGATGTATAGAAGGTGCTGAGGGATCACAGAGAAATCCCTTCACATCTCTGGGGAGGGCAGCGAGAGCAGATGTAGGAGGTGGTGTTTGTACTAGGTCTTCAAGGATGACTGCAAGTTTACCAGGTAGGTGAGAGAGAAAAGCAGAGGGAACAGCATGTTTGGAGGCATGGATTATGAAGCAGCACACTTTATTCAATACATCACAGGCAGTTCAGAAGAGCTGGATTTATAGGGTTTGGATGGAAGGGTCAGAAGGCAAGAATGGAAAGCAGGAGCCAATAATGAAGGCCTGTAACATAAACTCTGCTAAGAAAATTGGACTTTATCCTCCAGTGGGAAACCATTAAGATTTAGTGGAAAACCACTTTGATGTATGTTTAATGTGAAAGATGGTTTAGAAGTTTCAAAATTGTTTATCAGTAATTGAGTAGATAATAAATTATGGAATGTTCACACAATGGAATAATAAATTGAATGAATGAACGAATTCTTGCTCTATACAACATGGATGAATCTCAGAAACCTTAACACAAGCTGGACGTGAAGTGTGACAACATTTATATGTAAAGTTCAAAATAGACAAAACTAGCCAATAGTGTAAGAGGTCACAGTAGTAGTTACCCTCAAGGGGGCAGGTAGTAACAGGGGCCTTCTGGTGCTGTAATGTTCTGTTTCTTTATCTAGGTGCTGGTTATGCAGGTGTGTTCATTCACCTTGTGAAGATTCACTGAGCTGTCCTCTTATGTACATTTTGTACATATTGTTATACTTGAAAGAAAAATAGAAAAAAATGGATTAGAAGGGGCATGATCGGAGAAAGGGAAAATAATGCATTGGAAAGCTATTATAATTGTCTAGGCGAGGACTGAAACAAGACAGTGGGAAAGGAGAGAAGAGGAATGGTCCCAGGAAGATTTAAGCATAGACTCAGTAGGGTCAGATGGGGAGAAAGAAGTAGTCAAGATGAGGTCCAGGTTCTGGACTGGATGGCAAGTAGGTGCTGTACCTGTACTGGGGTAAGGGATATTGGAAGGAGGTGTGGGTGGAGTGGAGGTACAGGGGAATGACCAGTTCTGTTTGGAACATTCTTTCTGTCCCTCCCTCCTTTAGATTCCCTGGTCCAGCATTCTAACTACCCCCTTGCTTCTTTCTCCCTCCTTTGTACTCACCTGATGAAATGCTAACCCTAGTTAAACTCAATTTCTTTTTACTTTATGTCTGTGTCTGGAAAGCTGAATATTGCTGGAGAAAAAAAGTCACACAGCAATGCTAACTGGACTCATTCTGCATTTATGTCCATGAGTCTCAGTCAGCGCTGCCAAGCACAGCGCTGTACTTTGTGAGTGAAATCACTGTCTTATTCTGGACCACGCCAGTTTTCTCATACCTTCTTCTCTCTCCTCAAATCTCCAGCACGCTCCTTCCCCAACTCCTTAGTTAATGCTTTCACTGCACACCTCATAGAGAAAATAGATCGCAATTGAAAGGGAACAACTACCTCATCTCCCCGCCAGCCTACCTGCATCTGTGCTCCTGTATTCTGCCTGCCTTCCTCCACAGTGGAAGAAGTTCCTAAGGTCAGCCCTGCATCTGAGTCCAGGCTCTTGTTTCCTCTGGCTTCTCCAGGACTTTCCTCCTCCGGTTAGCCCCCGTCTCTCCTGCACTGTGCCTTCTACACTCTGCTGGCTCCTTCCCATCAGCGTGAAAACATGCCTTAGTATCACTCATCTTAAACTACAAAGCAAACTAAAAACTTCCTCTGATTTCCAGGTGTACCTCATTTCTCTGCATCCCTGCTCGGTAAAAGTTCTCAAAAAGAATGACTGCTATCCACTTAATCCTCTTCCCCAGCGCCTGTCCTTTCCTCAGTCTCATTGTAAACATGGCCGGAATCTACTTCCGTTTTTCTCCCAAATTTGGCACCCCCCAGGTCTTCTCCATCTCAGTAAATGACGCCATCATCAGGTTTTTTTTTTTTTTTTAATTTATTTTTAATTTATTGGGGTGACAATTGTTAGTAAAATTACATAGATTTCAGGTGTGCAATTCTGTATCACATCATCCATAAATCACATTGTGTGTTCACCACCCAGAGTCAGCTCCCCTTCCATTGCCATACATTTGATCCCTCTCACCCTCATCCCCCACCCCCCAACCCCTTTACCTTTTGGTAACCACCAAATTACGTTCCCCAGATTAATTTTCAAGCCCGTGGCCATCCTATGGTCACCGATTGCCCTCCAATCCCCTCACCCTCCCCCCCACCCCCCACCCCTCCCGCCCATCTAGCAACCCTCAGTTTTTCCTCATTGTCTCCCAAACTGTTTCTGATTAGTTCATTCACTTATTCTTTTCTTTAGAATCCGCAAATAAGTGAGATCATATGGTACTTATCTTTCTCTGTCTGACTTATTTCACTTAACATAATGTTCTCTAGATCCATCCATGTTGTTGCAAATGGTAAGATTTCTTTCTTCTTTATGGCTGCATAATACTCCATTGTATAAATGTACCACAGTTTCTTAATCCAGTCATCTACTGATGGGCATTTTGGTTGTTTCCATGTCTTAGCTATTGTGTATAGTGCTGCAATAAACATAGGAGTGCATAAAGATTTTTGAATTGAAGCATCATCAGGTTTTTAGACCACAAATCTTTGGCACCCCCCAGGTCTTCTCCATCTCAGTAAACGATGCTATCATCAGGTTTTTAGACCACAAATCTTTGCGTCCTCCTTGAATGCTTTTTCCTTTGTATTCCCAATTCAGACCTTCATTAAGCCTTATCAGTTTTACCTCTAAAGTACATCATGAACCCACACCCCTTTTGGCATTTCCGTTGCCGTAATTCTAGTCCAGTTCAGGGCGACAGTCCAAGTCTCCTGGGCGATCACCACAGCCTCCTGACTAGTCTCGCCATTTCCTCTCTTGTCTCCCTAAACCCACTCTCCAAATAACAGCCAGAGCGGTCTTTCTAAAACATAAATCCTGTTATTCTCCTCCTTAAAACCTTTCATTGGCTCCCCACTGAACCTAAAATGAAATCTGAATTCCTTACCAGAGTCTACCAAGCTCTGTGTCATCTAGAGCCTGCCTGCCTCTGCGACCTCACCTCTGGCCACTCTCCCCCTTGTCCTCTATTCTCCAGGAACTCTGGCCTTCTCTGGTCCCTCAGACACACCTAGGCCCTTTGTACCTACCTCTGCCATTGATGGGGGCACTCTCCCCATTGGGAATTCAGGTCTCCCCTCCTCAAAGCCCTTCCCTGACCACGTCCTGGTAAAAGTAGCTCGCCCAGTCACTTTATGTCATATTACCCTATTTATCTACTTCATGGTACTGATCAGTCCCTAAAATGACCATGTGTATTTGTATATAAGTTGATCCTCTGTCTCTCCCTGACTAGGATGTAAGCCTTGTGATCACAAATGTCTCTTTATTTCACTGCTATATTCACAGCTCCTTGAAAAAAATATGCATAGCTGACATGGTAGGTGATTAATAAATAGCTGTTGACCAGCTGAGGATCCTATGGGACACTCAAGTAGAGATGTGTAGCAGGCATTTGGATAAATGGAAGCCCAGGAGAGAAGGGACCCTAAATTGGACATGACGATTTGAGAGTTGTCTGTCTCTTGGAGGCTGGCTGAGTCTGTGAGTGCTCAACAGACAGCTGGAGCACTAAGCTAGCCCACGGACACAGTGAGAGAACCTGCGTTTTAGATGTGAGCATGAGACGAGGAAAGAGATTCAAGGAATCAGAGGGAAAAGGAGAAGGAGAAGAGAGTGGGGAATGGGTTGCTTTAAGGCAGTGCTGCTTAATCTGTGAAAAACCTATCTCTTCTTGCTCCTGAATGAATCTGTTTATAAAATCCAATAAAAATGAATTATTTGAAAAATTATATTTTGAAAAGGCATACCAAATACAGTCCTGAATTTGTCATTAGGTTCAACAGATATGAAATTACTCAAGTCATCATAAAATCTCCACTTACTGTACTTATCTCATGGAGGACTGGTAACAAAGCTCGCAGAATGGCACCAGTCCACAGACCACACTTTAAGCATCACTGCTCTAGTGGTACTCCCAGGCCGGGAGGGAAGACAAATGAGCAGAAAGAGCCTTTGCCTTCAAGTAGCTTAAAGTCCAGTGGGGTAGACAGTTTGTAACACACAGTCTTACTGCATGGCAGAGAGGTCAAAGCACTACCGTCAGGAGGCAGGCATTGGGGACCATGACCTGCCCCAGCCCTGCCACCGTCTCACCCCTATAGGGCCTTTGGCAGATCACGGCCCCTCTCTGCCATCACTTTTTTCCTCTATATGATGAAGAAATTGTTTCAGGTAATTGGATGCTGAGGGTCTCCTCCTATTTGGATACAGAGTTAAAAACTGTCCATGCCAGCAGTTGTGTACTGGAAGGATGGCGAGTGACTGCTAGTGGGCACAAGGTTTCTTTTGGGCGCGATGAAAACATTCTAAAATTCGATTACGGTGATGATTGCACAATTCTGTAAGTACATTAAAAAAACATTAAACTGTGTACTTTAAATGGGTGAGCTTTATGGTATGTAAATTATATGTCAAGTAAGGTTGTTAAAAAAAAAGAAAAGAAAGAAAATCCTCCCTGCCACTCAAAACCAGAAAAGATTGGCTTGGAAGGGTGACTGGCTGCAGGCCCGAAAGCCGGGAGGACTTGACTGCCCCCATAGCTAAGGTGGCAGCGGAGGGGACCCCCTCTGTTGTATATAAAAGTCTCCATTTCTGAATTTGCAAAGTACTGTAAGAATAACTTATAGTAATAAGTTTAAAAACCACCTTTTTATTGCCCTCTCACCAGCTGCAGCGTGTTTTGTACCAGTGAATTTTTGCAATAATGCAGTATGATCCATTTTTCAACTTTGAATAAAGAATACTTGAACTTAAAAAAAAAAAGAATACTTTTTAAAATGTACTTGTAAAACTTTCTCTTTTCCATACCGGTGTTTTTATTGATTTCCTGTTATTACTTTAACAAGTGTTTATTGCACTCCCCATCCTTGTGAAGCTTAAAGTCTGGCAGTGGAGACATTAGGCAAATAATTACAAAATTACTAGCTAAGTACCATTGAGACAAGTATTGTTAAGGAAGAGGAGAGGGTACCATGAGAGTAATGGGGCCCTAATCTAGTCTGAAGAGGGTGAGGGAAGTCTTCCTGAGCACGTGACATACACGTTGAGACCTATAGATATTAGCCTGTCACTTAACTTTAGAAAATCCTGTACAGAGGGGTAGTCTTTAGTCACCCAAACAGACCCAGCAGTACATTTGAGGCACTGTGGGGAAGGGAGTTTCGGTGGTATTGTAATTGCAATCCATGTGATACATTGGGGTGCCCTCAGTGACCCTGAGTCCTGCCCTTGGCCTAATCAGCCCCTTGCCCGGTGCAGAAAGAACTGTCCTTGCTAACCCCCAGGGAAAGGTACTTCTGTATCCCAGATTCTGTGGATACACAGGAGTCACTGCATGGTTGAGTTAGAGATGAGTGCCTGGTCACCAGAGCCCAAGTTCTCCAGAGCCACTTGCCATCCAGGCAGTCTCATTTCATCAAGACTTTAATCGGCTCCAAACAGTCCTCAGATGAGCCTGGCTGGTATCCGGCATGAGCTCATCACCGCCAACAGTGGCAGCTGGAAGCCAAGGCTCCCCTGGGTGAGGGAGAGGTCAGCATCAGCTGGGCCAGGTCTCTTCTGCGTCCTGTGCTCTCCTCCACCTGCACTGGGCCTGCAGAGCTGTAGGATTCAGATTTCCCAAGGCGGGGCCAGCTGCCCTTTGCCAGCCCATTCATGCCCCTCCAGGGCATGTGTTCTCGGGCAGAATGCACAAAGGAAGGGCAACAATGCAGCTCTCAGAAGGGGAACATCAGTGTGAAGGCCAGAGCCTGCACATAGCAGCAAAGTCCCGTCCCAGGTCCCTTCTCAGAAGGAATCGTTTCTAGCATTCGTGTGCTCTCTTCCTCTACACAGAGGCCAGGCAGTGTCCTGGCAGGGACATAGCAGAGATGCTTTCTCTAGGCTTGCACCACAGACTCCTTCCTGAAGATCATTTGTGAAATGAACTTTTTTAATGCAGCAGAAGGAGCTTGCACTTCAGGACTCCTTCAGAGACTCCCTTGAAGTAACGAACCTTGTGTGGTGGGAGGTGCTGCCTCAAGGTCATGCCATCTGGCACGAACTCAGCCTTGCTGTGGGACCTTGAGCAAGTCCTTCCCCCTCACTGAGCCTCAGTTTCCCCATCTGTAAAATTAGATAGCTAGACTGCCATTTCAAAGCTCCCTTCCATTTTCATATTGTGTGATTCTGACAGAATAATTGCCCTCTGATTTATCTAATTGCAAATCCAAGTATTCATATTTATTCAGTGACTATTAATTATTTCCTGCAGCTGACCACCAGCAACGCTCTTCTAGATTTCTGATGTATGCTCTTAAAGGATCCTGTGTAATTTCTTTATCGCACTTACCACATGTAGTTATTTGGCTGTTTGATTAATAGATCTCTCCTTCACAACACAACGTGTTCCCTGACGGTAGGATCTGCATCTTCAGTGCTTGTTTTCCCAGCACCTTGCACTAGCCTTAGTACATGATAGGTGAATATATGTTGAATAAGTTAATTTATTAATGAGCAGTAGGCATTGCGGGAAATAAAAATGATACAGGCCCTTCAGACTGCACCGTGTAGTGTATTAGTTTGGTGAAAAGGCCCATACACAAAGCACACTGAGAACAGCCCTGGATGGTAGGTAATAGGACTCTAAATTAAACGTAGGCAAAGGCCACAATAGGCAAGTGTAATGGATGGGGAGGAGACAGATCAGTGTTGACATTATACAAGGCTTCCTAGAGGGGCAATGGGGGCAGACCCCGAAGGATAGGGAGAATTCAAACCAGCAGAGGGGAGGAGGAAAGCAGCAACAGAAATGAGCCTTGCACATTACACCTGGAAGGGCCTGGCCACCTGCTGGATTGTGGGAGCTGGAGTGTGGAGGGCCTTGGGAATGAGCCAGACGACTTGCATTTAACGTTGAAGTCAGTAGAGAGCTCCTGAAGTGACTGTCTGTTGTTTATTTAGTGACTTTAGTCATTTTTACTTTAAAAATGTACAAGATAAAAATTTCGAGTAGTACGGAGTATATGTAATGGAACGGAGCTCTCCCTTCCACATCCCTCGTCCTCCTCACAGGCAAACACTAACTTCTCTTATGTATCCTGTCCGTTGCTGCTGTAAACAGATTATCACAAACTTAGTGGCTTAAAACAACCCAAATTTATTATCTTACAGTTCTGGAGGTAAATCTGAAATGGCTCTCCCTGCACTAAACTCAAGGTGTCTGCAGAGTTGCATTCCTGTTTGGAGACTCAGAGAGAATCTGGTTTTGTTTGGTTTGTGTTTTGGTTTGTTTGTTTGTTTTTGCCTTTCCCAGCTTCTCGAGGCTGCCCACGTTCCTTGCCTCATAGCTCCCTTCCATCTTCAAGCCAGCAGTAGTCAGTGAAGTCTGGCTCATATTTCATCGCTCTGACACTGACTTTTCTGCTTCCCTCTTTCACTTATAAGGACTCTTGTGATTACATTGGGTCCTCCTGGATAATCCAAGGTAATCTTCCCATCTCAGAGTCAGCTGCTGAGCAAACTTAATTCTATCTGCAGCTGTAATTCCCCTTTGCCGAGTAATTTACTATATTCACAGGTTCCAGGAATTAGATCGTGGATATCATTGGGGGGGCGGGGGTCCACATTATTCTGCCTACCACACTCTTAGAGATATTTTATAACATGGAATTTTATTTTTTCCTGTTTTTGAATAATTAATACTTACAACACAGTATGAAACTCAAAAGGGTTTTCAGTGAAAAGTCTTACTCCCACTGCCCCCTTTCTCCAACCCAAGTATTGTCCAGTTTCTCCACTGTATTGTTACTACTTTTTCCCTTGAAGTTAATAAACAGTCTCTGGGAAGACATTTTTAGATCGTGCAAATATCCTGCTTCTCATCAAAATTTCTCCCTGGACTCAGCATCCATTGATGGTTCTTTCCTGAACCAATCTGTATGTGATGGTTGGAAAGTGAGTATTTTACATATTTTCCAACTCTATGGCACTCACTCCACAGTGATCGGTTAGCACCTGGCATTCTGTGGTAAGCAAGAACTCTTCTCCCGTTTATTTATGATCAGTATGTGCTCATAAATACTCTTGCTTTAATGTTCTGTAATTCTTTATGGTCCTTTGTTATGGGCATGCTAAAATGCTCTCATATTTGGCCAGTGTGGCATGGCCCCCCCCATCTTTTTTCTTTTTAAGCATTTTCATATTTTTGAGCAAGGTGTCAGTCTTATCTTGTATCTACCTTGCTGCTGCCCTGGAATCAGCCATTTCTCTGAGATCCCTAAGACGTTTTAGTGGGCATTTGTATTAGACTGAAACCTGAGTACCAGGTATGCTCATTACGCCTTCTGTTGACAGAGCCAAGAGATATATATAGGCATATACACATGTGCATACACATCCATCACAGGTACGTGGATATACGTGGACGCACATACATATTTTACTGCCTCCAGTTCCAGTCCATCCCTACAGTGTCCTTTCTTGTCTTCACACATTCCATATTATTTCCCTTCCTCCATAGTGAGAATGCTGGCTGCAAACAACACTGATGCATTTACTCATTTGCTTAATCCTATTATACATCTAAAAAAGCTTCGAACTTTCTTCAGCTGTACCACTGCAGAAAGCAAACCTTCTAAAAAGAGTTCAGGTCAAGATTTATTTGCAGTCCTCGTCTTTTTAGTCCATCCAAGGCTAAGGGTAAATACTCAAATTCTAGGTTCATAAACTATTAAACCTAGGGGTGTTTTCTTAACCCTTCGGTGTGTTTATGTTACTCATTTGAAATAGAATTGGGTTAATTTTTCAGTTTGCTTTCACTTTTAGAGTTTTTCTCCCCTACCTATCTATCCTTGTTTTAATTTTTTTTTTTTTAAGATTTTATTGGGGAAGGGGAACAGGACTTTATTGGGGAACAGTGTGTACTTCCAGGATTTTTTTTTTTCCAAGTCAAGTTGTTGTCCTTTCAATCTTAGTTGTGGAGGGTGCCGTTCAGCTTCAAGTTGTTGTCCTTTCAGTTTTAGTTGTGGAGGGCGCAGCTCAGCTCCAGGTCCAGTTGCCGTTGCTAGTTGCAGGGGGCGCAGCCCACCATCCCCTGTGGGAGTCGAACCGGCAACCTTGCGGTTGAGAGGATGCACTCCAACCAACTGAGCCATCCGGGAGCTCAGCGGCAGCTCAGCTCAAGGTGCCGTGTTCAATGTTAGTTGCAGGGGACGCTGCCCACCATTCCTAGCGGGAGTCGAGGAATCGAACTGGCAACCTTGTGGTTGAGAGCCCACTGGCCCATGTGGGAATCCAACCGGCAGCCTTCGGAGTTAGGAGCATGGAGCTCTAACCGCCTGAGCCACCGGGCCGGCCCCTATCCTTGTTTTAATTTTGTCGTTTGAATATGTAGAACATTGTTACTAAAAACTACAGAAAGCTTATACTCAGAGAAGTAAGACTTCCTCCTGTATCCCTTTCACCTTTTTTCTGTTCCGTGCAATGAGACCTGACCCCTTATGATTAACCAGGTTTGTTGTTTTCTGGTTTATCCTTCTTGTGTTTCTTTGTGTAAGCAAATATATGTGTTTTCTTGTTTCCCCTTCCGACACAAAAGGTAGCCTACTATATAGATTCTTGTTCAGTTTTCATTTTTACTTAACCATATTTCTTGGAAATCGCTTGATATCAGTTCACAGAGATCTTCGTTCTTTCTTTTTTTTTTTTACAGGTACATAGTACTCCATTGTTTATATGTGCTGTATATCCTATGCTTAGACTTCGAGATTTCGAATATTTTACAATTACTAATCATGATATAATGAATAACCTTATATGTATATTTTGGGAATGTTGGAGGTGTGTCATTACCAGAAAGTCCTAGAAGTGGCATTGCTGGGTCAAAGGGTAAACGCATATGTCCTTTGACTAGATACGGTGAATAGAAGTTGTTCCATTGTGCGTTCCCTCTAGCACTGTATAAAAGTGTATTCTCACAACCTCTCCAACAGTGTATTGTCACGCTTTTGGATTTTTGCAGTCTGATAGGTGAGATATGATATCTCACTGTAGTTTTAGTTTGATTCTCTTATTGTGAGTAAAGTTAAACATCATTTCATATGTTTAAGAGCCATTTTAGATCTCCTTTTATGAATAGTCTATTCATGTCTTTTGCCCATTTTTCTTTGCCCAATATTTTCTCCCATTTTGGATTGGTACGGTTTTAACACTTCCCATATAATCCTAATACACAGTCAGTATTGCGAAAACCACTGGGATGGTTTAAACTGTACAAATTGGAACTGGTTTTTAAAGGAGCATACATACAGGAAGGGGCGAGGTGAGGACTCCGCCTTGAGTGTCACCCAAAACTTGGGACAGAAGAAGGAATAGAAACCTGCAAAGGAGACAAAGTTGTAGGTGTTGTGTATAATGGAAACCAGGGTAGAAAAGAATCAAAAGAAAACAGGGTTGGTTAGCAGTACTCACTGCTTAGCCATGAGCAAAGAGAAGAACAGGTTGCCAGGAGTGGGACTGAGGCTCACACCCTGACCCCACAACACGTCCTTCCTGCTCATTCAGGCCGAGAGAAGATTCTCCGGATCTCTGTGAGTGATATTGCCCAGCGGTATTGCCAGGGATGATAGGAGACCTCTCCTGACAAATTGAAGAACAGAGAGCCCAGCTGCCTCTTCATGGAGGCATAGTTATTCAGCCAGCAAATATTTATTAAACTCCTACTGAGTGCCAGGTACTGAGCACAGGACATGACAACCAACATCTCATTTTTCACACTGTGCTTCTCTCACACCACTTTCTAAAAAGTTAGAGTTTTTCTTCACCCAAGTCCATTTATCTGGTTTGTGATGCAGCCCCAACTCTGAGACAAACATGGTAAAGTCCTTAGAATTCATTAGGGAAAAGCAATCTTGAGAGAAATGGAATCACTAGCACCAGCAAGAAGCGCTGGGTGAAAAATGGTCCTCTTGCTATGGACTCCCAGTCCTCACCTTTCTCCGAATCTCCCACTCCTTTCCGCTTTTATTTTATTTTTGGTGATTTGCCTGGTATTCATTGGAAGAGTCCTTCTTGGCAGGGGCCTCTGGTTATTTATTTATTTATTTATTTATTTTAAGCAACAATTTTATGAGGGAGTTAAGTAATTCCTACAGCCTTGTTGGGGGTTGAAAAGAAGACACCAGCAGGTGAATGGTTCCTATGGCCAGAACTGTAGCTTGTGGCATTTAATATCATAGTTAAATATACCCCTCACCACTCTTGATTCTCTCTATACCGAGAAGTGCAATTAGCAAAACTGTTTCATTAGTTGCTGTTTCTGCAAGTGTTCTCAAAGCCATCTGTAAATTAGGCCCCCTGTCCTTCGTAAGGTCTGAGTGAAAGTCTGTATATTTGAGTATACTTCCGATGAGCCTGGCTCGGCCACTTGAATATACTTCTCCTCCAAGCAGAAAGCTTTATGTAGCTTTGGGAATAGACGTGTGAGTGGAAGCATAAGCCGTCTCTTGATAACCCCTCTTCCCTACTACGGACATTAGGCTAGGACTGGTCAACAGAAGCTGAAACATCTGGTCAGCTCAGTCCTTTGGGGTGGTTGGTGTTTTATGGACAACCCATCAAGATTGATTGGCCTTGTAACTGAATTAGCCAGATGTGTGGGCATTGTGTGCCCTTTCCTCAGCCTGCCTTCAATGTTGTTAGATGGAAGCAGACATGAGATTAGCATGTTTGAAGATGATGTGTTTTCAGTGTATGAACAAAAGCTGTCGCCTTCTGCAGAGACTGTGGTTCTGCCTCAGACGTCAGCAGTGTAATTATGACTGCTAAATTCAGCCCAGACCCCAGGCTCGCCTGCCTTGGTCTCAGCTGTCATTTGCAGGAGGGGGCGGGGGATGCAGAAGCCCAGGACCCAGGCTCTTATTATAGTCCACTTTGAACTCTGCTTTATCCAGAGCCTTTCCCTCCCCACTGACAATTGCTCCCAGCTGCTTTCTGGTCACAGGAGCTCCTGCTGCCACCTCTGGGGGTAGTCTATGCTGGATTGTGGGGAAAGGGAGAAATGGGGCGGGCCTCTTGAAAGCCCACAACTCCCCGGAACTTGCCCAACATGAAAATGAACTGACAACCTCCATACTCGCAGTGCCTGTGTCACATAGTATTCAGAGCATTATCCCGCCTCTACAAAACCCTTACCTTAGGTTTGCATTGAACAGAAATCCTTGGCAGTTTTTGCTTTTGCTCTTTTCCCCACCTAACTCTGTATATGAAGTATATTTGAACATTCATTTCCATGCTTTTGTACCACCTCTTTTCTACCTAGATTAGCCTGCATATGTCTTAAAACAAACCAGGCATTTTCCTGTCTCCAGTAGTCTGCTGATGCTTAATATTCTGTAGACATCACATACTCAGTGTATCCAAGATAACCCAGCCTTCCTCAGAGTTTCTTCCATATTCCCTGTTTAGTGAATCTACTGGTGACCCAAACAAGAATGGATTAGATGTAAGTCTGATGACTTCGCCCTCACTTTCCACCAAGCCCGTCTTTCTTAGAACTTTTTTCTCAAGTCCATCCTCTCTCCTCTGTCCCCACTACCCCAGTTCAGACTTCGGCACTCTCATCTGGACCAATGTAACAGCCTTCTTGTTGGTGTACCTGTCTTCAGGCTCCCCTTCACGCCAGCCTCTAGCCCACAAAGCCCTGCCACTCCTCTGTGTGAAAACCTTCAGCAGTTCCCAATGCCTATAGATGAGCCCAGATGTCTAACCCAGCATGAAAGTCTCTGAAACCCACCATGAATCTTCTGCCGTCCTCTTTCCAGGTGGGCCTGGGGACACCAGGAACAGTCATTGCCACAGGCCCACTCAGCTGCTTACTCCCTAGCCTGGAGTTTTTTCTGCCTCCAAAACTTGGCTCATTCTCCTTTCTCTACCTGGGATGCCCTTTCCCCACTTCTCCACCTACACCAAGCTTTAACTTAGTCTTCGAAAACCAACTCATTTATGTCTCTACTGTGTAACTTTCCCTGATTTGCCCACATAAGGAATCTCTTCTCACTCTGTTCTCCCACAGCAATTTTGGGAGGCCATTTTATTGTTTTAAAGATTACAATTGAAACTTAAAAAAAACGGTTTAACATTTATCTTCTCCTCACACACCCTGTACCCCCTGTTCCTCTGATTCTGCGGCCAGTCGCCCTGGCCAGGTCTCTAACCTGTAGAAGGCCACCGCAGTCTCCCTTCTGTCTGCTGCGTGGGGCAGCTGGCTCCATTGCTCAATACCATAGTTCTGCACATATACCATTGGTGAGACGCTCTGTAGGAAGGAATGCTTAATAATGGTAATTGTAGTAAAAATAACAATAGCTATCATTTATTGAGTTCTTATCACGCTCTGCACTAAGGCTTTAATCTTTTAATACTTAAAATAAGTCCAAGTTTGATATTCTTATTACCGACATAAACAAATGCACTAGGCTGTGAAGCAACTTGCCAAGTTGCACTGCTGGTAAGTGGCAGAGCCACTGTGGTGTATCTGTGAGGGTGATCGCAGGAGCAGAATTCCAGTCTGTGTCCCCAGAGCCTGCCCAGGGGCTGGCATAAAATAGGTGCGCAGGAATGGTGGTTGGTTGATGGGATGAATGAATGAATGAATCAGTGTTCTTCCATTGAACTTGCCTTCAGGCTGAAGAGGGACTGGCCGAGCATCTGCAGCTCATGCCAAGAAGTATGGATTTTGTCTCATCTCCTAATGCCCAGCTGTACACAGACATGTTCCCTCCCACTCAGTAACAAACTGCCTAGAACTCTTTCCTGGCTCATATTTACAAGAGAATGTGATAAATTCCGTATTGATCTCTCCTGTTCCACTGTAAATTTTGCAAAAGATGATTAAATAGAGCAATAGAGTCTGCAGGCATTGTGGCTCAATAAGTTGTGGAGTGGCGTATCGACCTCCTCCATCCAAAGGCAGCCAGCGCCTATCCCTGCTGCCCCAGACCAGTAATTAAAATCCTGTGAGACTGGGATTTAAAATCCAATCATATCCCTGAATCAAGCCTTCTAGCCTCCCCATGTGACGAGTGCAATAAGGTAACGGCAGGAGCATGTTTATGTCTGTGCGGAAGCAGTCCCCATAGGGTGGGTAAGAAATGGGGAGTTGGGGAGCCCTGCTGGCTAAATCACTTCACCCTGACACCACAGCCACTTGTAAGACAATCTGTAGGTACATAAACAAGTCCCAGCCAAAGACTAGATTCGGACTGCAAGAGCAAACCATCATGCACACAAAAAAATCGTAAATTGTGTTTCAGTGCACACTTCTATTCCCGTAGCCAATAGATGGTTTAAGCAAGTGGTTTGGCCTGGATTAAACTTTTCATGGCCGTTAGTGGCCAAATATGTGTTTGAATTTCCATAGGAATTCTTTGATTTAAACTAAGCTGAAGGCAGCCTTCCCTGTGCTGAGGCATCTTTGAGTGAATGAACAAACACAAGTTAACAATCTTGAAAAATCTCTGTAAACTGATGTGTAAGTACCAGCCCTACCAAGTGGTCGTCCACTCCGTGCTTGAACACTTCCGGTGCTGGGGGACTCGTGCTCCTGAGACTGCTCACATTCTATCTTTGGATGTTCTGATGGTTAGCAATTTCTTATATTCAGCCAAAATCTGCTTCCAAGGGTCTTAATTTTACCATTGGGCTTATGTAGAATGAATCTAACTAATCGCTAGTCCATATGATGGCCCTTCAGGTACCTGAAAATGTAGGCATGTTCTCCTGAACTCTCTTTTCTGCAGCCTAAACCTCCAGTTCCTTAAAACATTATTCTCACATGGCTCTTTTCTGTCTTGATCACTCTTTCTAGAACAGTCTTCACTTTTCAATTGATCGATTGATCGATCCATCAGTCGACCAGTAGCTCCATCCCTGGACTGGAAGGCTTCTAGCTCACAGTCACCATGACCTTGGGCTCCACCCTGCCCTTCCCCAGGCATCTCCATTCTTTTTTTCTTAGTGCTTAACTCAGTGTAGAACATTCTTCTCTTCTCCAGCTGGTGCTGTGGTTTCCCACCTCCCCAGTTACATAGCATGTGGCTCCCTGTGGTGGGGGAGGGAGTTCATCATCCGCCTATCCTTATCCCCCTACACCACACTGTATTATTATTTCTGTCCCTGGCTGTCTCCCACCAGTCTGGGATCTGCCCAAGTTCAAGAACCAGTCTGGTTCCACTGTGTGCCCAGCCCGTGGTCCAGCCTCAATGTTCAATGGGTTTTAACGGAATGACTGGATCCAGCCATGAGGCAGTAGCTCTCTGTTCCGTGACCTTTAGAAATCCACCTCCCTGAAGGCAAGGTATCCCACCCTACTGTGTCCACTGGGAGTTAGGACTTCCGCAAGACCTTCTGGGAGGTCAGTATATGTGGGTCACCATTCACTTGGCCCCAAGACAGGGCAGCCGTGAATGGGAGGAAAAGGAGCCCCATTTTCTACAAAGCTGTCTAACCAAAATCTACCTCTAGAAACCCCCCTATCTTCGTTTTGGATTATCTGAACACATTGGAGGAAAGAGAAAAGATGATTTTTCCCTCTTTTTGAGTCATTAAGCCTTTGGAAGGTAGCACTATGTGGTGGAAAACCAGACCTGGCTTCTTTTAAAAAACAGAAACAACTTTTTATTATGTAAAATTCCAAACATTTACAAAAGAGAGAATAGTATAATAAATCCCCTCTTTACTATTCATCTGCTATGTGACCATGGGCAAATTATTTCAGCTTTCTGAGCCTCTGTTTTCTCAGTCTTTTTATGATGAATAATTCAGACTCTGTGTATAGAGGCCTCATAGCCAGTAAATGTTAGCCCATATCCGTTCACTCTGCTCTTCCGCCAGACTCAGCTAAATCATCTGTAAAATGGAAAAAAAAAACAATACCTCTCCTGCTTCACCAAATTGTTAAGAATTAAATACATGGAAAAAGTTGGCTCAGGGTATAGCACGTAAAGTGCTCAGTAAAGTTTCTTTGTTACGGGGGAGGCATGTCTGCAGGTGCACATGTACCTGTGTGTACGTATATTGAGAGTGCTGAGTGGTGTGTGTGGTCTATGGGAGAAGCTCAGGATAAGCTGTCAGGACACCCGGCTGTATTCCCAGTTCTGCTGTGCTTCCTGCTGCATCTGGACAGGGCTCTTCTCTCTCGCCTTCAGACTCTGGGAATCCAGAGGGGCACTGGTTTGTCTCTGACCTAAGGAGCTACATACAGACTAGCTGTGAACAGGGATGGACTCCCAGGAAAGAGAGGGAGTAGGGAGGACAACAGGAGGCCAGGGACAGAAGGAGAACACTGAGAGCTGGCGGGGTGGGGAGGCTTGCCAGAGAAGCGGGCTGGAAGAACAGGGAATCAGGGAGACAAGTGGTGGGGTTCCAGGCCGAGGAGTGGCCCAGACCACAGTGTGGGGATGCGTGTAGGAACAGGGCAAGTGCGCAGCTTCTCTGACGGGAAGAGTCCTTGTCTCTCTCTGACTGCTTCCTTGGTGGGACCTCATAACCAAAGAGAATAGCTTGCTCCACAGCTCTGATCATGGGAAAGATTTCCTTTATAATCAACGAAAACTTCTAATTGGAGATAGTAAGCAAACTGTTGATATAGTGAAAATAAGGGGGAAAGGGGGAAAGGAGATAGCAGTCAAAATGGAGAGGGAGAGTGAATGTGAAAATTATAAAGAACATTGTACAGCCTGTGTACCCCTTTTTTTCAATCATTTTTGAATTTTTTATTTTAGTCAGTCCAAATAAAACCCCTAGAGGTAGACAGGGGTAGACATTACGACCAGAGAGGCGAAACAAGTGCCCCGGATCACACAGCCAGAGAATGGTAATCCCCACTGGCCCCCGATCCAGTCCTCTCTTACAGGGCTGGGAGCCAGATGCATGTAAGGGGAGGGGTGAGTCGTGGAAACTGCAGTGGTGGGAGAGCTGGATCGCAGGAAGGCCATGTGGCTGATAGGACGGTAGGGGGGTGGGCGGACAGAGTGGTGAGGAGCTGACAGAGCTACAGGGGGTGACATGTCAGTATTATTGACAATGATAGCCTAACATATTTGTATAGGGCAGTTACTGTTGTGTGTTTTTTTAAGCCCTGTTAATACACATTATCTCCTTAGATATTCACAGAGGTAGGCAAAAGGCCAGGACTGGGTAGTGTCAAGGGAGGAGGGAGTAACAGGCCTCCTCCTCCACCCCACCCCCAGTTTGTAAGCTGTTCCTACCAGCTCTGAGATCTGAGTCCCACCCCACCACACCCTAATTTCAGCACTCTCCCCAGGAAGGGCAAGTGGGCCTCTCTCTCCAGCTGCTTCCTCTCCACTTTCTACCCACAGAGCATAGAGAATGTTAGGCTCTGACCTGACTTACTCTGCCACTCAGGCAGAGAGGTATCTAGGACCTGCAAAGAGACTGGGGACTTTGGCGTGTGAGAACTAGACACATGGTCACACACTGACTATCAGACGGCTCTTCTGGGGCAGAAAGAATAGCCATGCTGTTTGTGGCCTCGGAAGATAACACCTGTAAAAAGTCCATTCGTTTGGTACATCTTACTAAACACCTGTTGTTTGCCAGGCCCTGTGCTGGGGAGCGAGTATCTAGCAGTGGGTCAGACATGGTCCCAAGAGTTCTCAGGCTTGGATGGAGACAGACTGTTTTAACACAGAATGATCAGTGCTGTAAGACAGAAGCAGAAGGGCCGGTAGGAACGTGAAGGATGGTACCAAACCTGGGGTGGGGGGAGACAAGGTAGCTTTCCTAAAAGAGAAGCCTCAACTGGATCGTTAAAGGTAACAGGTATTTGCTGGAAGACCAAGTTGGGAGTGGGGTTGAAGTGAGAGGTTAGAGCCTGTATGAAAAGGATCTGCCCTAGTTTAGTGGGGGAAACCTCTTGAAGGGCCATGAGCTTGGGGCTGGGTTCTGGGCACATTCAGGGAAGCCAGGGTGACTACCTGTTTTGGATGTAGTAGTAGAGGGGAGTTAATAAAAGTCTTTTTGCTGTCAGAAAATCTATGATTGTGTCAAACTAAAGGCAGGCACTGTGCCAGAGAAGAGCAGTGGGCTTCCTGGGCGCCGGTGAGCCAGGCCTTCTCTCACCAATACCATTTCCGCTGCTGTACCTTGACCTGGGTGACGAGACCCAAGCCAGCCACTAGCACCAACCAGGACCACCCCCAGCCCACATCCTACTTTCCTGGCCCCAGCCCTATTGACAGCCCCCAGAATCTGAAGGAATTCAAGACAAATGGTTAAGAGAATGGAGTTAATAAAATTTGAAAAATTGAGGCCTGTCACTCCACTAAACTTTTTTCAATACCACTGACAGAAACATATTTCCCCAATGAGTGACCTTCCACAGCTGTAGCGGGCAGGCGCAGCCGCAGCAGTGCTGCCAGGAAGCCAGTCTGCTATTTATCAAATATTATAAGCTGGAACACACTAATGTGGAGCAGGGAGCGGAGGGGAGGGTCCCGCACGACACTGCCTGGGGGGCTCCAGGTGTTGGCCCAGCCCCAGACAGCCAGTGGGAGGTGACGGATGGCCTGCGATTAGCACTCCTCACCTTCGTCCAGCCCTCTCACTTGCTCCCAGAGGCCTGACCCTCTAGACCAGCTGCTCAGCCTGGAGGGGCCCTGGGTGGGAGGCAAGGGGAGGTCAGGCCAGGGCACGGGCCATCCTCATGCCCCCAGAGAGGGCAGGCGGGTGAGGCCCAGCGTGGTTATTTATTGAACTGTAATGGTTTGTGGCCGTTGGTCGTGGAGGTGAAATCGATCAGTTGTAGAAGTCAGGTTCTATCAATTATTACAGCAATTAGTCAAGTCAGAACATCAGAGCAAGGGTGTGGGGCTGGGGGCTAATATTAGATGGACATTATCCATGGTGCCCCCCGTCTCAGCCTTCTTCGTAAAGTGGGAGCAGACCTGCTACCCTGAGGCTCCAGAACCTTGGGGAACCCAGCTGGCTTCCCCCTCACAAGTGGCTGAGGTGGAGCCTGGCTGAGAGCCTCCTGGGCTGGAGACAGGCCCAGCACTGCTTTCAAAGGCGTCCCTGTGCTGTGGCCCCGGTGCAGACATGTCCTACCTGTCCCCATCCCATCCTTTATGAGAAGTGACACAACTCCTACTAGAAATTACTCAGTGGCCAATGTTTATGGCACACATTTTTCATTCTGTAAGCAAATATAGATCACTGACAGCACTTGTTTGAAGCGGTTAATCTCATCCTCAGTTCTCCCACTGTCTTCCTTGCTCACCTTCTCTTTCTCTTCTCCCTCCCTTTCTCTCCCCCATTTTTCTCTCTCTTCCTTATCTATTTCTCTTCTCTTTGCTCCTCTTTTCTTTCCCTTCTAGAGTTCTCTCCCTGATCACCTGTGTTCCGGCCCGTATCTAGTGACAGAGCTCCCCTTGAGGCTGCCAAAGAAAGGAGAGGCCTTTCCACTGCGTAATTATAGTTCCCTTTCTGCCCTAACTGTGGTCCAGGAGCTCTGGGGAGAGGGGAGGATGCTGTCTGCCACTGGCCCTCAGCCCTCCGCCCCTCAGTGCTGAGCACCAGAGAGAACAGGGGTGGTCTGGGAAGGCCAGGCCAGGTGAACAAGCCCCTGGCACTGTGTTCTTTCCTGAGCCCGACAGTACTGTCTGCCGCTCCTTCAGACACTGACCACACTCAGCCTGAGGTCATCTCTCATCCCCATTAGCTTCTGAAGAGCTACAATTGTGCCTAGACTCGAACTCTAGGTAGCACTTAATCTTAAAGACAGGACGAGGAGCCCGAAGAAGAGACAGAGAAGGAACAGTCACAGGGGTGTGAGGAAAACCTGAAAAAGTGGTTTTATAGAACTCAAAGGAGAAAAATGGCCAAGGTATCAGTTGCAACAGAGTAGTCAAGAAATACGAAAAAAGAAAACTATTCCTTGACTTTGCCTGTCCCCCATCACCCTGCTTATAGGGCCCTGCACGTGCAAAGTACCCAGTAAGGACCAACAGAATTGAAAGAAAGAATGAGGCTTCAGCTGAGCCTCTGAGGACCTGCTGCTAGTTAGGAAGAACATAGACCCCCTGCTTACGAGGGAGGTTGTATTTTATCCTGTAAGCAGTGAAAAGCCACTGGAGGGTTTTTCACCAGGGGAATGTCATGGCCACCCTGGTGGGCGTAGGGAGAATTGGAGTTAAGAAAACCTGGGATGGTTTTGACTCCTGGTCCAAGGAAATAACCAGCTTTGTGACCTTAGGCTAATTATTTCGCTTCTCTGAGCCCAGTTTCCATGTCTGTAGCATGGGAATTTTAATTCGTACCCTTCAGGATGGTTGTAAGGATTAAATGATATAATCATGTATATGAAGTACAGAGCACAGAGCCTGGCATATAGTAAGTGCTTAGTAAACACCAGCAGCTATTACTATCACCATTTCTAGGTCTATATCCAAGAGTCATGAAATCATACTTCCACAGAAAGACTTGTACACAGGTGTTCGTAGCCGCATGATTCATAATAGCCAAAGGGGGAAGCAACCCAAATGTCCATCAGCTGCTGAATGGATAAACAAAGTGTGGTACATCCACACAACGGAATATTTTTCAGCCATAAAAAGGAATGGAGTACATGCTACATTCATGTTATAGCATGAACTACACATGCTACAACATGGATGAATCTTGAAAACATTATGCTAAATGAAAGAAGCCTGACACAAAAGGCTCACATATTGTGTGATACCATTTGTATGAGATGTAAAGTACAGGCATGTCTATAGAGACAGATAGTGGACAGTGGTTGCTGGGGTTGGGGGGGGACGGGGAATGGGTAGTCTCTGATAATGGTTATGGGGTTTCTTTTTGAGATGATGGAAATTATCTGGAATTAGATAGTGGTAATGATTGTATGACCTTGTAAATATATTTAAAACCACTAAACTGTGTACTTTAAAAGGCATGTGGATTATATCTCAATTAAAAATTATATGTC
Source organism: Rhinolophus ferrumequinum (assembly GCF_004115265.2). Classification (NCBI taxonomy): domain Eukaryota; kingdom Metazoa; phylum Chordata; class Mammalia; order Chiroptera; family Rhinolophidae; genus Rhinolophus; species Rhinolophus ferrumequinum. Next base: position 47,837,235 of record NC_046294.1, on the reverse strand, counting down.
TTAATATTTTATAGCAAATTCCTATTAGAAAATAGGATTGTATATAAAAGTATTAATTTTTTCTTACTGCTTCTGAGTCTCCTTGGCCTGGATCATACTTCCTGCCCTCTGCCCCCTTCCCCTCCTCCTCCCACCTCTTCCTGCAGCCTAGGCTGACAGCCACATGTAAGTGCTTAATAAATGTTTGCTATTGTTGATAAGTTTCTAGGACTTTAAGAAGCAGAGAGCTTCCATAGGAATGGTTTTATATCATGATATAAATGTTCCCACATCTGGGATTGAGAAATGCTGATTTTTACTGTCCATCAACAAGCAATGACTGGACACACACACCACCACTGCCACCTCCCCCAGGCCCCGCACTGACACAGACTTGCCCGTGTATTTCATTTCCCCAGCCAGAACATTACATCCTATGGCAGGGACTGCGTCTCAACCCTTCTTTACTTCTGCACAACACTTACCTAGCAAGAAAGAGCAAGGAATGTTCCATTTAACACATAGTTGAGCATCTGCTGTGTTCAAGGCACAGACTTCTTATGTGTTTCTCTTCCTGCCTTGAGAGCAGTGCCTTTGGAGCAGGGCCAGATCTGATTTGTCTGTGTCCCCAAGCCCCACTCATTCAAGCTTTGCTAAGTTGAATGGAATGGACAGTTTTTGAAGAGGAGCGTGAGGTGCTCAGACCTGAGCTTTGGAAAGGAGAGTCTGACAGCATGGGGGTCAGAGTGGCCTTCCCTCCATGACTGCCAGCCTTTGCACACAATAACCACTTTATACAGGCTCATGGGCTGCCGGTACTTAACAGAGAGAAGGGAGATTCATGGTCCCCAGCAGGCCCCTTCTTTTTGTCATGCTTAAATTTTTTTGCCCTCAAATCACAGGAACTAATGATTGGAGGAAAGCCTGCACATATACACACACTTACCCACAGCTCGCATTGGTAAGAGCGCCCAGCTGTGGGGCTGGCTGGCACAGCTGGGTAGCTGGGGAGGGCCACACCGTTCCAGAGCTCTCAGCTGACTCTGGCAGGCAGGAAATGCCAGAGACGAAAGAGCATTGGGGGAGGGGGGGGCAGAGAGCAGAAAGGGGGTCCTTTTCATTGTTTGGGATATTCTGTGCTTTAGAAAGGAGCTATTTTATGATTTTTATGAATGAATATTCATCTTACGCAACTGAGTTTATTAATAGGAGTATTTTAATGACTAATGCATTGGTGTGGGGGTATAGTAATCTGTGTGTTTGGTATACTTGTTAGCATGTTCGGCTGTGTGTGTATATATCTGTGTGTGTGTAACATCTACGTGTATGTAGTAGTATGAGTAGTGTGTTTCTGCACATCTGGGATCCCCAATACTCCGACCTTTGTGTCCGAGAGGACTAAGGACTCTCCTCTCAGAGTAGCTCGGCATGTTTCTCCCACCATTCTACAATCTCTTCGGTTTTTGTGGCTCCGTATTTCTAAGAGAATTCCTAACACTAAAATCAGTGCCCAAGCCATCTCTGAGGGAAGGCGAAGGGCGCACTGATTGCTCATAGAGCCTCTGACAACTTCTCTTGTCCTCTCCTGCCAGGAGCCAATCCCCTACAGAGGAATGAAATGGGACACACACCCTTGGATTACGCCAGAGAAGGGGAAGTGATGAAGCTTCTGAGGACTTCTGAGGCCAAGGTAAGTCTCAGAAGAAGGAGGTGGCCGGTGGGCCCTCCATGACGCATTTCATCTTTCACTCATTAAATTACGTCAGGCTCCACACCAAAGGCCGCTTTTCGTTGGTGATTATTGTCTGTTTAAATACAAATCTGCCCCCCAGTCTCATCAAGAATAGAAAGATGTCCCTGTCATGACCAGGAAGAGGCCTGGGCCACTTCTGGCTTATGAGGATTAACCTTCAAATTCAGTTTTGAGGAGATGGACCTTCCAGCTCCTTTTCGTAGGAGGTGGGCTAGTGAGACAAAATCTTTAGCCCAAGTGCTATTTCCCCAGACCTCATGCATTCTATTGCTTCATCAAGCACCCTTTCCTATACTCACTCCTCTAGAACCATTTCCTGACCCCTCCTCTCCACACACACTCCAGAGAACCTGGCATAAAGTCTGAGCAAAAAAAATCGCCATCTTAATTGAATCTTCTCAGCCATACTGTTGAACTCCCTAAAACCAGAGCTGCCTTCTGCTTCTCCCAGCCACCCAGCTGAAACTCAGGAACTATTTGGCAGAATCCAAGAATTAGAATCACAACTCTCAGAGCTGACAGGGACCTCATAAATCATCAAGTCCAGTGATGGGAAATCTTACCAAAGCCTAAACAAATAAGTCAGAGGAAAATAGAGCTCTTCTGTTGAAGGAGAGGTGGACCATTCCTTCCCTGACCTATCCCTTCCCTCCTGGGCAGCCTCCAGGGAGGCTCTGCTGTGGGGCAAATATTTTAAATCTCTGAAACCTAAATCAAATGATTAGTTTTACTTCAGGGGAAATTGGAGCCCAGGGATATGATGTGGCTTGCTTTTGGTCCCGGAGTAAATTAGTGTCAAAACTGAAATTAATAGACTTGAACAAAGTCGATTCAGTGGCAGGACTGGAACTGGAACACCTGGTTTCTGACTCTGTCTTACGCTCTTTCTAACATCATGGAGTCTCTTGTTGGCAAATTGGCTAAAGTGCCCTGAGATGATTCAGTGTAGCAGGTCCCACCTAGTGGCAAATATTCTGTCTTGAGTTAGAGTAGTTAGGTCACTGGACCGAGACAGACAGGATGTGGGTTGTTATCCCAGCTCCACCCCTCACTGACTAGGTGACCTTGGGCTAGCACTTCCCCTCATTGAAGCTCGGTTTACCTCTGCGAAGTGAAAACATTGGACTAAATGGTTTCAAAGGTTCCATTCACTATCTGACTGCTGTGTATCAGTTGGGATAAACTAGATTGTGCTGCTGTAACGATCCCAAATTTCAGTTATTTGAAACAACAAAGATTTATTTTTGCCTCATGCTGCATGTCCATTGTGGGCCAACAGGGGGGTCTCTGCTCATTATGGGCACTCAGGGACCGAAGTGGCAGACCAGCCGCCCTCTGGAATGTTGCTGGTTGCTTGCCAGAGGGAAAAGAATGTTCTGGAAGATCTTGCATCTGCAGTTACATGCTCAACCTGGAAGTAGGACCCCCTACTTCCGCTCACAATTCACTGACACAGTAATCCATGTTCCCGCCCAGTCACAGAGAGACCAAGAAGAGTGATCCTACCATGTGTCTAGAAGGGGGAGAACTGGAAATATTTGGTATCCAGCATTAACCACAGTTTGTCTCCTTGTGATCCTTAGTAACTGTCTTGCGGGGGGACTGACTTTCACAGCACATTCCAAGGGGCGCTTAGGACCAGGAAGAGCAAAAATTCCAGAGAGCACGCTCTTCCCTCCCTTTGTTCAGATTTCCTACCCCTAGGAGCCACCCTGGAAGTCAGGTCCGCTTCCCCAGGTGCCTTAAGGATGTTTCAGATAACCTCACATGTTTCAGATAACCTGGGGGACTGCACCCTAGTCATCATGTCCCCTTTCGGGCCTAATTACTGTCCCCTGAGAGCAAGTGCTGCACTTGGCCAAGCGTATGCATGGTATGTCAGGGGATGTGACATAGGGCAGGCGCTGGCCTGGTCACGTAAAGCAAGAGAACACGTGTCTTCGTGCCAGCATAGATGGAGGGGTTAGGCCTGCTAAGGGACCTTCACAAAATTTGACTGCCCAAGAAATGGCTTGATGTTGGCCACATTAGTACAAGGCTTGTGTTCCAAGTGAAGAAATGGTGGTCGCGTTCCTGTGTGCCAATCAGACCCTTCTGGGCCACAGAGGGCAATGCTCTTAGAATCTGTGCAGATGAGGGCAGCAAGGGGGCAAGAGGAACTGTGCCCTAAGAAAAGGCTAAAGGCAATAGGGGCATCTGGCCCGGAGAGGAGACAGTGCATGTAGGTATAGGAATGGCTGTGAGTGGGAGGGGAGGAGATTCACTCAGGGGCAAAGCTGGGACACAGCCAAGCTCAGGGGTGGCAGCTGCAAGGAGGAACTCTCTAACAGAGCTGTCGCACAGTGCAAGGGGCTGCCGGGACAGACTAGAGGACCACGTAGAGCAGCCCAGGGCTTCTGTAGCCTCTGAATTGGAAGACTGTTTCCCTGTGGTCGCCTCTCTACACTTGATCCCTGCATGCAGTGTGGATTTCCTGCTGGTATGTCTAGCTGTCCAGTGAGCAGCTCCACCTGATTGCTCTGCCATCCCATCAGATTCTGCCCGGGTGAACTGCCCCTCAGCTCGCCCTAGATGTCAGCAGCGTTGTCTTTCTTTCCGTTGCTTAGCACCTGTGTTGTCACCCATTCTTTCTGTTCTCCTTGTTTCACCCCAAGCTATAAAAACTATGTCTTCAAAATTGTGAGGCAGAGTTTCCAGGGAAGAACACTGCTTTAGACCTGGTTTCTGTCTCCCTCTGCCAGTAAGTAAGCAGCAGCTACTCCTGAGTTCAGGCCTTATGTCTGTAACGTAATGACTCAGGCCTGGAGGGTGCTGTGGCTCCAGTCTGAGACCTCATCTCTTTGTCTAGACATGGGTTACCACCACTCTGATCTTATCTTACTCCTATCCGTCCAGCATCTCCCTCCACCCAGCTCAGCCTCTTCTACCATCACCTACCACTCTGTAGTCAAGTATGTGCTCATCTGTCCCATTATAGAAAATTTGGAAAGTAAAATGAGGAGAATTAAATAACTCAGGACATATTTCTGAATGATATCTGTATGCCAGATTCTGGGCTATGTGGGAAGACAGATGGTGAAACACTCAAGGAGCTCACAGTCTGACAAGGAGATAGGCAAGTGAACCGTGACACCACTGAGTCATCAGTCCCAGCGAAGCCCAGGGACTGCGACAACCTAGAAATGCCTTCTAATCCTACCTGGGAGATCAGGGAAGACTTCCTGGAAGAGACTTCAACTGAGCTGAATCTCAATTAAAAGCGTTCTAGCCCCACTACCTATATATAACAACTATTAAGATTTTTAATTATTTATAATAAGAGTAGGTACCATTTATTTAGTGTATGTAGTCACTATGCCAGGTGCTCTAATATATATGTATATTTTAAATTCTGTAACAAATCTATGAAGCCGCTCTTATTATCACCATTTTACAGGTGGGAAAACTAAAGATGAAAGAAAGAAAGCAGGTGACTGATAGAAAATCAAATATAAGTAACTATTGAGATATGAATCAGAGATCTCCTGTTATGATACTATATTTACCTTTTCTGGACATACATATATGTATTTATATAGATGGCCTTTTTTTTAACTGTGGAAATAGCTTGCTACATATAGCCGGGATCTCAAACTGGCAGCCTTTTTTATTTTGCCAACCCAGAATTTTTTAAATGTGAACGTAATGCCTTAGGTTGAAGTGTGGACACTTGAGCCACAGGCCCTCCCGTTCCCTACTGTATTATGTGCTTGCCTGTCAGACGTTTACATTTACTTCTTGGCCCTGAGCTGTTTGAGTTACGATCCTAGTCATATTTGGAATCTGCTTTTTTTTCCTCTTAATATTATTTCTTGATGATTTTCCTTTTTTGAAATTATCCATAAGCCTAATTTTTAATTTCATTCTGCCTTTTCAGATGTGTGGCTTATCTAAGAATCTGTCACCTTAAGTGGCCTAAGTGAGTTTCTCCTTACTGCTGGTTTGCCCAGTTCTCTCAGCATTTTCTGTATATGGAAGCCTCCTTGGGGCCCCTGAGGAGGTCAAGAGGTGGATGAATCCCAGCCCCTGTCCCTGAGTTGGCGGTCTTGGAGAGGAGGATGGAGAGGGCCAGGCGCTCCTAGTTATAATACCCATAGACTGACTTGTGCCTTAGGAGGGGTCCACCCAGAGTTTGTGGGGGCTCCACAAAAGCATGGATCTTCTCCAGGCAGAATGAGCAGGGCAGGCTTCGTAGAGAAGGTAGCCTGTGATCTCACTTTGAAGGATTTCACTAGCTGGAGAGTTTAATACTTAAAGCTTATACCATTTTCATGTCTTAACTAAGAGACGAAGGAGAGGTAGAAATATATCTCTGTGCACATGATGGCAGATAAAACAAAAATATGGGGAGCTATTCCATGATGAATATTCAGCTGAGGGGGACGTGCTGGTGCCAGCCCGCGTCTCTACTCCCAGATCCTCTCTCCACCGAGACTCACCAGGAATTTATTGCTCATTTTAATCACACCCAGAGAATGAATTGGCAGGAATATTAGGCAGATAGACCTATCATATATATTTTATTTGCATATCCCAGTGACAGAATCACAAGCACATTTCCTATCTCTGTATTTTTTCATTTGCTTCAGGGGTAGCTGGGGATGCAGTACTCCCCTGGGCCTGCGTTCAAGGCTGTGAGCTGGGTGCTCCCATCAGAGTTGAGGGAGTCTTTCCAGGAGGGAAGGGGTGAGGTACGGGAGGGTAAGAGGGTTGTGTTCCTCCCGGCTTAGGTTAAGGAGGGACCCCTTCTCTGCCTCGCCCAGCCTGTTTCCTGCTGCTCATCTCATTTCGAGTGAGCTGTGTTCCTGGCGCTGTGCTTGTCCCTGTGGGGATGGCAACACCATCTGACCTTCATTACAGGCTTATAGGCCAGACATAGCACTCCGTGCTTTCGCTTGCTCTTGTCCTTGTTTTTAACTTCTTAAAAACTTTTTATTGAAATATACTTGTATAAGGAGCACATGTCGTAAGTATATACAGCTCACTGTATTTTCACAAACTAAACACACCTGATCACGAAATAGACAATTACAAGCACTCACTCATAGGCCCACCTCATACTCCCTTCCGGTCACTCTCCATCCCCCAAGTGTAAACATCATTTTACTTTTACTTTTACATCATTTTCTTTTTTTTTCTTTAAATTGGTTTTCAGGTGTACAAAACAATGTAATAGACATGTACACTCCTCTGAAGTCTGATATAGCTGTTACAATTTTCAGAAATGGTCCAATAAATTCCTATGACCCCTTCACCCAGATCACGCTTGCTTTATTACTTATGTATGCATGAATACTATATAGAGATATACTCTTCCTGAATCATTTAGGAGTAAGTTATACACATGATGCCCTTTTACCCCTAAGTACTTGTATGAATTTCCTAAAACACAAGAACGTTTTCTTATAAAATCTCAGTACAATCCTCGAAATCAGAGCATTACTATTGATACTAACTAATCTACAGATGTTATGCAGATTTTACCAGTTGTCCCAGTAAATCTGTTCACAAGAAAAGAAAATTTTAGATCCCAAGTTGAATTCAGTTGTCATGTCTCTTTAGTCTCCTGTAATCTGTAACAGTTCCTCAGTCTTTCATAACCTTGACATTCTAATTGAGTACAAACTGGTTATTTATAAACTGTCCCTCGCTTTGGGTTTATCGAATGTTTCCTTATAATTCAGCTCAGATTATGTATTTCTGGCAAGAACACCCTCTGGTGTTTATTTTCAATAAATTCATTAGGTGGCCCTGTGCTATAAAAGTAGAGATATGAAATTTATGTTTTAAGTCTCATCTCCCTAAAGAAACTCAGAACTCCCCGAAGGCAGGGAGCACGTCCTTTCTTATCTCCAAGGTGGAAAGTGCAGGTGCCGGAATCAGACGACAAGGGTTAGTGTTCTATCTTTATTACTTGCTACCGGTGGAACCTTGCTTTAATTTACTTTATGTGTGTACAGTGAGGGCAGAGTCACTCTGAACTTCATAGGCCTGTGAGGATTAGGGCAGCTGACCCCAAATCAGGCAAGACTTGTCAATGGATGATGAAACCAGTGAATGGAAGTTTGAGGAGTAACAGGACATTTCCATAGACTTAGAGGCTCACTCCACAAGATACTTATTCATTACAAAGGAGAACATAAGAGTGGAGAGAGCTGGCCCAGAGCACCTTACCCAGGTGATCAGAGTTAACGTCACAGTTACAGGATGCAGCAGCATCACGTGCCTCCTGGTCTGATGCACTGAGCAGAACACGATTCATTTGCTCATTTCAGCCACTGCTTGTCCCTCTTACCCTTCTCTCACCAGTCAACCCAGCTATTTCCAAAGTAGTGACATGATCTGAATTATTTGTTAAAAATACCACTCTGGCGGCAGAGGGAGAATGGTCTGGAAGAGAGGAGAATGGAATCTTGGATGCTAACATAGTGGTCACCAAGTCTGATGGGACTGATGCTTGCTCTGTGCCCCGCCTTCCTCTGCAGGAATGCGTACTGTATGAGCTCGTTCAAGAGACCGTCACGTCCCTAGGGTGCTTCTCTCTCTCTATAACACACACACACAGACACACACTGTGGGGACAGAGCCCCAAAAAGCAGTTTCCAGGCTCTCGGCCTCACATAGAAAGGTGCTGGCTCAGGTAGTAAATGGCCATCGACTGCGATCAAATGGCCAGCAGCTGTGGCTAGTTGGCCGTCAGCTGTAACCAGTGAGCCATTGGCCATGAATATAACTGCTGTGGCTAGGCTAGCAGAAAAAAGGGGGAGCTAGCAAGAAGATGGTGGCTGAGTCTGCAAGCGGCGCAGTGAGGGTTGAGAATTGTGTGGCTCCTGTTTCCTGTGTCTCCAACCCAGCCGCCAGCGAGAGTATAGAGATATGACTCCCCTACTTATGGCTCCGTGGGTGTTCCTTTTTGGCCTCACCATGTCCTGCGTTCTTGTGTGGGGAGCGAGACCAGAGACCCCACAGACCCCGCCTGACACCCCGCACGACACACACCCACACCCACACACCCGTCTCCTCTCCAATCTGGTCTGCATCCCTCAGCTCCTTTGTTGAATCCTCTGGGCTCCTCTTGTCATCAGTCCCCCCCACTCAAGGTTCTTTCCATCACTCATCTGTTGCCCCCTGGCACCCTTTGTTGACCTCACCACCTAGCCCTCTCTGACATCCCCAGCTTCAGAGCAGGTAGAAGCCATGACTGTGATGTGAGTTGGGGTTGGAGTCAGGGAGTCAGGAGGATGAGGCATATCTGAGTCTGTCTGTGAGCAGCCAGTGGGCTCTGTGGCCTTGAACTCCCATGAGAGCCAAACTACAGTTTGGCCTCTCTTCTCTTCCCTCCCCCATACCTATCCAATTCTTGCCCAGGCTCTCAGTATGCCTACCACTCCCCACTCCAGCCACGCTTTCAGTGAATATGCTGCCAGGTTCTTTATCAGACCAGTTCCCTGAGGGATACTGTGGGGACAGAGCCAGGAGTGCAGTTTCCAGGCTCAAGCCCTCACATGGAAAGGTGCTCACTCGGGTAATAAATGGCCATCAACGGTGATTGGATGGCCATCAGCTGTGGCTAGTTGGCCGTCAGCTGTAACCAGTGAGCCATTGGCCACTAATATAACTGCCGTGGCTACGCTAGCAGCAGATGGGGGCTAGCAAGAAGATGGTGGCTGAGCTAGCAAGTGTGGATTGCAGTTAGCACGGCGGATTGCAGCTAGCAAGTGAGGTTGGTTGGTTGGCAGAAAAGTGGATGGCAGGTTGCAGATCGTGTGGATCCTGTTTCCTGTGTCTCCAACCCAGCCACCAGCGAGAATATAGGGTGTTCCTTTTTGGCCTCACCATGTCCTGCGTTCTTATGTGGGGAACCGGAGCTGAGAGCCCGCATGACACCCCGCGTGACAGGTAGCTAACAGTAGGGGTGCCTGGCCTACCTTTTCTCCCTGTAACCCTCCCCCACAGAGCCATTCAGCCCAGCCACCCACCTCCAAGCAAACCCAACTAGGTTTTGCCTCAGCCTCCCAGCCCTTTCCTGTAAATGCACTCACAGCCAGGAGGGGTGCCGTATTAAATCAAGAATGATAGAAACCAGTGGCTACGATTATCCAGCTGAGATGCAGCATAGGGAGCTGGTTGCTGCTGGCTGCAGGTGAGGGCTTCTGAAGCTAATTGCATATGGCTTTTATTAAGATGGTCGCTCCCCACTCCTGTTCTCTTGGTGGTTTCTTCCAAGTGCCTCTCAGCTCAGTGCCCTCTGCTGCAGGCTGGGTCACCTGCCTATATTCTCCTATCGTGGAACCTTTTTAAAGCACGGCCTTGACCTTCATCCCTGTAGCCTTCCTCCCCATCTCCTCAAAAAGCCGGAAACAGTAGTCGCCCACATAGGAGCCTTTACCAATTGCCTTCTCCCATTTTCTGTCTTCTCTTTCCCAAGAAGAATATATACAGACCAGGGATTTTCCTTCCCTAGGTTCCTCCATTGGCTAGCTTTTCACAAGCATGAGCTCAGAGCTCATGCCTAAAAATGTCATTCATTCAACATATTTTTTTTTCTAAAGTACAAAGTCTGTGCTAAGCATAGGAAAAGCAAATGAAGCAGTAACCTTCTACCTGGTTTAATCCCCATATCCTGTACGTTTTTATCCAAAATTCTGATACCTTTTCAGAAGTTTTTCTGAATAGATATGTAGGGGCCCGGCTGGTGGAAAATCGGGATGTTCTCAGATTTAGGCCATAGGTTGAATCTTTCTTAGGACCATTTGGAAAGTTCCTGAGAAAACAGCCAGGTCATGGTGTAATCTTTTCACCACGTTTACCCCCATACAAGTCAAGGACCCTTTCCCCTTGCCCAAGAAAATAACAGGAGCTCGAAGACAACCCAGAAGCATGACACTGAAGAAGAATTACAGGAAATAGAAATATTTCCCTGGAGGAGACTTAAGGAGGCCAAAGCGATCATCCCCAAATCAACAAAGTGGCAAAAAAAGTCATGTTAGGCTTGGCCTGCAGCAAAGGAGAAACACATGTTCTGTGAGGCCCAATAGATCAATGGATGGAAACTACCTACAAGCGGAATTCTCTACCACGTGAGGAAACCTGACAGGCAGAGATAGGCCGCAGTAGAGGTGTCCCCAGAACCCTCTTGGTGTTGACACTGTACCCTGCGGACCTCGGGTTCCTAGGGGCAGGAGCCTCAGGGGCCACTCCTAGCAGTGGGGCATCCACGTGGACTTGGCTCCTGGCTTCTGCTTAAACCAGAGCACCTCTTTTTATCTGTGGAGCCCCATGCAGATTAAATTAGTTAAGAGGGTTCCAGTACAAAAAAAAAAGGCACTGGGTTAGATAATCAGTTAGCAAAATGCAGCAAAGGAGAAAGGAAGTAGCATTTCTCAGAGGCCTCCCCAGGGCCAGGTACTGTGCTCTGCACCCAGGTCTCTCACATACCACCTCTGTATACACATTCAGTGTGTGCCAGACACTCTGCCAGCTGCTTTGTACACGTCATCTGACTTAATCCTCCCCAGCATCCCACAAGGACCTTGCAAGGTGGGTGTGAGTACCGGCCCCATGTTAGAGGTGAGGAAACTAAAATTTAGGGAGGTGAATTAACTTCCCCAAGGTCAGCTAGCTAGTAGGTAGATGAGGTAAGGTTTGAATTCCGGTCTGTCTGGAGCAAAGCTTCTTTGTGTCTCATGACTTGCCCCACTAGGAGCCTAAAGAGGAGCCAAACTTCAGATGGGACAACTGTAAGAATTAAATATGACACTCTGTATAATATGCTGAGTACAGAGCTTGGCGCACAGCAGCTGGTCCACAAACGGTAGTTACCTCATTCAGTTGGCAACATGAATTGACTGACTCCTTCCATGAGCCAGGCCCTGTGCTAGATGCTAGAGCTACAGAGATGAATAAAACATGGTCTTTGTCACTAAGAATCTCATGGTCGAGAAAGGAGAGCTAAACGGGCAGTTAAATAAGTGCTCCAGAGATCCCGGGACCAGGGGCAGGCCCAAAGCCTTACAATAGGCTTCTTAGACAATCTGGTACTGAAGCTGAGATCATCGGGTACTTAGAGGTAGGTGGGAATGGAGGAGACTTTTGTGGTGAGAGAACAGTGTAAGCAAAAGGCCCAGAGGCGGGAATACCCATCACTGAGGGGAACTGAGGAAATAGACCCAACAAACCCTCGGAGGCCAGCTTCCATCGCTTCAGGCTCCTTCCGTGGCCTGACTGCAAGCCAGCCGGGCTCATAGCCAGGGCTGTACCAGCCGATCTGTGTGCATCTCACCATCCGAGCCTTCCAGCCCAGTGGACCCAAGTGCTGAGGGGCTGGGTGGGCAGGGAAGAGGAGGAGGCAGATATATGACTGGAGTCGTCAGAGCCAGGTGATGTATGTGGTGCCTGAGGGAGCTGCACAGTGACACTCTGGATTCCAACCGGCAAGCGTCTCTCCGCTGGGATCGGCGCCGAATTATTGCTCTATATGAAACCCCAGAACTGATGGGAGCTTTCAGTTACAGACTGATAGCAACAACCAAAATTGGATTGTTTGCTATTTATTTTTTTTAACTTCTGTCAAGGTCACTAGCGTAACAGGAAAACACTGCCCAAGCAGCAGGTATTTTTCATCCACTCTGCTTGCAAGAGCAATCTGCAGCCATGACTTTTGTGACAAGGCCTTACCTTGGCAGCTCGTTTCTAAAAAGCTGTCAGTGTTGCAGGAGTCTTAGGGGAAAGGAGCCTCCTGAAGACTTCACTCCAAGACCTGCTTCCTTCCCTCATCCCCCCAGCTTCCATGAGTCCCACGTACTCACCGCCTCCTCCCTGGTCTCCAGATAGTCCCACAGCGCTCCAGCTTCTTCAAGCCTCCCATCTCCCAGAAAGCCCCCCCCCAAAAAATGTTCTACATTTAATGTATCTTTCCTTCTCTGTATGCCTACACCACCCAGTCTGGTGGTTCATTCCTCTTTGTATCTGTCATCAGATTCATTTTTGCACATTAACCAGATGCTTCCACTGTGCCAGGACTTGTGCTAGGAATAGCAGTGATTAAAAAAAGTGCCTGCCCTCAGGGAACTCATGAGTGATTTAGAGTACAGAGTCACAAACGTGCAACAAACTTGTTTTCAAGTAGTTTGGGTTTGGTTTGGTTCGGTTTTGGTGGGGGATGGGTTAGTGATGGATATAGGGCTAGAAACGGGCATGCATGCTTTGGAACCATGAGGAGAATAATGGTTGATTATGCCTGAAAAATGTTTGTGTACAGACCCTGCCTCACCTCCCCTGCCCGACTTTGAGCTCCCTGAGGGCAAGGCCAGGCTCTCCTCTCCTCCCTACAGACTGACCAAGCTCAGGAGCTTCTGCCTTTTCGGAAATGGACCAAGACCAGGGTCAACACATGCCAGGCACTCAGCATCATCTACAATGTCCCAGGGGCAGAGTACAGTTTTTCTTTTTCTCCCCACCCCACCTGTCCATCCTGGCAGGCATGGGACCAGGCACATAGCAATTGCTGAATAATTATGTTTAATTGAAATGCAGTTTCCTTGACGTGGAGGGCATCCATAGCTCTGGTTTACAGGAGGATGAGTGGAAAGGGAAAGGAAGCTGTATTTGTTAAGCACTTACTGCATGCCAGCCACGGCGGTAGGTACATTACATACACCATCACATGTAATACCTGATTAACAGATAAAACTGAGGTGAAGTAACTTGCTCCAGGTGGTAAGCACCTTTTGTAAGTGCTAGCGCTGGGATTCGAACCCAGGTCTCCTGTCAGACTTCAGAGTCAAGGATTGATTTACTGGCAATACGTATTTTACTAGCAGGGTGAGCTATGACCCCCGGGCAGTAGCCACCTGCGGTAAGGAGAGGAGGTGAGGGCTAGGATGAGGGGACAGGGGAAGGACTGGGCCTCCAGTGGTCCTGAGCCAGAGCTGTGCATCCTGATCCCTGGAGAGCCAAACCGATGTGTGATGCCCTGAGTTGAGGATAGAAGAAAACTAGGATCCTCCTGGGCCCAGCACTCCTGAGCCCCCTTTCCTCTCCCCACAGTACCAGGAGAAGCAGCGGAAGCGTGAGGCTGAGGAGCGGCGCCGCTTTCCGCTGGAGCAGCGCCTGAAGGAGCACATCATTGGCCAGGAGGGTGCCATTGCCACCGTGGGTGCAGGTGAGTGTGGAAGGAGCTAGCCAGCACCCAGAAGGGCAGGGTCGCCCGTGGGCTGCTGCAGTGAGGTATACGTCCTGCTGTCACCGTCCTGTAGAGAGGTGGCTAATGACGTTACAACTTAACATTTGTTGAGTACGTTCTATGTGTTAAGCATTATGACAAGCTCTTTGCATGTGTTGTGTTATTTGATCCTTACGGTGGCCCTGGAAGCTTGGTACCATTAAATCCGCATTTTACAGATGAGGCAGCTGAGACACAGAGCACTTAAATCATTGTTCAAGGCTGCTTTTCCTATGCTTACAGTTTAACCCTGACCTTCATCTGGTCCACTGCCCCCACGCCCTGCACTTTTCAGGTGAGGAAACAGACCCAGAGGGGAGTGGGAGCTTGTCCATCACTAGTTATGTAGCAACTGAGTCAGAACCAGAACTTCTGTCTTTTGCTACTGGCTCAATGTTAGGGAAAACATCCTGAGCAAGTCTTGAATGCCTCCTTCTCCACCCCAGAAGCTCTTATATTCCATACCTTAGCGGACCAGCCTGCCCGCTCGTGTAACCCCTGCTCTAACAGCCCTCCTGCCCATGCCGACCCCACTGGAGAGAAATATAAGACCAGAATTCTGCTCAGGATGGTGGCCTCACCGCTGTTCTCCAACTCAGCTGCATGACTCCCTGAGGGTGACCTCAGACAGATGCGGCAAGAGCAGAGGAACATGCGCAGCTTAGACAGGGGGGATCCCGCAAGGCAGTGGTTCTCAAAGCGTGGTCTCTGGACCGGTATCAACGTCCTCTGGGACCTTGTTAGACAGCAGATCTCAGGCCTCTCCCCAGACCTATGGAATCAGAAACGGGGGGTGGGGCCCAGCATCTGTGTTTTAACAGGCCCTGCTGGTGATTCTGATGTTCAGCTCAAGTTCAAGAACCTCTGCCTTGCGGTGTCTTGGTCAGTCCCCTCACATGTTGCTTACCTCTTCTCTCCAGGCATCTGGTCCCATCAGATGCAGTCACCAGGTTCTGCTGACTGATAACAGAGACATCAGGCTGAAATTGTGGTGCCCCTCTGGGATATTCTGGGCTGGCACTGTCAGCCCTAGGAAACCAATTAGAGGAGTAATTGAAAAATGAAGGTGGTCACCCCCCTGTGACACACCAAGCCCAGCCTGATCCCCATCATCATCCTCACACACACCAGTGGGACTCAGTGTGGCAGTCGTGAGCCCCCCATCAGGGGCCTGACCCCACCAACAGATAAAAGGAGCCCAATGAGCAGAACTGCCTCACCAGCTGGAGGTCGGAAGGCTGCCCGCAGGCACACACAGGAGCCAGGGAAAATGTTTTTGAATATGCGAGGCCCCCCTATCTTGGCAGTATAACCCCCCACTTCTTTGCCAAAGCCATGTCTGAAGTGGAGGGAGGGGAGACCCTGGGAGCTCTCGGGTTGGAGAAAGGAATAGGCCACGGGAAAGAGATTACCTGGGCAGAGATCTAAGAAAGGATCTCTTGCTGGAGTCTCCTGTCCATTTGGGCCAGAACTACAGCTGCCATCATAGTATTTTCCTTCTGCTTCTTACACAGCCCTTTCCCAGCAGGCCATCCGCTCCTCTGATCTCCTGCTTCTCGCCAGCTTCTCAAGCCCATTCCATATGAAGCTCCCAGAAGTAGGAGTTGGGGGCGGGGGAGGAGGACGTTGAGATGGAGAGAATTCGACCAGTGTAGGCTCAAATATTATAGCAGATCAGCACTTACCAGGTGTGTAACTCAGGCTGATCACTCAGCTCTGAGCAACAGTTTTCTCACCTGTGTTCTGGGGAGCTAGATTAGACTGACTATAAAGCACATGCTCTTTGCAGTGTGTCACACAGCACGAAATAAACCCTAGGCCCTGTCCTTAAGAGGTTTACTGTCTAGGATTGGGCACTGTGCTCTTTAGGTCCGGTCCACGGCTGTTTCCTTCTAGCTGGGACTGATCCTGAGACCCAGCCCCGGCTGGCCTCTTCCCCGGTCCTGCGGCCTCTGCTGCCCCTCCACCTGCCTTTCCTTGCCGTTTGCCCAGAGCAGGAGTAGATGATTCAGCTCCCCACCTCCTAGGGTCTGTCAGAATGTCTGCCCTGATGCTTTCGTCTACCCAAAGCTCCATTCTGTCACCCAGACTCTGCCTCGGATTAGGAAGGCCCTACTCCTCATCCTGTGGTTGACGCTGCTGTGATTCCAGTGACCCAGAGAAGACAGACGCTACTGAGGCCCAGGCTGTGGGGTTGGTGCGTTATCTCCTCCATTGGTAACTGTGCCCGTGTGGGGACAGAGCCCCAAAAAGCAGTTTCCAGGCTCTCAGCCTCACATAGAAAGGTGCTGGCTCAGGTAGTAAATGGCTGTCGACTGTGATCAAATGGCCATCAGCTGTGGCTAGTTGGCCGTCAGCTGTAACCAGTGAGCCATTGGGCACTAATATAACTGCCGTGGCTAGGCTAGCAAAAAAAGGGGGAGCTAGCAAGAAGATGGTGGCTGAGTCTGCAAGCGGCACAGTGAGGGTTGAGAATTGTGTTGCTCCTGGTTCTTGTGTCTCCAACCCAGCCGCCAACGAGAGTATAGTGGTGTGACTCCCCTACCTATGGCTCCGTGGGTGTTCCTTTTTGGCCTCACCATGTCCTGCGCTCTTATGTGGGGAGTGGGACCAGAGACCCCGCCTGACACCCCGCATGACATCCCGCCCTGCTCGAAGCCCATGGCTGGACATCACACTGATAATGGTCAGATAATGTCCCGCTTCCCGCCCTGAAGCACTCGCTGGGTCAGTCTATGGTGGCAAGCAGCAGCTGGCCTCAAGACTGAAGCAGGTGCCGGAGGAGGAGGCAGGTTTAGAGTGTAGGCCAGCCCTCTCTAGGTCCCCTCGGCCAGTGTCACATGTGTGCCAGGGACTTGGCTGGGTGGAGCCTGGCACCCCAGGGGTACCATGAGGATGGGCAGCCAGAGAAGTGCCGCAGAATGAATTGATTTGATAAATGGCCATTTATTACCCTCTCGAATTGGCTGAAACCAATTTCGGTCACATCAACCCCTGGTAAGTGCTGGGATATTGATTTGTGCAAAGTAATACAGTGAATTTATCAGTGTGATCCCCAGCTGCAGGGCTTCTAGCAAGGCTGGCGCACAGTTACCACCTTACAAATCGAGGAGATAACACACCAAACCCCACAGCTCGGGCCCCATTGCCTCTCTGGTCTGCTAGGGTCACTGGAGCCAAAGCAGGGCCGACCAACATGCAGCAAGCCAGAGCCCTGGCATTGAAAGTGAGGTGTTCCTTCCAGAATCCAGAG
This sequence comes from Rhinolophus ferrumequinum, assembly GCF_004115265.2. NCBI lineage: Eukaryota > Metazoa > Chordata > Mammalia > Chiroptera > Rhinolophidae > Rhinolophus > Rhinolophus ferrumequinum. Next base: position 47,819,988 of record NC_046294.1, on the reverse strand, counting down.
CTGTTCTTGGTCGTGGGGTGGAACCAGATGCCTCCCCTGTCGGGCAGACCTCCTGGGAGCTCAAAGCCTCTGTGCCTCACCATCCTCAGAAAGGCCGGCTCTCTGTTCAGCACATTCAGAGCTAGACTCCGCCCCCTCCCTCCAACCTGCTCACCTCCTGTGTTCCTGTCTCAGTCAAGGCACCAGCATTCACTGATCTAAATAGAAACGTAGTGGTTTTCTTGGCCCCTCCCTAGCCCCTACCCCCTCACAGCCCATCAGGTATCAGGTTCTGCCATTCTACCTCTTAAATACATCTCAGACATGGCTTCTCCCTTCTGTTCTTAATACCACTGCCCCAGCTCAGGACCCCGGCATCTCCCATCTGAATCACACAGTATCCTCCTCACTGGTCTTCCTGCCTCCTTTCCTTTCGCTACCGTGTGTCCCTGAAAATAAGACTGGGTCTTATATTTATTTTTGCTCCAAAAGACACATTAGGGCTGATGTTCAGGGGATGTCATCCTGAAAAATCTCGCTAGGGCTTATCTTCCAGTTAGGTCTTATTTTGGGGGAAACATGGTATAATCACTTTTTCTCCCCTGCTTGAGTGAGCTTTGTAAAAATTCACCTATTTAAAAATCCTTGAGTGGCCCTTGCTGCCCTAGCCCAACACACAATGCCAACCCCTGCTGCCCCTGCTTTGCACTGCACCCACCAAGACACCACCAGCCACACCGACTGCATGTGCTGTATGGATCTGCCTGCATCTATTGATGCTGCCCCCTGCATGGAACTCCTTTTCTTCAGGCCCTTTCCCCACCCCAGCCCTGTCTGTCTTCCACATTCTGACTGGCTTTTACGTAGCCTGACTCAGTTCAGGAGCCCTGATGCAGGGCTCTTTCTCTAGGCTTCCTGTGGACACCTTTTGTCACTGCACTTACCGCAGGGCATCGGTTTGTATGTCTTTCTCCCTCCAAAGGTCAGGAACTACCTCTCGTTCAGCTGTTTCCCCAGGGTTGGCTACACAGGTGTGTAAAATGTGGTTGAACTTCGGTGAACACACTCTGAGCCCATTTTGCCACTCTTCCTCTCCTCAACACAGATTTCTTTTTTTTTTTGGCATTCAGTATTATTTTATATTAATTTCAGGTGTACAGCATAGTGGTTAGACATTTATATAAGCTCAACCAATTTTCATCTCAGCCTCTTTCTGGAAGAGTGTGACTCTTCCCTCCAGGGCTGCCTACCTGCAGTGTGCGTGTGCCTGCAATGGGTGGGCTCAGCAAAAGCTATTCTTTGCATTTGTTTTCCTTTCCCTCCTCCTTCTGCCTCTCCGCCCCCCTTCCAGTTCAAGCCGTTGTTTCTCAGTCTAGTTGTGTAGGACACAGCTCCCTGGCCTATGCTGGTATTATGAGCCTTGCGCTCCCCACAGCTGAGGCAGTCAGTCGCTGGTCATAGGTCGGCCGCTCACAGTAGCTCACGGCAGCTGTCGGCCACTCACACTGGCTGCCGGCCACTCACTCTGGCCATCGGCTGCTCACAGCGCACACAGTAGCCCGTGGCAGAACTCAGCAGCCCACAGCAGCACACAGCAGCCCGTGGCAGCTCACGCTGGCTGCTGGCCACTCACACTGGCCACCGGCCGCTCACGGCGGCACAGCACACAGTAGCCCATGGCAGCTCACGCCAACCTCTGGCTGCTCAGGGCAGCCCAGCTCCAGTGAGAGCTGTTGTTCACAATCTTAGCTGTAGAGGGCACAGCTCACTGGCCCATGTGGGAATCGAACCGGTGACCTTGGCGTTAGGAGCACGGTGCTCCAACCACCTGAGCCACTTGCATTTTTAATATGTTAACCACTCAGTAGCAATAGTTTGCCTTCAGAATGATTAATCTTTAAAGACTAAGAAGAGAGCTGTTCTCTGATCATCCTCCAAATCCAAGGCCCCCATATCCACTCAGTCAGCAGGCACTTCATGAACACTTTCTGTGCTCCTTGAACCTACAGGCTGTAGACAAGAAATTGCTAATGGACATTTGGGTGACTCTCAACCATGAGAGTCCCCCTGAAGGACTGGTTCCCCTAGGAGATACCACAGGCTTGGAAAACACCTGTTCCAGGTTAGGTTAAAAAAATTTTCCCGCACTAGAACTTACCAGGAAGGATGAGGCAACCCGCCCAGACTGCCCCAAAACCTTGCGCTGACAGTGGCAGAGGCCTGGGCTGGAAAGAGAAGGTAGCTCTTTACCCCTCGCTTAGGTTTTGCTCACGTTGGGTCTTCCTTTCTGGAATGTCTCATCATACCCAAACTGCCGGGCGATCTCCTCATCCTTCAGGCACAAACGGCAGTCAGGCACAAATGGCTGTTCCCACACTTTTCCCAGTGTTCCCATCCCATTTGGAACCCACAGTTTTCATAGCAGTATTCACCTAAAAGGCACAAATCTTATTTTAGGCTTCTTTGTAGGTGCCCTAGCACCCAGCACAGAGGTTATTTGCTGAACAAGTGGATAAGCTCCCTAGAGAGGGGTTAAAAGAATGGAAGCCTTATTCACCCAAGGGTAGTGGTAACCACTTGGAGCCATAACCACTTGGGTCCAGGCCTCGCTCTTCTTTGTAAAATGGGAGTTGAAGTATCTGTTCTTTCCCTCTTGTGATTCCGGAAAGACCAAGAATTAATTCATTTAGCCAGCAAGCATTATACCACTGTTGGGCTATTCCCAAGGGTCCTTCAGGAAATAGAACTCCTAGTTAGTACCTGCTCCCACGGAATACACAGTCAGATTGGGGCACACCCTCCCCCTTGGATATGAAGGCACAGGCAGATGAAACCCCTTACACTGCCCCTTTCTGAGCCTCAGTCTTCCTCTTCTGTAAAATGGAGGTAATACGTACTTCTCAGGATTATTATAAGGATGAAAGAGGTATCTGTAAAATACCAAAGCTAGTGGCTTCTGCCACTGCTGCTGCTATGATTGCCATTCTGTTTACTCTTACTATTTCACTTCTTGCAACTTACAGAATGCTTTCATAGCCATTAATTCATTCAGTCTTCATGGGGCTGACTCAGCATGTATCATATTCCCATTTTATAGATGAAAAAAACCGAGGCTCTAAAGAAATATGTGTTTTACTCAAAGTCAATCAACTAGTAAGTGGCAGGGCTGGGGCTCTAAACTAGATCCTGCAACTTACCCTCTCCACCTTACCAGCCCATAGACGAGCACGGACCAGAGAATAAAGACCCCAGGAGGACCGGGGCCCATGTAGGGAGGTGGAGTTCATCAAAAAGAGTTGTTGTGGGTGAGTTTTAAGATGGCCCTGTCATGGTCGACATGGCCAGGAGCAGGCGCTCTGGTAAGGGGAAGAGCCCAGCAAGGAGGCGCTGGCATTGGCCCCACGTGTGGAGAGGCAGCCAAGCCTGCTTGGAGCTGCAGGGATGGAGCCAGTGAAGGGGACGCTGGCAGCATCTCACGCGTAAGAGCAGATAGAGGTCAGGGGACGGGCTCCTGAGGCCCTGTGTTGAGAGGCTGCTCGAGCCAGACAGTTTTCCAGGCGAGGCAAGGGTATGAGGAGATGCTGTGACCAGGGTAAGTTGACTCTTTCCCTGAACTTCTGAAGCACTAGTTCAGGCTCCAGGGCCAGCCAGAGCTAGGGTAAATGAAGCCCAGGGTCTTCATTTATTTACCTGTGTAACCTTGAGCAGGTTACCGAACTTCTTTGTACATATTTTCTTGAGCAGGAATCAAGTTCCCTGCCTGCCTCGTAGCTTCATAATGAGACTCAAATGAAATTATGTCTACAGAAGTTCTTTAGAGACTATGAAGAGCTAGCAGAGTAAGGTGCTGCCTCCGCTGCTCCACAGTGAGAGCCCCAGTACCTATGGCCACCTCCATCTGGGCCCATCCAGGTCTGTCTGGCCTAGCCTCTGCCCTGGCCTCACAGGACCCTCAAGTCTCCCAGCCTTGGGCCTCTCGACCAACTACACCCCCTGGGGCCCGCCTTCCCCAGTCCTTCCTCGCTGCTTCCATTTTTCATTCTGTCGGACTCCATCTGCTTGGCCGTTTTTCTCTTCAGATATTATTAGAAATATCCAGAGTTGTAATTGTTTAATGGTTGGCATTTCGCCTGTTTCACAGGGGGCCCAGATCAAGCCCACCCCAGACTCTTGCTCTGGGTCTGGCAGAATTGCCCAGGGACAGCTGTGCAGTGGAGTCTGCCTGGCATTATAAAGAGCTCTCTCCTAGGTGCATTATTAGAAAAGAAGGGGGAAAAGATGGCCCCAGGCATAATCCAATTCCACATTCTCCATGGTGTGTTGGAACTGCCTCGCCCAGCAGTGTGCAGCTCTCAGTGGGCTGGGAAGCTTTCCTGAAAGAGAAGTCCAGGTCAGAACCTCTGGTCCATGACACCTGGGGACCCCTCCACCAACCCAGGCCACCTGTCTAAGTGGTACCTGGGCACTTCTGCCTGTCCAGATACCCCATGAAGCCTGAACTCAGTTTATGTTCAGCTTCTTTCCAACCGAGGTTCTCAATTTAGCCAAATTTCGGAAGAATTTGACTCCTTTCAGATGATCCTCTCTCACCATTGCCCCAACACACATCCAAACACAGTGTTCACAGAAGTCCAGCCTTTGCCATTTTATGATGTCTCCACCTCCCCAAATACCCTTACCCCTGGGGTCTTTTCTTTTCTTTTTTTAATTAAAATGTATTGAGATGACAGTGGTTAGTTAAGTTCTATAGGTTTCAAGTGTACAATTCTATAACATCATCTCTATATCACATTGTGTGTTCCCCACCCAGAGTCACTTCTCCTTCCATCTCCATATATTGGGGGTTCTTGTTTCTCAGGACACTGCGGACTCCCTCTCAGCCAGACTTGGACTCCTTCTTTTCATCCCCAGCCTTCAGGTACCTAGGAGGCCTGTGGGTTCTCTGTAGATCCAGGCTTTCCAGAGGACCGGGCCAGTTAGTTTAGAGATGCCTGGGACCTAGCCCAGGGGGGCGGTTGGACTGTGATTCCAGGCCCCTCTCAAAATTCTCAGGTAGCGTCTCCCTGCAGGCACAATGGCGAGTCTGATGCCCATGAGGCTGCACAGTTTCCTTTTTCTGCTGAGGCCAGAACTAGACAGTACTGAAGGTAGCCGTGTTAGAGGTTCGGTGAGCAAGGCCACAGCGTGGACCTGAATTCCTAGGACAGGTTATTCCAGACCTTTGTCATCCGATCCACTCCCACTGCTCGTGTTCATTCCCATCTCTCCAGTTCTGTCATGCTAGCCCCTCTGCCTCTTCAGTCCTGCCCAGCACACATGTTCTGTCATTAGTCCCACTTCTTCCAAAAAGCCTTCCTTGACCTCTACAGCCTCTTCCTTGAAACCCAACCACGTAGATCTGACCACACAGTGTAGAAATTAGGATCTTCACACTTCAAGAGTGGCAGACACATCCCTAAAACCGTCATGTCTTTCCTTTCTCTGTGGACTGCGTTTCTGGGCCTTGTCTTCTGAGCCTGATTCTTCCACCCTGTAGTTGGTCCTGTAATCTCTTCCCCTTGAATGCATCGCCCTGGATTTTATACTTCCTCCTGAAGAGGGGAGGTCAGGTCTCGTTCCAGCAGGGCTGCGCCCCCAGGGAATCTGGTACAGATCTATCCTCCCCACACCCCTGCCCCTTCCGGCACCCAGAGGCCATGGTTAGTGGAGGTGCTAGCAAGTGGCTCACCATTCTATGCCCTGAGCTCCACAGTACCCCTGACTGGTTTCCAGAAAGTGTGCTTGACTGTATTTCCAGACAGCGGACCAGACTTTGGTTTCCCCAAATGGGAAAGAGTCCAGAGCTCACACCCCCGATCTCCAGGGGCCTGCCCTGGGCTTCTGCCTCTCCCATTTGCATAGGAGGCAGGCTCAGTCTCCCACCAGTGGTAAGTAGATGGGTAACCAGCCAAGAGCTAAAGTTCCTCTCGAATTCTCTCTCACCAACCCCCACCCCTTTCACCTCCATTCACCATCCACCCGCCTTTCAGTTTCCCTGGCAACACTGAGTGCTCATCCTGGAAAACTTTATCCGAAATCTGCTCTGGGCAGCTTTCCAAATCCATGCTAACCTGATTAGGTATCTCTAGGGGCCTTGCCAGCTAATCAGATTAGGCAGCACTAATGGTAGTGAGGACTTTGAGTGGGCGCAGAGCAGTAAAACATATTGTATACTTAGTGATAATTATCCTGCCTTTTGTGTCATTGATTTATCTGCCTCCCTCCCCGTCCCCTGTCTTGTGTGTTTGGCCGTAGCGATCCGGAGGAAGGAGAATGGCTGGTACGATGAAGAACACCCTCTGGTCTTCCTCTTCTTGGGATCATCTGGAATAGGTAACGGGAGCAGATCAGCCAGTGGGAAAGAAGAGCTGGGGGAGCCCCAGCGGCTGTGGGCCAGGATCAGGCCACCCACCTCTAGTTCAACTCCAGCTCCCAGTACAACGCCTCCAAATTATAGAGCTAGCAAGGGAATCATCTGTCACATTAGAAACAGCTTAAAGTATGCTCCTTCCCCAGGAAGCTGGGGTACAGGGCCCAGTTCACCGGCAGGGCCAGGCCCTTTGGAGCCTGGTAGCCGTGCCCCAGCCGCTCATCCCCTGAGGCTGCCTTTTGGGTCAAATTAAACCACCTCCAGTGCCCCGCACATCGACGTTATTCGGTACAGCCTGGGATGTAACCTGCTAGGAAGCTAAAGAAAGCCCCTCATGCCAGCACAGTGCTAGGTGCATAGCGAAACGGGTTGCAGTAAAATGAACTGGGGGTTTTTCTGGCAATGTGAGCTGGAATATCTGAGGCATTCTCAACCCCTCACTCTCTGCGCTCACAGACGCCCCCCTCCACCTCCTCTACCCCACTCCCACCATTGTTTTGATAGGGAATTTCATGGTTTTTGTTGCCTTCTGTTCCCCTCTCAGCATTTCTGTGGGCCTAGCTCTCCCTCAGGTAGGGTCCAAAAAGGTTAGCACCACCTCCTGATACTATAGAACTTGACTTCCTGTACTAGGCAGTAACGTCCAAAGGCTTGGCGGTCATACCAAATGGCCCTTCAGAACCACCACTTTGGTGTTGTCGTTCCCTCTTTATGTTACAAAGAAAGGCCTTGAAGCCAAGGAGAGGTGCCCTCCCTGCCTTCAATGGGTCTGTGGCTCCAGTCCTCGCTGGATGACAAGGTCATGGGTATGGAGACGCAGTGCAGTGAGCCAGGAAGTCAGGGTGCTCCTGGGAGAGGCAGCGTTGGTGCTGGGCTTCAAAGGACAAGTTGGCTCTGGATTGTAAGAGTCAACCTCCCACTCTTAGGATGCTGCTAGAGAAAAAGCCTCAGTCCCCATCCGCGGAAAAATCAGGATGCAATTCAGACTTGGATTCTGGTCCCAGCTTCACCCTTCCCTCGGTGACTATGGGAGAGTTACTGGCCCTTTCCTAGCCTCAGCATTGCCATCCATAAAATATATTCTTTTCAGTGTCCGTGCATTTCTAATATTCTGTCATTCCAGGAGAGTCAGTCTGGTCCTGACTCCATTCCTCTCGCTTTTCTCTTATTAGGAAAAACCGAGCTGGCCAAGCAGACAGCCAAGTATATGCACAAAGATGCCAAAAAGGTAAGGGCGGGCCATGGAGACCGCGCCACTTCTGCTAGCCCCAAAATCCTAGCTCCCTGGATCTGGCAATAGCTGATCAGAAAGACACACTCTGGCCTGGGAAGTAGGCCTCAGCTTTAGGTGCTACTTGGCCACCAATTGTTCCAGGAATTTGGGCAAGTTGTCCAACCTCTTTGTACCTCGTTTCTTCATCTATGAACTAGGAAGGGCACTCATTGCCCTTTCTGACTCATGGGGCACTTGGGAGAACCCAGTAAGATTCATCTGTACAATATTTTCAAGCAGCTGCTCTGTGCCAGGTATAATACTAGTTCCTGATCATACAGTGTTTGTTTAGATGCTCTCCCTGCCCTAAGAAACTTAGTCTGGAGAGGGAAACAGCTTTAGAAACATACTATTACTGTTCGGTGCCGTCAAGGCCATGCCAGAGGGATGGATTCTTGGGGCCTGTAGGAGAAAACAAATAGGAGTAAGAGGATGCTTTATTGCTTCTTTCCATCCTACATGAGCTTTTTAACAGGATTTCTTATGTGGGGTAGTCACAGTCCCCTTTCCCCCATAACTCCGACAGCCCTGGATTTTCCATAGGAAAGAGCCGTCCTCATGCCCTGTTTGTTCAGACTCCGGCTTTCCAAGGCCTGCTCAGTTTGACTTTCTACGCTGACAGGCAGTGCTTCCATACAGAGCCACATGTCAGAGAGACCAGTCCTTGGAGACTCCAAAACATTTCAACAAAAGCCAAACATTCTGCTTTCTACCAGCCTTACCAGCACGGCGGCTAAGGTCCCCTGTCCACCACCAGAGCTTGCCATGACCCCAGATGCCCTTGCCTCATTTCTATGGAAAGCCTCCCCAGCTGAGGCAATGCGGAACTGCTCAGGCCTGTGCCCGCCAAACTACCGTAGCAGCAGAGCCCTGGGCACCCCCTGTCCTGCTTCTGGACTAACTGCCCCTTTGCCACCTTCCTCCCGGCAGCCACAGAAATGGGGCAGCTCGGCTCTGTGCTGAGCTGCATCCATGGCTGCCTCCTGCTTAATAACGGGCTGAAGGCTCCTGGCTCTGCCAGTAGCTGTGCTTTGCCTCAACCAAACCCAGAGCAGACCCACTTGACAGGCAGGCAGGCACGAAGCAGTGCATGACGTGCTAATGTGCTCTAACTGAAATAGCATTTTTTAAGACAATTCATCAGGTTGGCAGCGATTGAAACAATTAGCACTCTGGAAAGGGCCATAAACTAGCAAGACTATTATTAGGGAAGATGCAGTTACGGGCAGGAACCACCTGATTAGGGATGAAGAATTCTGAGTGTTTTAATTTTAATACTGTCAGAAAGGTTAATATTTAATTACAAATTATAATCTCCTTATCCAAGCTGTCTTAATATGTCTTCATACACAGTGGAAGTAAAAGGAAAGTATCTGCTGACTTGCTGGTGTAGAAAGGAGAGGGGGCGTATTAAAAGACTGATGATGCAAGTCATTTTTTACTTGGAGCATCTGTTCAGTTGGGGGCACATTTGCACCAGTGCAGGGTGTCATGATGGCATCTTTCAATAGAAGCCTCAGTTCGAGGAAAAGGAAGTAACACCATCACCCCTTGGAGGCAGTGGGCTGGGTGGTCCATTCCTTGGCCCAGGCTCCAGTTCTTTCTGCTGGCCCTAGGCAGGTTACTGTACCCCTTGTCCATCCTCTCGCCCGTCCTGAAGCCCGTATTTCTCTTGGCTGAGCTGCCGGGGCCCTCTGAAGATGCATGCTGGCTAATGCCCCACGTACCCCTATGTGACCTTCATTGCTTCCCCTAGCCCTTTCCCACCTCTTGGGTTAGAGCCTCTCCTCAGGCCCCTGGTGAAATTAGGAGAGGAAACAAGGGCCTGTGTTACACAGGAAGAAACTACAGCGCGAAACAAGGAGGCAGCATGCCCAGAACTGGGACTGGAAGCCCAGCCCCCTGGCTGCCAGCCCGGGGCTCTTTCTGCCACCCTGTACCTCAGGCACAGAGTGACAGGACAGAGGAAAAACTAGAAGTATATCACTGAGGGAATTTCAGACTAGCAGCCGAGCTAGAATAGGCCTGGATTTCAAACACAGCTAACTCCCTCCCAGGGTCTCGGCGCCCCACCCTGCCCAGCTTTTAGGAGAAGTGTAGTCAGTGAGTGTGCTCTCTCAGACGAAACCGTGTGCCAGTAGGAGAGAAGTCTGGGAGACTGTGGGGAACCCTGGTCTGTGTAGAGAAACAGGGCACCTGTGAATGCCCTTATGACTCCCGAAATCTCTAAGTTCGTGAAAAGAAGTGGGTACTCTGCCTGTGTCAACTCACAAATCCCATTCTACCCAGTGTTCTCTTCGCCTCGGGTTATTCATGGTCAGGCCTCACCGTCGGGGGCCACTTCCTTGGAAATCACCCCTAGGCCCAGCATTGGGGAGAGAAGGCCGCAACCTACATCATGAGTGGCTTTTTAGATGAACCGGGGAAATGTAAATAAATAGAAAGGTTTATTAGTTTGTAAGAAAAGTAAACTAAAAGGGGCGTGTGCCCAAACGGACTTGCAAAGCTGAGGGCACCATGGAGCTGTCCGGGTATTTTTTGTTCCCCTTCGTGTCATCAGGGCCCATGCTGGTTGTGACTTTGTCCCTGGCTGCCTGCCCCACTCCGTGGGTGCTCCACGAGGACAGAGACCAGCACACACAGGACGCCCTCTGGAAATGGGGAATGGGCGGGAGGAGAGAGGATGATGTGGTGACCAGACCAGTAGGAGCCTCCCTGTAAGGAGACACTCTGAGCCAGATTTAGAAGGGCAAAGACGTGACCCGGGTTGTTAAGGTAGGGGATGGAATCGTACAGGGAATGAGGGGACAGAAAAGGACATAGGAGCCTGACAGAATATGTCACGAGAATGGGATAGAAGATCTTGAGTTGGTGTGGTCTGAAAGCCGAGGGGATATTTAAGATGCTCTCCTCCTTGCCCCTTCCTTATGCCTTCCTGCTTCCGATTGGACTCCTGCTTCTCCCCACACAGGGCTTCATCAGGCTGGACATGTCTGAGTTCCAGGAGCGGCATGAGGTGAGTGAGTCCTCGGTGAAGCTTGATTTGGAGGGCCTGTCAACAGGACTACCTGGGTATTTTGATATAGCTTGTGATTTGGGCTGGAGATAATTCCAGCAGCCTTGGGATTTGTCCTTTAGGGAAATATGTGTGTAGAGGGCCAGTGATCTGTTTTGCATCACATTTGCTCTGAAGAATAAACATAGAAGATCTGTCGCTCTCCCATCACGGTCGGATTCCTGCCACCCCAGGAGACAGGCAGTCCTAACAGTGTATATGAAGCCATCTTCCTATGCATGCCCCATATTGGAAACTGAAAATATGGAAAGGCCTTCCTAACATGTTTCCTTGCTTCCCCCAGGTGGCCAAGTTTATCGGGTCCCCACCAGGCTACATCGGCCATGAGGAGGGTGGCCAGCTGACCAAGAAGCTGAAGCAATGCCCCAATGCCGTCGTGCTCTTTGATGAAGTAGACAAGGCCCATCCAGATGTGCTTACCATCATGCTGCAGCTGTTTGATGAGGTGAAAGTTAGCCTGGGCTGGAGTGGAGGTGGAGACACCTGGAGGTATGGGGGGCTGTGAACAGTGGCAACCAAGGACCCAGCGGCCTGTCTGATCATTCCTCAACTTGCTGCTACCCCATGTGTGCATTCGGGTACTTAGCAGATGTGCCCCCTTTCTGGATCAGGGCCCGCACTGCCCACAAGTTGAAAATGTCATCACTGCCCAGGCTGCGTTCCAGAGAGACAGAGTGGGGCAGAGGTGCCAGGATAGAGAGAGACCTGAACTTTTAGTTCCAGCTCTGCTTCGTCTCTGGGCATCGGGGACCTCATGTGACAAACAAGGAGGCTGGATCCAAGATAAGCTCCAAGAACCTTTGTGGCTCATAGAGCCCTTTTTTTCTGAGGAGCTCCAGGCTCGTCACAAGCAAGACAGGCTACTCCACTGGTGATGTGAGTTCTATATAAGGAGAAGAACCCTCATTTATTTAGCACATTCTATGTTCTAGGCTTGTGCTAAAGACTTTACAGATGTTATGGCTAATCACAATAGCCAGGCAAGGTAGAAACGATCTCATCTTTTACAGATGAAGAAACTGAGGTTCAGAGAGGTTATAAATGTCTTGCCCAAGGCCACAGAGCTACTCTGTGGTGGAGCCAAGATTGGGCTGCAAATACATCTGATCCCAGAGCCCCAGTTCTGCCCTCTGTACCACTCCTTCCCTTGAGCTGAGGAGAGAGAGCTTATGGTTATGGAGGAGTTGACCTCTGCTCTTTCCAGGGGCCTGCAGAACCGGGATGAGTCTTCTCTTGTACTCCCACACGGGGGCTACTTTAGCCAGCTTGTGCCAGATGGAGTCCAGCCTACCTGTCCACTTCGCCCCTCCAGCCCCGGGAAAATAGGAAGGGGTTTTGCTTCCCATGTCACAAGTGCAGTAGATGAGGTACAGGACCAAATAGCACAACAGGTACCAAACCAGGAAGACCCAAAACCAAATGACCCCATAGCTGCCCACCGCCTTCCCCACCTGTCCCAGCATCCTTGCCCCTGCCCCAGATTTGTTGTTGTCTTCCTAGCCCCTTAGCTACTCCCTGTCCCCAGGCCCCCCGCTGAGGAATGAAGGCCAATCCTTCAAAAGTCACGTATTCAGTTACTCACATCTATGTTCTGAGACCTCCTGCTCTGTGCCAGCCTCTTGATGGGATTCAGGTATACAGCTATGCATCAGACCGAAACCTGCCTTTGGAGCTCCCTGCCTGATAGGTAGAAAGGAGACATGGTAATAGTTGACATTTTTGCACTTTATCTGCCAAGCACCATTCTAAAAAGCTTACATGTATCAAGTCCTTTAATCCTCCCGGCAACCTGCGATAGTTATTATTACTACCTCCATGTAACAAATGTGGAAACTGAAGTAAAGTGAGTAATTCACCCTTGATTATACAACTGGTTGGAACGTAGGCGGTCCAGTTCCAGAGCCTGCAGCTTAAGTAACAACTACTGTGCAGGTAGAACCAAAAGAGAGAGGCAGATCTGCAGTGAAGCATTCACAGAAAGGGAGAGTCCAGCAGCCTGTTTGGCCTCTGACGTCCCTGGAGAGGTACCTCTGATGGCCTGCTTAGCCCAGGAGGAGGGAAGGCAACTGCTGACTGCCAATACCACTGGGACCACCTGGAAGATGCTACCACCCCCACCGGGAAGCCCTGTCCACCCCTCCCCTGCTGCTGGCACTCCACAGCTGACTTTGGGAGTTGATAATAATTCTTTCCTGCCTGCTCTAGCTTCCGTTGCTTATGTCCTTGGTTCCATTGACCCAAGCTGCCCTCCTGGTTTACTTAGCCAGATTTATGCATGTGTGCTCTTTGAGGACAGGGACCTTGTCTTACTCTAGCCATTCCCATTCCCACTTCTCAGGAGAAATGCTCTGCTGACTAACAATTCCGTGGTAATTCAGCACACCTTCCATGGATGAATAAGTGTTTGCCAGGTGAACAGAGAGAGGAGAAGGGCCTGCCGCAGACACCTAATGTGCAGAGAAGCACAGGGGCATGAGGCAGCCAGGTGTATTAAGGAACTACAGCTGTTCAGTACGGCTCAAGTGCAGAGGGAAGGGAACAGAGTGGTGGAGATGAGGTGGGTAAGGTAGACGGGGACATTTTACCCGGCCCCAGTTAAGGCAAAGGAGCCTAGATTTATTTGGTGGATCATAAGGAGTCTTTTAAAGACTTTAAGCAAGAGAGAAACACGGTCAGGTTTTCACTTTATAAAGATCCTGCAGGCTGTGGTGACAGAATAGAAGGAAGAAGAGGGCAGCGAGAACATCATTGAAGACTCCAGGCTAGAACTGGGGAGGCCTGCTCTAAAGCTGGGCCGTGGGGTGAGAACTTCCAGGAAGTTGTGCAGGGCTCAGTGGATGGGAGGACAGAGGGACGGGCCGAGGGTTTCTGGCCTGGCTGCTGCTGCCATCAGCTGAGGCGGAGAGCACAGGAGGATGAGCAGCAGATTGGCGAGGAAGGTGAGCTGAGGTTTAGAATTGTTGACAGGTGATGCCTGAGGGACAGCCCGACGGAGATGTCCAAGAGGCCATTCATCAAGAGGTCTGGAGTTTAGGAGAGGTCTGTATTGGAAGTAGAAATCCGGGAATGCCCCAGCACAGAGAGGATGACGGGAAAGTATAGTGTGCAGAGAAAAGGGGGCTGAAACAGAGCCTTGTGACCTATCCGGAAAGAGTCGGGGGAGTTGGTCAAGCAAGAGACTGGTTCAGTGTGGGGCAGAGGGGGCACACACAGAACAGCCCCTGCCGCAGTGGTCAGGAGTGAGTCAGGGAGACAGGCAGCAAAAAGCAGCTCAGCCCACTGTGGTGAGTGCCGTGCTGGGTGAGGTAGCAAGTGCTGGGAATTGTAAGGGCACCTCATCCAGTCTGGGGGCATGAGGGCAGCCCCCCCTTCCCACCCAGCACGTTCTCCCAAGCATGGGCCCAGAAAAGCAAGAGCCCTAGATGCGCTCACCAAAGCACCAAGCAGGACTAATACTGGTCACTTCCCAGGGAACCCGGAGCTTACAGCTCACGGCCGAAGTCCCAGGAAGCAGCGGGCCCCCAGGGAGCGCATCCTCTGCTCCTCCCTTCAAGGATAGAAGCAGTGGGAAAACAGTCCCTAGAGCCCTGGGGTGAGCCTTTGCACATACCCTCCCCCCCGAGATGTGTGCGCTCGTCATTGCTGGGATGTAGGACAGTGACAGCTCCCTCTTTGGGACACATCTTTATTGCCACGGACTCTGAGGACAAGGAGACATGGAGTCACCCTTGGGTCAGTCATACACTGCACCTGCTCCCCTCACCCACCTGGGACCCGTCCTCAGGCCCAGTTATGAGCAGAGCTTGGATCTCTCGGAGTGAAATTGCCGCTGCTTATTGCTCTGGCCAGTATAGCAGTGCGTGCATTTGGTCCTCAGGGGTGAGCTCTGTGAACATACAGTGTCATATGCACGTGCTTGGGCAAGCCACACTCATGCAGAACTGGTCCCCACTAAGGAGCAGATTCTGTCATATTGTCACGCACACGCAGAAGGCTAATGGCAAAAGCTCAAGAACATCCATTTGTGCCCTTGCTTTCCCCTTGTCCCACCCCAAGGCGGGGACAGAGAGTGACTGGGCGCTGGATCACAAGGCCCCAGTGAATAGACCTCCTTGGAAGTAACACTTTCTGAGACGCCTGTGCCTAGGGCCAGGGTAAAGTAAGGCTGCAAAGTACCAGGTACCATGCCCAGCAAACAGTAGGTGCTTAGATAATGTGCATTCCTTCCCCGGTTGCCTCTGAGGGCCAGGGTTGGTCTGCCATTGCAGTGGCTTTGGAAGCAAGGACTGACTATGAGTCAGGTCACACCAACAGGGAAAGGGAAACGCTTGAGGAGGTTTGGTTACCGGCTGAGCCTGGGGCAGGCAGGAATTGACAGGCTGAGGTCAGCGACCTATCCCCCAGAGCCGTGTTCTCCAGCCTGGCAGGACCTGTGCTTTGTCTGCACCACGAGGAAATCCCAGGCAGGTCTCCGTCTTCCCACACCTGTCCCAGTTGCTTCTCTCCAGTGAGAATCAAAGGATGCAAATTAAATTTGGCAGAATTCTGAGAAAAAAATTTTTATTAAATTTATTGCAGTGACATTGGTTAGTAAAATTATATAGGTTTCAAGTGTACAATTCTATAATATGTCATCTATATATTGCATTGTGTGTTCACCCAAAATCAGTTCTCCTTTCATCACCATATGTTTGACCCCCTTTACTCTCTTCTACCACCCCCACCCCCCCTTATCCTCTGGTAACCACTCCTGTCTGTATCTATGAGTTTTTGTTTGTTTGTCTTGTTTGTTTGTTGCTTTCAGTTTTATATCCCATATATGAGTGAAATCATATGGTTCTCAACTTTGTCAGACTTACTTCACTTAGCATGATAATCTCAAGATTCATCTATGTTAATTGCAAATGGCAGCATTTCATCTTTTCTTATGGCAGAGTAATGGTCCATTGTATATACTGTGTTTCCCTGGAAATAAGACCTAGCCAGACAATCAGCTCTAAAGCATCTTTTGGAGCAAAAATTAATATAGGACCTTATATTATGTAAGACCGGGTCTTATGTTAATTTTTGCTCTAAAAGATACATTAAAGCTGATGGTCCTGCTAGGTCTTATTTTTGGAGAAACACGGTATGTACCACATCTTCTTTATCTAATCATCTATTGAAGGACACTTTCGTTGTTTCCATGTCTTGGCCACCATGAATAATGCTGCAGTGAACATAGAAGTACATAAATGTTTTCAGATTTTTTGGGTAGATACCCAGAAGGATTGCTGGGTCATATGGTACTTCTATTCTTAACTTTTTTTAGGAACCTCCATGCTGTTTTCTATAGTGACTGTACCAATTTACGTTCCCACCAACAGTGTATGAGGGTCTCTTTTTCTCCACAGCCTCTCGAACACTTGTTATTACTTGTTGATAATCGCCGTTCTAACAGGTATCTCATTGTGGTTTTGATTTGCATTTCCCTAAGAGCTAGCGAAGTTGAGCATCTTTTCATATATCTGTTGACCATTTGTATGTCTTCTTGGGAGAAGTGTCTGTTCAGGTCCTCTGCCCATTTTTTAATTGGATTGTTTTCTTGTTGAGTCGGAAAATTTTATTCAGGGAAAGAAAATTGTGTGGAGCCTCATATACCCAGCACTGTTGATGTGACCTCGGTCGCCTGGTGCAGAAGGGAAGGGCACGGGCTCGGGGGTGAAACGGTTTGAGCCTCAGCTCTAGTATTTTCTAGCTATGAGACCTTCAATGAGTTTCTTAACCTCTCTGAGCCTCAGTTTCTCTGTAGAGGTTGTAAGGATTCAGGCATTCAGCAAGCAGGTACTGAATACCTACTATGTGCCAAACACTGTTCCAGGACCCATTGAGAATAAGACCCAGCCTCTGCCTTCTTGGAGCTTTTAGTGGGCCAAGTGCAGTAGTGCGTGGAAAACACTAAACAGGACACCACGATGGAAGTGTCCATGTGTCCACTGTCCACGGTTGTTACTCCATCAGTTTCTCTCAGTGAGGCCGTGATCATTGCTTTTGTTGTAAATGACTGCAGAGTGCTGTCATGCAGTGGTAGCCTTGAGGTTTGCTGGGTGGGTAGAGCTCCTTCTCACTCTTCTGTCTCTTCCATCTGCTGTTGCTCCTTTTCTCTTTCCTTGCATCTGTCTCCAGTATAGATGCTTTCTTCTATGTCACTTCTAGAAAGAGCTAAAGATTCCAAAGAAACTTCCCACGTTGATTAAAGGAGGAACCTTATTTTCTGTCCTTCTCTGTCAGGCCAGAGAATAGCTACAAAGATGCAGAGATTATACCTGTTTCAGTTCATTTGGATCCAACAAATATATGTGTTTGTTATAGTAATGACAGTTCAGAGCATTTGCACAGCTTGGTTAACTAAGGATCTTTTCTCAAGTATGACCATATCTAGTCCTCACAGTGGCCCAGTAAAACTTTTACAGCCACCTGGACTTTCCTTATCGTAACACTTAGCCCACTGAATGCTCACTGCTGGTTTCCTAAGTGTCACTCCTCTGGACTGGGAGCCTGTCAAAGGCTCAGTGAGTCACCAGTGCCCCAACACAGAGCCTGGACCAGAGTGGGCTTCCAAGAAAATGTGTTGGATGGATGCATGTGAAATCAGGCTGACGTCTGGGTACCAGGGATGATTGGGTGCCCTGATTGGTGACACACCGCGGGTACGTTCTTGCCTGGAGGCACTCTCGGTAGGTGGAGCAGTTGTAGCCCAGGGCACTGAGGTGCAGCCGAGGTGTGAGAACAGTGCTCAGAGAACCCAGAGGAGCGAGCAGCTGACTGCCAAGGGTCGGGGAGGCACAGGGGTTCTGGAGAGATCTCCTGGAAGAGGTGCCCAGCCTTCTAGCTCCCTGACCATGCAGTCACTGTTCTTTCCCAGGGCCGGCTGACAGATGGAAAAGGGAAGACCATCGATTGCAAGGATGCCATCTTCATCATGACCTCCAACGTGGCCAGCGACGAGATCGCACAGCACGCACTGCAACTGAGGCAGGAAGCTTTGGAGATGAACCACAGCCGCATTGCCGAGAACCTCGGTATGGCATATGGCCTGAACTGTTGGCAACTGGGCAAGTGCCCAGGCCACCAGCACATCTCCTGGGGGCAAAGATGGCACTGGGGTCCAGGCCTTGGTGAGGGTCCAGGTAGGCAGTTTTGTCCACAGCTGGCAATAACCAGACACCAAGAACCATACCAGATAGTGGAGAGCGACCGTGCCCTCACTTCCTCAAGAAAGTGACAGGAAGGTTGCAGACAGATGAATGGACAGAGCCACCCCAGGGTGAGGGGCCAGGAAGAGGCTAGGTTCTTAGGGACCCGAAGAGACGCATACTCAACAGGCAGAGATGCTTTGGTGCAGTGAGGGGTCAGCTGATCAGAAATTATACAGAGATGGACACAGCCTTTTACAGCCAGGGAGACTTCCTGTGTAGATGGGCTGGAGAGTGCTGGAAAGGAGGAGTGCATCAGGGAGAAGGCCACGTCTGTCAGCTTTCCATCTGGAATTGAACACACCAGCCCCCTTCTTCCAAGTTAGAACTCAAGTCTTGGTCCTGACTCCCTTTCCTTCCCCTCTCCCCTCCCTGACACTGCTTCCACCATAAGGAACCCCAGGTTTTAGAGCGCATGAGAGCTGAAAGGGCCTCAGAAAGTACCCAGTCCAGTCCTCTCATTGTTCAGGTAAGAAGACCAGGCCGAGGCCCAGAGAGGCTGAGGTGTTGACCAGGATCACACAGACCATCAGGGGCCAGGGCTCTTTTCATGGAGGCCAGAGGGCAGGCCCGTTTCGCACAGCCCCCTGTGGCAATAGGCAGTTTCTGATTCTGTCTCCACAGGGGATGTCCAGATGAATGACAAGATCACCATCTCAAAGAACTTCAAGGAGAATGTGATCCGCCCCATCCTGAAAGTAAGAGGTCTTTGTCCTTCCTTATGGAACTGCAGATGGAGGGGATTCCCTTAGCCATTCTAAAGCTGTGGAAGCCCCCATATCTTCCCCACTGGGGTTCAGTAATTGCCTTTATCCCCGTCTGGGTCACTGAGTTCACCCCACCCCTTATCTGGCCCCGCAGGCTCACTTCCGGAGGGATGAGTTTCTGGGACGAATCAATGAAATCGTCTATTTCCTTCCCTTCTGCCACTCGGAGCTCATCCAGCTAGTCAACAAGGAGCTGAACTTCTGGGCCAAGCGAGTAAGAGCAGGGACTGCCCGTGGGTGGGGATGGACCATCTGCCCACCGGGAGCACCACCTCCCAAAAGGTGGAGCACGGTGGTGTGGGGCCAGGGGCCCTGGGGCACACAGTCTCTCACTGGCCCAGGCCTCCGGCATGAGTGGGGAGCAATGGGAAGCACTGAGCCACATGCAGGCGTACTCCTGTCTGACCTTTCTCAGGCCAAGCAAAGGCACAACATCACGCTGCTCTGGGACCGCGAGGTGGCAGACGTGTTGGTCGACGGCTACAATGTGCACTATGGGGCCCGCTCCATCAAGCATGAGGTGAGCACAGGAGATAAGTGAGGCGCCTCCACACGCTCCTGCCCGGTGCCCCCTCACCCAGCCCCCGGGCTCCCAGTCTGGAATTGTTCATACCCAGAGCAGATGCCCCTTGAGAACCAAAAACACAAGATGACCAAGTCAAGCCCCTTTCCAGAGGGTAACCGAGAATTAACCCCTTCCAGATGGGAAACTGAGTTGGGAACCTCAGAAACTGACATCATTGAGTCATTTGCACAGTCCTGCAAGCTGTGTGTGATTAGTCCTTTGCAGATGAGAAAACTGAAGCTCAGCGTAAGTACTTGTCCCAGCAGTAAGTGACAGAGCCTGGCCTCCATGCTCAGGCCACAGGCTGGCCCAGGCCTTGGCAGTGACGACTGCTTCACTTGCCATCTGCAGGTAGAGCGCCGTGTGGTGAACCAGCTGGCGGCTGCCTATGAGCAGGACCTACTGCCAGGGGGCTGTACCCTGCGCATCACTGTGGAGGATTCGGACAAGCAGCTACTCAAGAGCCCTGAGCTGCCCTCACCCCAGGCTGAGAAGCGTCCACCCACACTGCGGCTGGAGATCATTGATAAGGACAGCAAAACCCACAAACTGGACATCCGGGCCCCACTCCACCCTGAGAAGGTGTGCCACACCCTCTAGCTACCTGCATATGCGTGCCCTCAGCCTCCAATAAAGGCCCCTCGGCTGTGGCATGGCAACTGACCGACCTTCCCCTCATACCTCTCGCTCCTCTCCACCCAGCCTCAGGCCTCTTGCCTCCTCGCGGCCCCTGCAAAACCCTTCCTTAGGTTCAAAGTCCAGAGCAGGAATTTTGTCCTCCCCTGGCCCCTTCATTGTGGGTCTAAAACTTGCTAATGAGTCTCTAAGCGGGAGGTCCCTTATCTCTGTCCTTCAGCATGATCCTCAGGCCCCATAGTCTCTGTAACATTATCGTGTTCCCTGGAAGTTCAGAACTATGGCAGCTAAGAACAGATCTGGCTGGAAGAAGACAGGGACCAGACTGTGACCTGCCACCCTGTGCTGGCCCTCATGCAACTGAGTCCCCAGAATGTCTCCATGGAGCGTGGGGAAAGAGTGCAGAGGCCTAGGCACAGAGGTTCTGCAGGTTAGGCTGTAGCTACCTCTTTCCCATGCCCAAAAATTCCAAGGGGAAGGAATCCATAGAACCCTTCCGCTTTTCACTGCCATATCATAGCTACTGTTCCTCTTCACCCCACGTCTGAGCTCAGGCCAGACCAGATTTCCCCTGCCTTGGAACTAGGCCAGCATAGGACACCTCTGGGAGGAAGGCTGACTGGGTCACTACCCCCGGCCTACTCTGGGACTGGACAGTAGTACCAAATGACCGAGCAAGCTCAGCTCTCTGGGCCCTCCTTCAGGGGACTGACAGCATAGATGTGGGGAGGTGTAGAGGGAGAGCTCTGTGGCCATGAAGGCTGCTTCAGCCCTGTCTGTACTGTCCCAACTAAGTTAGCCTAGAATAAACAGCTCCCCCGTGCTGTATCCATGTTTCAGCCTCAGCTTAGGAAGTCACAGCAAGATCTCATGTGTCCTTGGGCAGCGTCTGCAGTAGCCCCTACCGTGGATGATCACCTCGTCACCTTCCCCCTGCAGGGCCATTTTGGAACCCTCCTTTGGTGTTAGCTCATCTCTTTCAGGAAACAGAAGATGGGGTAGGATTCAAAGTCCGTTGGGTGATGGAAGAATGTCATAACAATATGGTGGGTATAAGGCAGTCAGCAGGCTCCAGCAGGTGCTCAGCAATCACCAGCTAGTCCCTCCGGGAGCCGTGTCTGCTTTTCCCTACTTCAGTTACTGCTATTTTTTTTCTTGTCTTGAAATAATTTTAGACTTACAGAAAGTTGCAAAAATAGGAGAGTTCCCATATATCCTTCACCGAGCTTCTAATATTAACATCTTACAAAACCATGGTATAATTATTAAAATCAGGAAATTAATAGTCCTACAAACTAGTCTGTTTGTAGGACTAGACATTCAAATTTGGCCAGTTGTTCCATTGATGTTCTTTTTCTGGTCCAGGATCTAACCTAGGATTCACGTTGCATTTTGTAGTCTTGTTTCTTTCATCTCCCTCCACCTGTGACAGTTCCACCATCTTTCTTTGCCTGTCATGACCTTGACACTTGAAATGTCCAGACTGGTTATTTTGTGGAATGTCCCTCACTTTGGGTTTGTCTACTGGTTTTACATGATTAGATTGAGGCTCTGCATTTTTGGTGTGACTACCCCAGAAGTGATGCTGTGCCTCGTAGCGGGGGATAAAGTTAACCTTGATCACGTGGCTGAGATGGTACATGTCAGGTTTCTCCACTATCAGATTATAAATTTCACCTTTCAAATTACTAAGAATCTTATGGGGAGACACTTAGAAGTTGTACAAATGTCTTATTTACCCTTAGAATTTTGCCCACTGATTTTAGCGTCCTCCATTGGTTCTTACTTAAGCAAGTATTACTGTTCTATTTGCCTAATGATAACTATCTGTTTCCTTATGCCATCTATATTTATTCATTGGTATTCTGTGAGGAAGACCTGTCTCTTTTCCTCCCATTTATTTATTCAATAATTTATATCAGTATAAACTAATAGATATTTGTTTTCTTCTACGAGTTATAATCTAGTACTAATAGAGTTTATTTTGTTGCTCGTTTTGGCCTAGATTTGGCCATTGGGAACTCTTCCAAGTTGGCTCCTTTGTTCTTTCAGCATTTCCCCCATCTTTTTTTTTTTTTTTTTTGGTAGCATTTCCTTACTTTCTAGCACCACAAGATGTTCCAAGCTCACATATTTTTCCTGTATCAGCCCTGACGTGAGCCATTTGTCCAAACAGCACCTGGTTCCTTTTATTTGAGAATGGTACTTAGAAAACAAGATCTGGGCATTAGGTGTGCTCATTGCTACTGGACTGTCATTGTTTCTAGGCCCTTTCAGCACAGAGCTAGGAAATATATGTATGTATGTTAACATATCACATACATCGGAATTTATTATTATGTCTCTCCATCTGTATATTATCAAAAACCATGAGTTCTTATTGAACTGTTCTTACCTGCAGTTCTAATCCAATACCATAGGATTTGTGACTGCCATTATGATTTTACTGTTCTTTTCCTGCTTTGCCTCTCCTGTTATCTGTTTTATCTCTCACTCTTACACAGATTTATCTTAGAGGCTCTAATTAAGTCAGTCAGTGACCATCCTGTGTGGAACATTCCTATTGGATAAAGTTCTTTTGCCTGGCTGTCAGTCCTGTGGTTCAATTAACTGGCCAAGAGCAGCAGGCATATAACTCAAAACCAAATACCTTTTTTTTTTTTTTTTTTTAAGGAGGGTGCAGCTCACAGTGTCCCATGCAGGGTCAAACTGGCAACCTTGGTGTTATTAGCTCCACACTCTAACCAATTGAGCTAACCAGTCACCCCAAAACCAGATAACTTTTATACAAGAAAACTCAATAGCCACCTTTCTGAAAAGAGGGTAGAGGACTCTCAGTTTCTGAGGAACTTAAGTATCACTTCTAGGGATTCTGAGCTAGACCTCCTAGGTGATATTGGACCATACTTCTATACATCCTAGGCAATACTAGGTAATACAAGTAATACTTGCATTACTTGTTCTATGTCTGTTTTTGTTACTAGAATGTAAGCTCCAAGAGGACAGATACCCAGTTGTTTAGTTCTGTCCTATTCGTGGAACCTGGCTCAGTGCCAGTACATTGTGACTGCTCCAGGTATTGGGATGAATGGTGGGCCCTGTGGCACAGATCTTCACAGTAAGTTCCAGGACAGAGCACTGTTAATTTGTTCCCTGAGCACATATTTATTTGTCATGTGCGTGTGGCTAGGCAGGAGTACCTGCCAGGATTGGACCCTTGAGCAAATGGGGCAAAGCAAGACTCAGGTACCTTGTTGAGTTTGTTGGAATGCATAAGGCTGAACTTGGAAATGAAAACGTAACACCTGTATTGTTCAAAAAGAAAAACTCAGATTCATAGTATTTTAGAAATTTAGAAATAAAAAACACATTTAAACCATAAGAAAATAGGAAATGGACTAATAAAGTTAATAAAGTAGGAAACTAAAAGAAAAAAAAGCATAAATAGAAAAATGATTCTTTGAAAATACTAATAACATAGATAAAGCCTTCTCAGCCTAATAAAAGGAAGAGCAAAAAAAAAATAAAACAAGATAAGGAATAGACAAATTACCAAAGAAGAAATTGGAAAGATGATTAAAAATTTATCCTTTTAGAAGATTGTATTCTTTTATTTAAATTTTTTTATTCATCTATATATGAAAAAGTGCACAAATCTTAAGTATATAGTTCAGTGAATTATCACAAAATGAACAAACACCACTGTGGCTATTACTCAGCCCAAAAAAATAGATGAGTTGTAATTTTTTCCCCCCGCCACCCTCCCCACCCCCAACTCCAAGTTAAGCCATTGTTTCTCAGTCTAGTTGTGTAGGACACAGCTTCCTGGCCCATGCTGGTGGTATTATGAGCCTTGCGCTCCCCCTGGCTGAGGCGGTTGGTTGCCAGTCGGCCGCTCACGGCAGCTCTCGCCGGCTGCTGGCCACTCACGCTGCCCACAGGCCGCTGGCTGCTCACGGCAGCCCAGCTCCAGGTTGAGCCATTGTTCTCAATCTAGCTGTAGAGGGTGCAGCTCACTAGCCTGTAATTTTTAATTATTATATAAACTGCTTCAGACCATGGGAAAAGATTAAAAGATACTCAATTGATTTTTTAAAGGCCAGTGTACCATTCTCAAACCTGATAGCCTAATCTCACCTATGAGTATAAATGCACAAATTCCAAATAAAATAAAATTGTATACTATGATCACATAAGGTTTATTTCGGCTATCCAAGCCTCAGTATCAGGAAATCTAATATAATCCACTACATCAAGAATTTGAAGATTATTTAAATGATTATAGATTATTACTAATGTTAATTTTCTTATTTTGATAATATTAGGTAAAAGAATGTCCTTGTTTTTTAAAAATATACAATGAAGTATTTAGAAATTAAAGGCAAAGACAATTTGCAAATGTCTCAGAAAACTTTAAATTATATATACAGCATGCACAAATACATATATATGTATACATACGCATACATATATACACGCAGAATGGTGAAATGAAAGTAGTGAAATGAAAGTACTAACATCTGGAAAATCTGAGTAAAGGTATATACACAGGAACTCTTTGTATTGTTTTTGCAACTTTTCTGTAAGTAAAATTATTTCAAAGTAAAGTTTTTTTAAAGGAAAGGCAATAAATTTTATTAGTATATGCTTAAAAAGCATTTGATAAAATGTTACAGTTTTGAATATGATTTGATAACTAAGTAAAAGGAAATTATGCATCAAGAACCAATAGCAAATATTTTTAATTGTAAATACTAAAGCTATTTCTATTAAAGTGTGAAATAAGTCAAGATTCAACATCGCTTTAAAAATTTAGGTGAAAGCATTTAGGCAAGAAAACTAAATAATGGATATAAATACTGGAAAATAATAATTATCTTGTTTTGCGGATATATGACTGTATTTAAGAAATCCACGAAGCTGTAGTAAAACCTACTAGCATTAATAAGGAAATCTGGTGAGGATCTATAATAAAAGACAAATTTACAAAAAATCAAGTTTTTTCTATTCTAGCAGTAATCACCTAGAAACAGTAACAGGGAAAGTATTTCATAATTGCAACACATAGGTGTATATAGTTGTTTATATCTACATAAAATACCTCCAGAAGAGGGGAGTTGGGTAGGGAGAGGGGGAAGCGATGGAAGAGAAAATTCACTATATTCATATTTACACTTTTAAATGTTGAATCATATTAATGTGTTAACTATTCAAAATTATATAACACTTAATAAATTTAACAAGAAAAGAAAATCATATTGAAGGGCTTAAAACAAGATCTGACAAATAAAAAGACATACTAAGTTCTTGGAAAGGATGACAATATCATTAAAATGTCAATTCTTAATTTATAATTCAATGCAAACCTAATTCGACTCAGCATTTTTTTGTAATTAAATACAATTAACTAAAGTCATGTTACCCTACAGTGTCCAGAGGTGAAGCTCTATGGAGCTGTTGTTTTCTGGATCGAGGCTTTCAGGAGACAGGAGTTACTACCGCTGTCAGTCACTACAGTCCCACTTGATAGTGTGCAAACTAGAGAATAAGTCCATTTAGCTACCGTCAGCATAGCCCTTGCTACAATTATGAGAGGAAGGAAAGGGGAGTTACTGTCTGACTGGAGTGTAGACTGTATGGGTGTGGAGAAGAGAAAGTGGAAAATTAAGCTAAAGAGGCAAGTTTTCTGATTTCATAGTACCTTGAATGGGATGCTAAGAGAATGAAATGACCATGTTTGTGTTTTTAAAAGACCCTTTAATTGTATTGTGCAGAATGGTTTGGAGTGACTTCTGACCAATATACAACAGATGGAGTAGTTCCAGGTAAACTCCCTTCCCACCTCAAATACAAAAATATTGACTAGGTAACCGGGGGTGGGGTGGGGAAGGGGGGCGGGCAGAATGTCCAACACACAACTGGGCTTGAAACTAAAATATGGGAAATCCCAAAGTGCCCCAAGTGAATGGGAACCCCAGATCAGAGGGTGTGTGAGAGGAGGTCAAGGAATTCATGGAGACTTGGGACCAAGATATAGGCTGAGTGCTGGGGCTTCAGCATGGAGACGGGAACCTCAAAGGACCACTTCCTTGTGAGATGACGATTAGAAAAGCACTGCTCAGGGGCCTGGGAATCAGTAGGAAAATACAAGAAAATCTTCCATCACTCGGGGATGTAAGCCGAAAGAGTCACAAAGAAACTAATACATTTTCTGTTTTTGAGAGTATGGTCCAAATTCACAATACCCAAATGTTACTAGGAAGTCAAGATGAAAAACACAAAAAGCTGGTCCTAGGCCAGTGAAACCTATAGGATCCCACCGAAGCAAACAAAACTATTTTGTAAGGATATTCCTGTCTTCAAGTTTTCACAAAGGAACCTGTGGAAAAACAAGTCCTATTGAAAATGCGCTAATAAGGAAAACTTAAAAAAAAAAAAAAAAGAGGAAGGAAGAAAGGAAACCACCATGAAGAAAAGGAATAGTCAGCAGATGCAGTAAATGGGAGAATTTGCACTCTGAGAATTGTAATATAAGAATCTGAATCTAAAAGAAATGTGTTTAAAATGTTCAGAGACAGAGAGGGAAGACTACAAATCATAAGACAAGATAGAATAGTATGGAAAAAGGTGAAATTGAAAAAGAACATTCTTGGTGTTTTTCTCAGATTTATTTCAATAATTTATTGTGGTCCTAATTGATTTAAGTATTAGATACTAGGACCACTAAGGACTCAGAAGCTTAAAAGAAGAAAGATTTGGGTCACCCACTGGGCAGAGAACCCTAAGGATCAAAGGAGCTGACTAGGACACGGGGAATATGGAATTGGTAGTGGAGGAGGGAACTCACCATTGTGCAGGGCCATGAGCAGTTGCACAAATAAGGAATGTAGCCTCCACCACAGTCCCGGAACTATGCTCGCCGTCCTCTAAGTATCATCATTCAAGTCTAATCCCACCATGCCTCAGGGTTCCCAAGAGGTCTGAACCTCAGTGGTCGCCCACCACCACGTCACACACTGCTCCCCAGCCCTTCCACTGTGCCCTCCAGCACTTACCTTCTGTAATCAGCAAGGTCTTCTATGTAAGCACCTTCTTACTGGAACGTTTGCTTCATCTCTTCACCTTTACTGTCCTCTAATGTCATTGCTTATTTTTGGCTGTTCCCTAAGATGTTGCTTCCCCTGTAGCTCTCTTAGGCGGATGCTGCTTTTATTGTCAGACCCAGGAAGTGAGCCCTCACTACTTCTCCATGATGACTTCTCATCCTTCCAGGTTTTTGTGTTTTTTGTTTTGTTTTGTTTTGTTAATTTAGCAGTTTGACTCTTCAGCCCTTTTGTTGCCCTACCTATCTCTCAATAACTGTCCCTCATTCAAGGAAGACTTTAGCTCTTGTATCATTTTCTTCCCCAAAACATGGTATCATTCTTTGTGGCTTCAACTTCCCATGAATGGCTTACCCAACACCCTGCTTTCCTTACATTTAGTGAACCTTTCCTGCTTCTGCCCACCTCAGGCGCCTATGTCATGGTCACATCCTAAATCTTATCAACAGTAACAGCATTTCCTCCAAAACTCCCATCCTTCTTTGGCCAGTCTGTTGTCCAGAGTAAATAATTTTTACAACTCGACAATAAAAAGACAGCCTAATTTAAAAATGGGAAAGGGCCTGAATAGACACTTCTCCAAAAAAGATATACAAATGGCCAGTAAGCCATCAGTTAGCCATCAAGGGAATGCAAATCAAAACCCCAATGAGATATCACTACACACCCACTAAATTGGCTGTAATCAAAAAGAGACAATAACAAGTGTTGATGAGGATGTGGAGAAACTGGGAATGTAAAATGATGGACCCACTTTGGAAAACAGTCTAGCAGTTCCTCAAAAGATTAAACAGAGGTTCCATATGTCCCAGCAATGGACATATAATTCCACTCCTAAGTATATACCTAAGAGACATGAAAATATAACCAACACAAAAGCTTATTTGAATATTCAAAAAAAAGCCAAAAGTAGAAAACGCCAATGTCCACCAACAGATGAGTGGATAAACAAAATGTGGTATATCCGTACATTAGATGATTATTTAGCCATAAAAAGAATGAAGCACTGATTTGTGCTACAACATGGATAAAACCTGAAAACATGCTAAATGAAAGAAGGCAGTTACAAAAGAGCACGTGTTATTGATTCCGTTTATATGAAAATGTTCAGATAGGCCAATCCATAGAGACGAAGATAAGTAATGGTTACCAGGCAGTGGGGAAGAGAGTGGGCACGACTGATAATGGGTAGGGGTGTTCTTTTTGGAGTAAATGGAAATGTGCTGGAATTACATAGTGGTAATGGTTATACAACTTTGTGCAACCATTGAATTGTATATGTTAAAGGGTGAGTTTTATGATGTGAATTGTCTCAATTTTTAATATCAAAAAACATCAATTTAAAGAAAAAATCTTTTAGAAAGTAGGTTTTTCCAATGTATCAAAGTTAAATGTCAAGAGAATGGGAAGATAAGCCATAAACTGGGAGAAAACATTTGCAAAACACATGTCTGATAAAGTTCTGGTATCCAAACTATACAAAGAACTCTTAAAACCCAACAATAACAAAATGAACATCCAGATTACAAAATGGGCTAAAGATCTGAGCAGACACCTCTTCAAAGAAGTGATGCGGACGGTAAGTAAGCCTATGAAAAGATGCTCAACTTTGTATGTCATTAGGGAATTGCAAATTCAAACGGGATACCGCTACACACCTATTGGAAAGGCCAAGATCTGAAACACTAACAACATGTGCTGGCGAGGGCGTGGAGCAAAAAGAACTCTCCTAGGAATGCAACGTGGTACAGCCACTTTGAAGACAGTTTGACAGTTTCTTAGAAAACTAACCATACTTACACCACGTGATCCTATAGTCGTGCTCCTTGGTATTTACCCAAAAATGCTGAAAACTTACGTCCACACAAAAATCTGCACACAAATGTTTATAGCAGCTTTATTTATAATATCCAAAACTTGGAAGTAACCAAGATACTCTGCAACAGGCAAATGGAGAAGCAAACTGTGATACATCCAGACAATGGAATATTATTCAGTGCTAAAAAAAAGTGAGCTCCTAAGCCATGAAAAGACATGGCAAAACTGTAAACTCATATTACTAAGTGAAAGAAGCCAACCTGAAAAGGCTAACTACTGGATGTTTCCAACTGTAATTCTGGAAAAGGCAAAACTATGACGACAGTAAAAAGGAGTGTTTTCCAGGAGCTTGAGGGGGTGCAGATGAATAGGTGGAGCACAGAGGAATTTTAGGGCAGTGAAACTATTCTGTATGATAGATAATGGTACATGTCATACGTGTGTCAAAATCCATGGAATGTACAACAAAGGGTGAACCCTATGTAAACTATAGGGGGAAAAGCCTTTTGGGGTGTGGGATGGTACGTGGGAACTCTATACTTTCCACTCAGTTTTACTGTGAACCTAAAGCTGCTCTAAAAAATAAAGCCTATTAATTTTAAAAAGTTAAACTATGTTCGAATAAAGCTGTATCAAAGAGACCAAGGTTCGTATTTAACAGGTTAAAATTTCAAAACTGGTTTATCTGGGCATACTCAGACACAAAATAGATGCTTACCAGGTGCTTGCTGGAAGAACAAATCAACTCGCTAAGCTTTCTATGGCATAATTTCATGATTTGGGTTTCTATCTTTGATGGTTTCTCCCCATTACAGTAACTTCTCATCCAGCTGACTTTTTCGGGCAAGTATATAATTATAATTTCCTGACGACTAAAGCATACCAGCTTAAAGTCCTCACAATGTGGCCGTTAGTGTCCCCAGAGTAATCTAAGAGTTAGGCAGAGCAGCACTGTCTTGTATGATCTACGTCTCAGAAGTAGCACACAGTTATCCCCACCATACTCTTCATTAGAAGCAAGTCTATGGAGGTTCCTCAAAAAATTAAAATAGAACTACCATACAATCCAGCAGTTCCACTTTAGGGTATTTATCCAAAGAAAACAAAAATTCTTAACTTAAAAAAATATATGCAACCCCCATGTTCACTGCAGCGGCATGTATTATGTTGGTGCAAAAGTAATTGCTATTTAAAAGGTTAAAAACTGCAAAAACCACAATTTTGCACCAACCTAATACAATAGCCGAGATATGGAAACAACTTAAGTGTCCATCAGTGGATGAATAGATAAATTGTGTGTGTGTGTGGTGTGTATACACACACGGTCTGACAAGTTCGCGAACTTGTCACCATGTGCTTACATTGGCAGCACTGTACAAATAGCTCGGTAAGGTTTCATAACCTTGGCATATCAGTGTCTCACAGCTGTGTTCATGTCAATGTGTGGCAGTGTCTTGCTGAATGGCGTTCATTATTGTGTGTTTTTGTGTGCCGTCGCGAGAATGAGCTTGAACTGGAGCAAAAGAAAAACCATTAAATTTCTTGTTAAAGTTGGTAAGAGTAGAAGTGAAATCAGGGACATGTTAGTCCAAGTTTATGGGGATAATGCCATGAAGAAAACGGCGGTGTACAAATGGATTAAACATTTTTCTGAGGGGAGAGAATGCGTCACTGATGAAGAGAGGTCAGTGCGGCCAGTAACGAGCAGAACTGACAAAAACATTGCAAAAATTCATTGAATTGTGCATCAAAATCATCAGCTGACTGAGAAGCATAGCAGACCAAGTACACATCGATAGAGAAGCAGTTAGGAAAATCTTAACTGAAAATCTTGGCATGAGAAAGGTGTGTACAAAAATGGTCCCGAAGGAGCTCACTGATGAACAAAAGCAAAGAAGAGTCAAAGTTTGCCAAGACCTTTCAGAGAAGAAATGATGTTTTGGGCCATGTTATCACTGGAGATGAAACATGAGTGTACCAATACGACCCTGAAATACAGCATCAAAGTGCACAATGGAAGTCAGCCAACTCCACAACCATAAAAGTTCTGTGATTCCAAATCAAGAGTCAAATGATGTTGCTAAACTTTTTTGGTATCAGAGGGATTATTCATTATGGATTTGTACCAATTGGAAAACATTTAACCAAGTTTATTATTTGGAAGTGCTGAAAAGCCTGCGTGAAAAAGACAACCTGAACTTTTTGCCAACAATTCATGGCTCTTGCATCATGACAATGTACCAGCTCACACAGTACTGTCTGTGAGGGAGTTTTTAGCCAGTAAACAAACAACTGTATTGGAACACCCTCCCTACTCACCTGATCTGGCCCCCAATGATTTCTTTACCCAAAGAGAAAGGAAATATTGAAAGGAAGACATTTTGATGACATTCAGGACATCAAGGGTAATACGACGACAGCTCTTATGGCCATTCAAGAAAAAGAGTTCCAAAATTGCTTTGAAGGGTGGACTAGGTGCTGGCATCGGTGCATAGCTTCCCAAGGGGAGTACTTCGAAGGTGACCATAGTGATATTCAGCAATGAGGTAAGTAACACTTTTGCTGGGATGAGTTCGCGAACTTACATACTCAGACCTCGTATATAATAGAATATTATTCAGCCATAAAAAAGAATGAAATCTTGCCATTTGCAACAATATGGGTGGACCTTGAGGGCATTGTGCTAAGTGAAATAAGTCAGGGAAAGACAACTACTGTATGATCTCATCTGTATGTGGAATCTAAAACAAAAAAGAACAACAAAAAAAACAAGCTTATAGATACAAAAAACATTTTGGTGGTTGCCAGAGGCAGGGGTTGGGGGTGACTGAAATAAGTAAAGGGGGTCAGAAGGTACAAACTTGCAGTAATGAATAACTATGTAATAAATGGAATGGAATATTAAAAATATACAACTGTATGGTGATGGATGTTAATTAGACGTGATAATTTTGCAATATATGCAAATATCAAATTATGTTGCACACCTAAAACTAATATAGTGTTAATGTCAATTATACTTCAATACAAAAAATAAATAAAAATAAAAACACCGTCTAATACCTGGGAAAGGGGAGGAGAGGCAAGTCTCTAAGTTCTTCCCAAACTTAAAAGGAGGGAATTTAAACTCCACCTTTTAAAGTATCAAAGAATTTGTATACATATTTTTAAGCTACTACACATGCTTGGACACATCATACTCAAAATTCCAAAAACCAAAGGTAAAGAGAAAATCTTGAAAGCAGCCAGAGAAAAAAGACATTATATAGAGGAAAAAAGCACACTTCTCACCAGAAACTCCAAGCCAAAAGACAATAGAGTGACATCTTTAAAGTGCTGAAGGAAGAAACTGTCAACTCAGCATTCTCTCCCCAGTGAAAATATTTTTTTTATGTGTCACAATTTATCGGATGACTTGCTCACCTTATCAGCTCGTTTTCTTTTTCTTTTGTTTAAAGTTTATTGGGGTGACAATGGCTAGTAAAGTTACATAGGTTTCGGGTATACAATTCTGTAATACATCATCTATATATCACATTGTGTGTTCACCACTCAGAGTCAAAAATATTTCAAAAATAAAAGTGAAATAACTTTTTCAGACGAATACAAGCTGAGAAAATTCATTATTACCAGAACTGCATTACAAGAAATGTTAAAGGAAGTTTTTCAGGAAGGTGGAATATGATATCAGAAAAAAACTTGGATCTACATAGAGAAACAGATCTCCATAACTGGTTAAAATGAAGACTGTAAGCTACTCCCTCCTGTAGGCAAGGCCTGGCCTTGTATTAACAGTAATGCCTACTGCTTCCCACTTTTGCTTGAAAGGATCACACAGCTTTGGAAGCCCAGAGAAGGGCATTTGCTCCAAACTGGTAAAGACATCTTTGTTTGGGTAGGGTCTCTTCTCTGCGTCCCAACCTTTAAGTATTAGATAAGATACCAGGACCACTTTGGCATGGTCATAAAACTCACTAAGGGCTTGGAGTTTCTTCAAATGATGGCACCACAGAAATCTTAACCCCTTAAGTCTATCTATTAGAAGATTCAGTAATGGCAGACCCCTCGGCGACAGTCCGCTCAGCACTCCCATACTGATAGCAACACTCCCCCGGCCACTGCCATGTGCAGACATGGTTGTCCTAATGGCATGACTGAATAGCTGTCACTCCCAGGCAACTCACAAACAATTTAAGGACCATTTGAGGAAAGAAGGTAAGTTCAGGTTTTGTCTAAGAAGTTTTCATGTATATATACCTTCTGGAAAAATCAAGAAAGTGGCAGTATCAAAATTTGCAGAATGAATTTCAGTGGTTTCGAAGAAAAAAATCACTGATGATAACTGATCCCTACCTCTTTTTTAAAATGCTATATCACCAATACTCTTGAAGGTACAGAGTATGATATTATGTAAAATAAATAAAACGGATTAATTTTTGATTCTCGGTGAGGGCGCAGCTGGACAGGAATGCCTGGCTGCCTCATCCAATCACTCCCTGATTCTCTCTGCCTCTAAATTGCTTCTATTCTCGCTTCTTCCAATTTTATTTCATTCCCTTTCTTACCTAGTTTTCCCCATATACGAAAGTCTGACAATTAAGTTCGCGAATTCATCCTAGAAAAAGTGCTACCTACCTCACTGCTGAATATCACTACGGTCACCTTTGAAGTACTCCCCTTGGGAAGCTATGCACCGACGCCAGCTTCTAGTTCACCCTTCAAAGCAATTTTGGAACTCTTTTTCTAGAATGGCCATCAGAGCTGTCGTCGTATTACCCTTGATGTCCTGAATGTCATCAAGATGTCCTCCTTTTAATATTTCCTTTATCTTTGGGTAAAGAAAGAAGTCATTGGGGGCCAGATCAGGTGAGTAGGGAGGGTGTTCCAATACAGTTATTTGTTTACTAGCTAAAAACTCCCTCACAGGCAGTGCCATGTGAGCTGGTGCATTGTCGTGATGCAAGAGCCATGAATTGTTGGCGAAAAGTTCAGGTTGTCTAACTTTCACGCAGCCTTTTCAGCACTTCCAAATAGTAAACTTGGTTAACTGTTTTCCAGTTGGTACAAATCCATAATGAATAATCCTTCTGATATCAAAAAGGTTAGCAACAGCGCTGCAACAAGTTCTCAAACTTACTTGTAATACCTCTTATTTACCAGATTTTATTGATATAAATTTGAAAAATCTTTTTTTTTCTTCCCCTTCTTCTGTCTACCCTGCCCCCCCGCCTCCCCGCCCCCCACTCCCGTTCAAGCCGTTGTTTCTCAGTCTAGTTGTGTAGGACACACCTCCCTGGCCCACGCTGGTACTATGAGCCTTGCGCCCCCCCCCCCACCCCTACTGAGGCAGTCGGTTGGTAGCCAAGGGCAGCACACAGCAGCCCGCAGCAGCTCACACCCACCTCCGGCTGCCAAGCAGCCCAGCTCCAGGGAGAGCTGTTGTTCACAATCTTAGCTGTAGAGGGTGCAGCTCACTGGCCTGTGTGGGAATCGAACCAGCAACCTCGGCGTTAGGAACACAGCACTCCAACCACCTGAGCCACTGGGTGGCCCTCAAAAATATTTTAATTCTTTTAGTGGGAAAGCCTTCTTGGAATTTGATCTCCTATATGACCCTGAGGAATGTTGGGGTCTGATTCTGGTTATGAGTGTGGAAACAAGTCAGTGGAATGAGAAACGAGGAGACTTGGCTTCCTCTTACCAGATAATTCCCCATGAGGAAGTCTGTATGTGGCTTCAAACGAGAGAAGCGACCCCATTAGACAGGGAAAGGATGCTATCGTAGCTGGCTATTCTCAGTGGGAGGTTGGGGTTGTGACAGGTCACCAGTTGCCAGCTGTGGTAGGTAGCTCCTGACGTGGCTCGCTGTGATCCCTGACTCGGGTTGTGACAGGTCGCCAGTTGCCAGCTGTGGTAGGCAGCTCCTGACGTGGCTCACTGTGATCCCTGACTCCTGATGGTCATGCTCTTGTGTAATCCCCTCTCCTTGAGTGTGGGCAGCACCTAGTGACTTATTTCTAAGCAACAGAATATGGCAAAAGTGATAGAATGTTATTTCCTAGATTAGATTCTAAAAGCCGGAGTTTTGTCTTGCTGGCATTCCCATGTATTTGCCCCGATCGAGAGGCCCACATGGCAAGGAACTGAGGGCAGCCTCTGGCCAACATGTGGTAAGAACTGAGCCCTTCAGTCCAACAGCCCTGGAAGAACTGAGTCCTGACGACCACCATGTGAGTGAGCTTGGAATCTGTCTTCCCTGAGTCAAGACATCCTTTGAGACTGCAGATCCAGCACCTTGATTTCAGCCTCATGAGAGGCCCTGAAACAGAAGACTCAGGTAAACCACACTCAGATTCCTGACCCACAGAAACCATGAGATTTATTTGCTTAACACTATTGTTATTTTGGATTTTCCTTTATGTGCACCCAACCTGACTCTAACTCATAGAGGACTCAGGGCTCTCTTAGCCATCCGGTTCTTCACTTAGCACCATCCCAACATGTCCCCCCTGCAAACAATGCCCTCTCTCTCACACAACAGCAAACTTTGAGTTTGATGTTCAACCTCTGATTCTCTCTAAGCTTGCTTTCCGCACCTCCTCGCAGTCCTTGCATCCTCATTTCCTTTATGCTGATCTCTGACAGTGCCCCAAGAGTATGCTTTCAGTGGACACTTCATTCCAGGTGACCACTGGTAATAAATCGACTGTTTTGCCACTGAATGCCACTCCATCTCTGGATTTTCACTGCTGTTAGTCCCAACCAGGCCGCACAACTATCCCCAGGTTCCAACCAGTTATCTGGGAGTCTGATGCACTCAGCCAGTGTAGTACCAATGTCTATATCCGTCCTTAGGTATTAGAAACTAACACTTAGTTAGGCAAAAAATAATTTTATTAAATATATTACATTTACAAAAGATATTAGATACCTCAGAGAATTACTGGAATGACTAGAGGACCAGATACACAGCCAAACAACTAGAAATAATGCCCTAAATTAAGCTGCATTGTTGTCTCCATGAGGACAGCCCCTGCCCCTTGCAACGCTGACGTGGTTGGCACTGAACCCTCAATGCTGCCACGATCAAGCTCTGTAGAGGCCCTGCTACACCTAGAACTAGATCTTGCTGCAACCCCATTGCCCTGGAGAGAATTCTTATGGTCCTGGGTCCTCACTTCCTTGGCTAGAGATTCCTTAGCTTAGTCTGATCAGTGTGCATGATTGCTGACACTAGGTCAAGTGTCTGCACCTTGGTTGTGAGAGAAGTTCAGGAAGCAAGTATCTGGCATCTATCAGGTGGGCTATTCCCCTAACTTAGAAAGTGGTTTCAGATGCCAGATGCCAAAAAAAAAAAAAAAAAAAAAAACCAGGAATAATGACTATAACTCTTTCCTGCTATCAGGCCAGGGTGCCAAGAAAGACTGGGAGAATCACACTTCCCTAATTCCTCTAGATCTTCCCAAATTTCATTTCACCTATCAGGCATTCAGTGTTTCCTAATCAATGCATTCACTTTTGGGTGTGGCAGAGAATTTGACTATAGCCAATCTGCAAAGCAGGATTATCCTCCTGCTACAGCCCAGATTCCTCGCCATAGGCAGAGGCTTCCTTACCAGTTACGAATATCATGCTGCTCCTCCCCTCATCTGCTTGTCCCCTCTTGAAGCACCCTCCTGAGGGTGCCAAATGTAGGCAGTATATGCCAATATTTTACCATTTTTCTATTTAATCCTCTGAAGTTGCAACCACAGAGCAAGGGGAGGAAGTTGAGGTCAAGTTCTAAGACAGCATGCAGTAGTTTGCCCAGCTACTTCATTACCACCTAACAAGGACATATCCTTTCCAGGCTCAGAATGGAGACATTCTCACTGCATCCCACCCTACATCAGCAGGGCCAGTTCCGTATTTTAGGGTCGGCTGTTTGCATCACAACATATATCTTTTTTTTTTTATTTGAATCTCTTTGGAAGTGACAGAAATCCAACTTGAAGTAGATTAAACATAAAGAAGAATGTACTGGATAACAAAATCCAATAAAGGGCTGAACAACTAATTTGCAAAACAAGGAAGAATATTTCAGATGTAATTGGAACTAGGCTCTTAAATTCTAACTTGAGCCTATTTATTCTTTCTTCGCTGCAGACTACTTTGCTTCTCTTGATGATGGGGAACATGGCTGCAAACATTTCCTGAACTTCATAGCTTTTACCATTCAAAAGAGAATAACTTGTTTCTTAATTCAAATAAGAAAAAAACTGATGAAGGGTTTCATTGACCTATCTTTGGACAGGTACCCACACCTGGACCAATTATAGCTGAGGGTGGGATTATGAAAGAATAACAGTTCCCTGGGTAGCCAGGTGGATGGAGGAGACAGTTCCCAACATAAAAGTTTTGCTTGGCTGACCACACCATAGATGTCCACTATGGCAGCCTGTAGGCAGGTCCTTTCCCATGCACAAAATCTTGGATAAGCTTGTCAAAGTATGGCATGGTTGGTAAAATCAAGCCTTTTTATTTTTCTTTCCTTTTTTTAAAAAAGGAGTCAACTCACCTCACTTCCTATGTGCCATTCTCTTGCTCAGACAACCAAAACATTCTGGACAGAACCTCCCCACAGGTCTAGTGCCCCATGTGTCTAGTGCCCCATGAAATTCGATCATAGACATTAAAAAAAATTTGTTAGATTGGACTAAAATCTTTCCTCATTCTCCAGTGATCCATGAGGGCAGAATATTTTGGGCCCCGGAAAGGCCTAAACCTAGAAGCTAAAAACAAAATGAAAATTAGTGGAAGACTGAGTAGCCTAAGGTACTATGGGAAGAAGAAAAAGGCCAACAAGTGTTGTTCCCATAACAGAAAGAAGACAAAAGATTATAGGTTCTGATAGACAGGTTGGGAGAATATACAGTAAATGTGTTTGCCTCCAACTTTCCCTGAGTCAGAGTCTGAGCAGGAGAGAGAGGGATTTGGAAAAAGACTATTTGTGGAGTTTTAGAGTCCTTAAGCAGAACCAGACAACATGTTGACTTTTCACTGATAGATAAGCTCCATCTCTAATAAGAAGTTAGACATGGATGTTTGATCAAGATGGGCTTCCAATCGTAGTTGTACAGTGCTGATACTGAGGACGTAGCGTCAGAGCATAAGGTGCATTTCAGTGGTAGGGAGGAGCCACTGCTCCCTGCTCTCCACCACAGGAGGGGGGGGACTGACAACGCGTGCACTGGATTAATAAATCAACATGCTCGCCACGCCCTGAGCCCAGGAGATCCTTGCTCAGAGTTCTGGGAAGAGGCTAAGGTCAGTGGCTGCTTGTCGCAGTGGGAATTAGGTGGTGGTATCTGGGAATTGCCAGGCTACCGTTCTCCAAAAGACCACAGACAGAAAGAGCTCTCCAGGGCATGGGTTCTTCCTCATCCATTCTCAGGGCACTTCCACTGTCCAGGCGCACAGAGTAACTTAGTGTCAGAGCTGGAATCAGAGCAGAAGAAAAAGGACAGTCCCCACCGGACCCCCTCCCCTAGTTCATTTTTTGCATACTGCTGCTCCTGGGGTGGAGCAAGGCGGTCCTCCCACCCTGAGACACTCCCACTGACTTTGCTTCTACTCTTCTCTGGGCCTCAATCTCTTCATCTGCAAAAATTAAGGGGTCAGGATGGGTAACACTGCAGGACCTAAAATCTTCCAAAATCTTGAGGGTAGAGGTGATGCTGCAGCGCAAAGATAGGGGTCCTGTCTGGATCATATAGCCAGGTGTCAGGTGTGACAGATCAGAGGAGCCTGGCCAGAGTGTGGTCTGGGGCGTCACACACAGCCCAGTTACTTGGTGAGAGGGAGAAGGGGCGGTAGTAGTGATAGCTACTTTAGTCAATGTTTTCTATGTGCCAGGCACTATTCAGAATGAGGGCTTG
Source organism: Rhinolophus ferrumequinum (assembly GCF_004115265.2). Classification (NCBI taxonomy): domain Eukaryota; kingdom Metazoa; phylum Chordata; class Mammalia; order Chiroptera; family Rhinolophidae; genus Rhinolophus; species Rhinolophus ferrumequinum. The sequence goes on along the minus strand of NC_046294.1, from coordinate 47,781,210 downwards.
GATTTGATCCTGAGGGCAATGAGAGCCATGAGCCAGGAGTGGCACTCTCCCACTTCTGAGGCCCCTTGGGCTCCCTGTAGAGAATGTGTCAAGAGAGAGAGGTGCACCTCACACATCAGTGGGGAGAACTTTCTGAAGAAGTTTTGCTGTCAGTTTTGGAAGTTTAGACCTAAAAAGTAATTAGAGAAAATACCTCAAAGAACTCCCCTGGTATGGAGGAGTGACAGAAGTTGGGACAGGTGGTCCTTGGGTGAAGCAAAGAATGGGTGGGCAGGGAAGTGAAAGGCCTGAGGGTATACATGCTCCCCATGTTCTAGTAAACTGGGTGAGGCGGGGGTATTCTGGGAGCCCTTGTCTCATCCCCCAAGGACTTTGGTAAGTAAGAAGGATGCCTCCTCTCCTGGCTTCTTCTGAGTCTCCACTCCCCTATCTGCAGGACCTACCAAGATTTGGGTAGAGGAGGCTGGGGGCTGGGTGGGAAAGCTGCCCAATTCACCTTCGGTCAGCTGCTGAGGCAGAAGTGTTCTGTTCCTTCTCCTGAAAAGGATTCTGTGTCCCGTGTAGACGCTTGTGGCTGAGTCTGCGGAGGGCCGTGTGTGGCAGGTCCAGACTGAGTCTAGGTGGTTTTCCAGGAGAAGAAAAGGTTCTCTGGAGAAGAAGGGTAAAAGGCTGAGGGAGAGAGAAGGGGTCACTCAGTTACTTCCTCGCCTGACCTTCATCACACACTGTGCCAAGAGTACTGGGAACCAGAGGGTCACACCCGTGGCGGCGGGGAGGAGGATTGAGCTGGGGGAATTAAGAGAGGGGAGAGGCAGGCCGGTCCCTTAAAGTGCAGGGCAAGGTCGTGTGGCCTTCAGGACAAGCAGGAGGATCGAGGGACCTCAGCGCCAGAGACCCTCCCCCTGGGCAGCAGCGCGCTGCGCCTGCACCACGTTCCACGCGCCCTGGGCGCTCAGCTCATGGGTCTCAGCTCTCCAAAGGCTCTTTCCCTCCGCCCCTCAGCCTTGGTTCCTCCACTGTGTCTGTCTCTGGCCTTGTCTTTCTGAGACTGTCCCTCCGTGTGTGCGTCTATCACTGCCCTGTTTTGTCTCATCTCTCTCCCGTCTCCATCGCAGTCGTGGTTTCGTCCATGTCTCATTCCTGCACCTTCTCTGTCTCCATGTCGCCTTCCTCTCTTTCTCCATCCCCCTCTCCCCCTCTCTCTAATCCTGTCTCCTCTCTCTCTGCCTGTCCCCATCTCCATCCCTGCTTTTCTCTAGTCCATGTTTCACCTTTGTCTCCATCTCTGTCCGTCTTCCTCTTACCCCCATCTCCAATCTCCCTCTCTTGCCCACGTCTCATCCTTGTCTCCGTCTGTGTACCTGTATCTCTCGTCCCTGTCTGCGTCTCTGTCTCCTCTCTCCATCCACGCCCCCCATCCCAGGCTCCGTTTCTTCGTCGTCCTCGTCTCCATCCCCCCTCCTGGGCTGCCTCCTTGGTCCCCGCCAGGATGGGACCTCGCTGGGGGCGGGGCCGAGGGCTGGATCGGAATAACTCGGTTATCAGGACGAATTGAATTAACTTCTTCACACAAGCGCTGCCGGGCCAGTCTCCCCTCCCTTCTGCTGGGCCCCAGGTGGGGAAACCGGGGAAAGGGGTCGGGACCCTCTGGCCTGGCACGATACTTAGAGACCAAAGGTCTGGTCTGGATTTGGGTGGAATGGGGACTCTAGGGATGCGGTCCCGCGAAGCCCCGCCCTGCACCTCCCGAGGCCCTCAGCAGGCGGCGAGGACCCTTTGGGGTGGAAGGGTCGGGGATGGATGGGGGCGGGGCCTGGGCGGCCCAGGCCCCGCCCCGAGGAGCTCGCCCCGCCCCGCCCCCTCAGCGGTGTCCTGCGCGTTAAAAGGCGCGCGGGCCGAGCCTAGCTGCACTTGCGTCGCACCCGTGCGGATAGCGGCCGCGACGGGGCGGGCGGACTAGCAGGTGCTCAGAGCCGGCCTTGGGTCCTCGGCGCCTGGCCCTCGAACTCCCATCCCGATCCGCACCCGGCCCGGGACCCCGACCCCGACCCGGCCCGGTCCAGCCCCCGCCCTCGACCCCCGGGCCGATGGACTACTCCTACCTCAATTCGTACGACTCGTGCGTGGCGGCCATGGAGGCGTCCGCCTACGGCGACTTCGGCGCCTGCAGCCAACCGGGCGGCTTCCAATACAGCCCCCTACGGCCTGCCTTCCCCGCGGCAGGGCCGCCTTGCCCCGCGCTCGGCTCCTCCAACTGCGCGCTTGGCGCTCTACGCGACCACCAGCCCGCACCCTACTCAGCAGGTGAGCCCAGCCCCAGCGCAGCCCTCCCTCCAAATCCTGCAGAGCCCCTAGCCCCTTCCCTAGTTGGCAAGTGATTGAGACTGTCTCCCAAGCTACCGCCATCCCTGCCCTGGCCAGAAAATGCCCCGCAGGACCCCAATTCCCCCTTATAAGACAGAGTTACCCTAGGCAGAGTTGAGCCCCACCCTCTCATCCTTCCCATTCCTCATTGTCGCTGCCATATCCCTATCCCGCGCTTTTTGGGTCAAAGAATCAGATGGCTGGTCCAGCCCCAGGCCCCCTCACCAGGGCCCCCCATCCCCACCTGCAAAGATTGACCACCAAACCTCTCGATCCCCTGTATTCTTGGAAGACCCTCCAGGCCCATCCTTATCATCCCCATCCCCACCCCCACTTCATGCTTCAACCCCCCCCCCAGGACCCCTACAAGCAGCTGAGCTTTTCAGATGGAAACCTTCCTAGAGCCCCAGAAGCAGCCCCCTCCTGCCTAGTTTTGGACCCATTCCACCTGTGCACAAACCCTCTTGCACCACGGAAATCCGTTCTGTGACCTGAAGAAAAGGGTTCCCAGGTCGTTAAGCCACTTTCATTTCCCCATTCCCCGTAGAGACTCTCCCAGCTAGAGTCAAGCCCCTTGTTCCAAGTCACCTGAACCCTCAGCCTCATGGAGCCTCTCAGCCATCCCTATCCTTCAATTAGAGCCCAGATTGCCCCACCCAATCTCCTTATTTCCTTCCTTGCTGGGAGCCCACTGGGACCCAAGTAGAAAACTGGGATCTGGGGGTGGATGTGGGGAGGGATGGTGAGATAAGGACCTGGATTTGGAGAAGTGATAACCAGAGAAATGGAGCCAGAAACTGAAATAGGGGTGGGAAGATTGGGTGCTCTGGGCCCGATGTGGATGGGGATTGAGGACATGGAGAAAGGAAATGGGGAGATTGGCCCCAGAGAGATGAGGTTCTGAGATGGGGGAGATAGGGACAGGCACAGAGAGATGTGAGCAGAGAGAGGAAGATTGGGGACCTGGGAGAAATTGGGACCCAGGGTTGGGGAGATGGAGATAAGAACCAGGTGATGGAGACAGGAAGTATGGGAGATGGGGACCAAGGAAGACTGGAAACAGATGAAAAAGATGGGGATAGGAATGGGGTATTGGAGGTGAGGACTAGGGGAGATAGAGAACTAGGGAGATAAGACAAAGATGAAGGATATTGGGGACCCCTGGAAAAATACGGAGACCTAAACAGGGGTTGGAGAGAGGGACGGGTAGATAGTGTCAAAAACACTTTCTGTAGGGCACCGGGGACTGGGATGGGGTAGGTGGGAAACAGTGATGGGAAGAGAGTGAGGGGGAGGGCTGCAGCCGACTTCTGGGGACCTGGGACACAGAGAGGGGTGCCTGGGAAGGAAAGAGGCAAAGAAAAGATGGAGGGATCTGGGTGGGGAGAAATAAGGACCCTTCCTAGTGGGCACAAAGAGAATGGTCCAGAAGGGGAAAGTTGAAGAGAGGTGTGGATGGAGAGAGACGAAGAGGAGACACCTGGGGGAGAATGGCATGTGAGATGCAGCTGAGGAAATGAGGCCTGGGAAAGAGAGAGATGGCAGGGTAGAGGGGGGCCAGATCAGTACCGCAGAGAGCCCATGGCAGGATTGAAAGTAGACCCAGGCTAGGGTGTCTCAGTCGCCCAGCTAAGGTCCAGGACTGGTTACTGAGGAAAGCAGTGATGCTGATAAGACCTCACAGCCAGGCAAGGCTAGGGTGGACAGGGCAGGACCTGAAGTCAAGCGGGCTGACTGACTGAGGGAGTAGTGACACGCCGGAGGTGGAGGGAACACGGCGAGGCCGACAACAAGTCAGCGGCCTTGACCGGAGGATCAGATTCTGGTTCCCTCGCTGCTGCTTTTTGGTCTCCCTGCGCCCTGTTCGCCTTCACCCCTGCCGGCTCCAGCGAGCTATAGAGAGAACGAAGCAGAGGACATGTGCCAGGGGCGGGGAACTGTGAGCGATCCCCTCAGAGGCAGGACAGAGCGGGCTGAGCGCAGCCCCTCACGCCTCCACCCTCATTGCTTCCCCCTCCCGTGCACACCCGTAGTACCCTACAAGTTCTTCCCGGAGCCGTCGGGCCTGCACGAGAAGCGCAAGCAGCGGCGCATCCGCACCACGTTCACGAGCGCGCAGCTTAAGGAGCTGGAGCGCGTCTTCGCCGAGACCCATTACCCCGACATTTATACGCGGGAGGAGCTGGCGCTCAAGATCGACCTCACTGAGGCTCGCGTACAGGTGTGTGTTTGCGCGCGTGTGTACGGAAGTGAATTCGTGGAGGGGGCAGGTTAATACCCAACACCTGGGAGGCTGTGGGACAGAGACCTCACTAGGCGGCGGGCAGGTGCATCCTGCAGGAGAAAAGCTAGGAAGGGTCAGGGGCCAGGGCACAGGCTGGGTATAGTTGGGCAGGAGAAGACGGGCAGCCTGGGGAGGTGGTGAGGCCAGGACTTGGCGGACGTGAGGCCAGCGGGCGAGATGAGCTGTTCAGCCCCACGATTTCCCTTCAGTCCCCTTGGTGGGGATGGGTGTGCAGAAGCGCTCGGGAAGCCAGGACGGAGGCCGATGGGTAAAGGGGGTGCCTCGGACGGCCTCAGGGCCCAGAAAGGCGGAGGAGTGGGGGAAAGAGGGTCAGTTCCTTAAGGTTCCCCTCCCCAGCTCTGCAGCTGTGAAATCCCTGAGCCTGGGGCAGGCGCAGGGCAGAGGAAAGCTGCGCCAGGACCGACCCCGTTGTCTGTCTTACAAATCCGAGTACAGACGACGGGCTGGACCGATTTTACAGGAGACCATGGACAAAAGGTTTCTCTAGCGCCCTAAGCCTCTCTATACCTCCGCGGGACACTGGAGGCGGGTACTCGCGGAGCTTCTCTTAGGAGGGAATTTGAGAGACAGGGCCTTGGGTGACGAGGAAAGCGAAGGCTGGGTCCGCGAGTGAGCAGATCCCAAAGGGAAGACCCTAAGGACCTGAAGGACGAGGCAAGTGGAGTAGAGACGAGCTGAGTGGTGGAGGACGGAGAAGGGCCACGCTGGAAAGGCTGGTGATTATCCTGACCCAGCCCCTTCTGGGCCGAGGACTCACCCGTGCCTTATGGCCCCAGGTGACCAGCCCCTGTGCCCACAGGTCTGGTTCCAGAACCGCCGGGCCAAGTTCCGCAAACAGGAGCGCGCGGCCAGTGCCAAGGGTGCAGCGGGCGCAGCGGGCGCCAAAAAGGGCGAGGCGCGCTGCTCGTCCGAGGACGACGACTCCAAGGAGTCCACATGCAGCCCAACGCCAGACAGCACCGCGTCACTGCCGCCGCCGCCCGCACCCGGCCTGGCCAGCCCACGCCTGAGCCCCAGCCCACTGCCAGCCGCCCTGGGTTCCGGGCCCGGCCCTGGGCCGGGGCCACAATCGCTCAAGGGTCCGTTGTGGGCCGGTGTGGCGGGCGGTGGGGGCGGCGGGCCGGGAGCGGGCGCGGCGGAGCTGCTCAAGGCCTGGCAGCCAGCAGAGCCCGGGCCTGGGCCCTTCTCGGGGGTTCTGTCCTCTTTCCACCGGAAGCCCGGCCCCGCCCTCAAGACCAATCTCTTCTAGCCGCCGGACTCTGGAGGCTCCGGGTCTGCCCCCAGAGACGCCCCTGCCCCTCCAGGACCTGACAGAGTCCGTCCGCCCCCATCCCGGCTGCCTGCCTGGAAGTCCCCATCCGTCCCCGCCTTCCACCGTGTGACCCCTAGGTGTGCCCTCCCCAGCTTTGGAGACCAAGTCAGGGCCACTCTCGTCCTCACCCACCTCCACCCAGCAGAGTGGGGTACTTTTCACTGGGACACCCCCCCACCACCACCCCAGGAGAGCCTGGAGCCTCTTCTAGTTTGGCTTTCTTTGGAACCGGAATCAAACAACGCCTGTTCCTAATACAGTGCTCGAATGTGAAGGTCTTCAAGGAGGAATAGCCGGCCTCCTCCCCTCGCTCTGCAGCAGGCTGGGTCATTCCTCACCACGGTGACCAACCGGCTGCCCCACCCCTGGGGCCCACCCACACTGACCCCACCCATGCAAAGGCCGGTGGTCACAGGAGTAATCAGCAGCCTGAAGGGTAGAAACCCCAATTTGTCCCTCACGCCTTGCCTCCCATCCACAGCCGGTCTGGCACAGAGGGTAGGCCCCTTAGAAGAGTGGAGGGGCTGCCAGGACAATGGGACAGAGGGGTTTCCTCTTGATTTTTGTTGTTGTTCTTTTTCTTTCTAAAACTTGTAATTTATTGAGGTGAGTTTTGCTCAATCCAAATAAAACTTAATTTATTGAAGACATCATGTTGGCAACCCCTCTAGTACCCAGGATGGGGATAGGCTGCCTGCAAGAGCCCAGTCCCCCATGCTACCAGGACCACCAAGGACCCACGCGTGCCCACATAGGATGGTATAGACCAGGAGACAGCGAGAACTAAGCAAACTGGCACTTTATGGCAGAAATCCTACCCCCACCCCTTACCGGCCCCAATTAAAGTGCCCACCTTCCCTAAACCCACACAGAAAAGCTTAAATAAACCCCAGCCCAGTCCTTGGGCTGTTCCTTCATTTCCGGACGGACACCCCAGAGTGAGGGTTGGGGAGAGGTCCTAGCTGAGCCCCTCCGCCTGTAATTCAGGTTGGAGGAAACAGGGATTAAAGTTGGGGCCCAGACGTACCCAAATGGACCCCTCAGGCACCCCTGGGGCGGGGAGGAGGAGTCCAGAAAGGGAGGACAGCACCAGAATAACCAAGGTCCTTGGTAACCACGGCAACTGATCTCTGGCGCCCCGACCAAAAGGCAAGGGGCAGGATGTCCTAATTAGGGCATTCCAAATGATTGGGCAGTGGGGAACGCAGATCCCCAATAAATATGCAGGGAGGTACTGCCACACCCCTCATAACTTTTCAACTCCCGGGCCAAAGCTGGGTGTTTGTGGGGGGCGGGAGGAGCCCTGGGTTCGCAGCTTCGCAGGGCCACCACGATCACTTGCTGAGCTGCAGGGTGTCCAGAAGCAGGCGCTTGTGAGCTGGGTCCTGCACCCCGGCCTCCTCCAGGTCCTCCTCGGTGATATCGCTGTAAGAGGGAGAGTCTGCGAGATGGGCGAGGTGCTCTGGGGGGCCCGTAGCTCCATCCCTGGGGCCAGACCCACCCCACCCGCCTCCAGCCCCGCCCCCACCTGAGAAACTCCAGGTCGTCCCAGCCATTGTGCACCAGGCCCTGCTCATAGCGCTCCAAGCCGATGGCCCGCAGCCAGGCGCCCATGCCCGCCTCGCCCAGCCTGCCAGCTCGCCCGCCCTGCGGGCATGGAGCCTAAAGGAATAGGGCATGTCAGGGGAAGCACTGAGGGTGCCCGTACACACACACAGAAGCACCCAAAACAGCCACATTCAGCCACGTGGTCTGGGGCTATATCATGTATCCCCCAACGCCCCAGTGCCCAGCTCAGGGTAGAGGGGTGACCACTGAATGTTGAATGGTGGAGTAAAAGGTTATCACAGTTCATGGGCAAGCACACACCTCAGGTACACATAGCCAGCCACCCCTGGTCCACACACCTCCTCTGCCAGGTCCTCCTGGATGCTCTCTCGGATGCGAGGTGGAGGGAAGCTGAGGGGCCGGCCATAGTCCGAGGGCAGTCCCCGGGGTGGCTGCAACTCCAGGGGGCCTGGCAGGAGCACTGAGCGGCCAGGCCCAGCGGGAGCGTAGTCCACCTCACTCAGGGTCTTGGCCATCTGCAGTACCGAGCAGGAGCGGTCGTCCCCACTGGCTACCTCCCCTAGGAAAGTGCTGGTGGGTGAGGGACCTGGGGGAAGTGGGGGTCTTGGATGGGCCTTGGGAGGTGGTGGGCCACGGGCCTCACCCCCACTGCGTCCCCGGATCACTGGCCCTGGCAAAGGATCCAGGCTGGGGGGCAGGAAGATGGCTGAGTCCGGCAATGGTGGGGGTGGAAAGTCTGGAGGGGGCAGTGTGCCTCCAGACTCCTCATCTGATGAGCTCCCCTCTCCCACACGGGGAGGCCGATGGCGCCCGAGCTGTGGAGCAGGCACTGTGATGGCCACCTTGTTCTTGGTGGCAGGTAGGACAGGAGCCCTGGCAGGCGAGGGTGGCTCTGGGGGCAGCAGCTGGTGTGGGACCCCTTCAAGGACGTAGTAGGCAGGGTTATTGAAGCTGTTCTTGAGTGGGGGCGCCACCACCCCTTCTGGCTCTGGAGCCCCCTCTGGCTTCAACCTGGGTAAGGGAGCAGGATAATTAAGTCAGGACCCAGAAACCCAAATTGAAGATCGTAGGTGCAGTGGAAGGAAAACCAGGTTTGGAGCCAGGAGACGTGGGCGCCAGTCCTAGACTTGCATATGATGTTAAGCACATCCTTGTCCCTCTCTGGTCCTTGGTGTCCTCATCTCTGACTGGGGAACGGGGTAGTTGAATGGATAACACCTAAACTTCCCTGCCTCACTCGCTGAGATTCAGAACTTTTATGACTTGTAATTGTGAAACCTGAGTGTAAAGGGGTGAAAAGAGGTGCCAGAAGGCAGGGCAATAAAGAAAGGCATTTGATGAGAATGACCAGCCCGATTGGGAAAGTCTCCAGAGGCATCTGAAGGGCCGGTCTACTGAGGAATCTTACTCAGGAATTCAGGTTAGTTTTATGCAAGTCTGGTGATAAAACGAAGGTGATTGATAACAGGTGAAGATGAGTGAAAAAAGGACCAAACTGGACCTAGGAGTTTTTATTTAAGTTCAAGCAACAATCCAATATAATTAGGATTACTTTCCCAAAGTATGATCCACAGAACACTGGTTCCCCAGGATATTAATAGTTATTGTGTAGAAAAGAAGTTTCCTGGCCCATTAAGTTTGGGAAACTATTCAACAGAGTTGAAAAAGGATTTCCTTCCTGTCCACATGTTCAGAGCTTTTGCTATTACTAATATGCATTGGGAATATCTAAGAAAAGAATCTAGCAAAAACCATTTCCCAAACTCATTTGATCATAAACCCATTTCCATCTTGTAGGACAGAATGCACCGAGAGAAATCCCAAGTTTTCCACACAGAAGGCTCAAGCCGTTTACACGGAGGAAGCTGTTGCAGAAACGATTTCTAATTCTATTTTTTAAGGCAGAATTGAGAGGAAAGGCTGACCATGCTCCCTTTGACTCAGGGAGCCACACCTAAGGGAGGCCTGGCCAGCCAAAGTGGCCATGGGCGTAGGGCGCCAGCACCTCCTGCCTTGGGGCGGCACAGCACCCAAGCAGCAGATGCACCACAGACTGGCCCTGAGAGCCAAGCACTGTAATGGATAAAATGGAGGGGATGACAGGTTCTTCTCTCACCTGGGTGTCAAGGGTTCCTCCCGGGGAGCTGCTCGAGGTGGGGCTGGGGGCCTCCCAGTTGGCGGTGGTTTCTCTGGTTCTTCAAATAACTTGGACAATGGGCAGGAGGCCTCTGTGGGGGCTGGCTTGCGGCTCCCTGACCTGCCAGGGGTGCACGCGGCAGGGAAGATGAAGCAGGGGCTGACCAAAGCCCCCGGGTACCCTTTACATGACACCCAACATAGCCCCAGCTCACCTGGGCTCCTGGCTGCCTCTGGACACAGAAGGGGCTTTGCTCTTTGCTCCCGCTTCATCCTTATCAATGCTGATCCACTCTGGGGAAGGAAGGGAAAGGAGGCTCAGAGGGGATCTGGAGTGCTGAATCCCAGACACCCACTGACTTTCTAGCCCCCTCCCGGCTACTCTTCAGGATAGGCCCACTCCTAGCCATGGCTGCAGCACTTCCAAATACTGTGTTCCAGGGATTCCAACATGCCCTCCTCCCACTCCCAGCCCTCCCCGCCTTGACCTGCCCACACCACCCCATCTCATGCCCCACACCCCTTCCAAAGGAGCCCCCACCGTAGAGCCGCTCACGGGTGCCCAGGCGCTCTGTGGGCACCCGCACCTTCATGGAGCCGCGGATGTTGCCTGTCTCCTCGCCACGGTGGGACAGGAAGGTCAGGAACTGCTGGGCCGTGCTGCCAATCATAGACTTGAGCGCCACGACGCACTCCCCTGAAGGGCAGAAGGAGCAGACCCACAGGCTGCCAAACCTTCTTAGGACCCTGCCTGGCTTCCTGTGCCCCTTGGCACCCCTGCCCCCTCACCGTAAGATTCATAGCCATCCATGGACTTGACTGTGAGCAGGAGGTGCTGGTCCTGCAGGTACTCGATGTCAGCGAGAATCGGCTTCAGCTAGCGAGAGAAGAGGCCTAGTGAGGACAAAGCCCCCACCACCCCCTCCTGCCCGACACCACTGGCCCCACCGTCAAGCTCGTGCATGCTCACTCCCACTCAACTCTTGAGGAAAGACCCTAAATCCTTAACACAGAAGACACAACTCCACCTGGGCCTTTCAAAGCACTTAATAGCATTGTAACTAATTAATTTTCTGCATCCTCAAGGGCCTGACATTTAAGAAAGGCTCAAGAAGTATTTATTGAACGAATGAACAAACTGTGACTTCGTTTCACACCTCCCAAATAAAGCAAACACCCTCATCCTCACTCATGCCCACCCCCTACCCGGCCACATGCACACACATGCGTGCGCTCTGCCTGCCCTCCCAGCCAGGCCCCCGAATTCACTCTGCACAGACGGGGCTCTGTGCCCTCACCCCAAGCCCAGGCCCCGTCTGCAGCCTTACCGTGGGCAGCTGGCGCGAGGACCACTGCACTTTGAGGAAGTTGATGTTGTCACTGCTCTGGGCATCATTCTCGAAGCTCTTCTTGTACTCTGGGGTGGGGGTAGAGGACACCCAACTGAATGCCACCTTCCAGCTACTCTTCCCCCTAATTAGAGGGCTGGCTGCTCTGGGCACTTCTGGCCTCCCACCCCCCGCCTCGCCCACTCCAGCTCTGGGGCCCCTCTGACCCTCCAGGCAGGTGGAGTAGAACTCAATGAAGAACTTGGTGCGGCTGGCTGTCTTCACAATGGCCTCGATGCTCTCAAACTCAATGTAGGCCTGGTCTGAAGTCTTTGAGAGCCCTGAGAGGCAGGGGGAAGAAGGCAGATGTGAGAGCTCAGAGGGTGACAGGAGGAACAGGAGAGAGAAACAGCCCTGGGACAGGAAATCAGGGGCCCTGGCAGAGCAGAAGGGAGGGCCAGGAGGGGCCTCCTCAGTGCCGCAAAACAGGAAGACCCCAAAGCCCAGACATCAGGGCAGACAGACAACCCAAGGATGAGAGGCCATCTATGAGGGGCTGGACACCAGAATGCCACAGGGATTGCCCGCCAATAATCCACCATACCATGAGGCACACTCGGGGCACACGTGGCCCCAGGTGAACACACATACATGTTTATATTCAAACATGCTCACGTGCATGTACCTCTCACGATGACCCAGGCACACAGACACCCTCACACATCACATTCAGAAACATCCCTGCATGTACGTGTACACACACACACACACACACACACACACACACACACAGACACACTCAAACCAGTGCACATCCCAGGCTTCCACCTGTGCCCACCCAGATGTGTGTCATAGCCACAAGCACATCCAGAATAGTCACCTTTTTTGGAGATGAACTGAGAGGTAACTCCAACCTCAAATGTCCCAAAAACGGGGGAGTGGTCGCTGGTGACAATATCATCGGTACAACCTTGGGAGGGGGACAGGAGCAGGGAGTCAGGGGAAAGCTCTTTACTCTGCTCTCACTTCCCAAAGTTGGGGCAGAGTCAGGACATTGACCGCCCAGGATCACCCATCACCCTGTCAGGGAGGCTCTGACCATAGGAATTGCAGATGATGTGAGTCTCGGGATAGGATTTCCAGAGAATCCGGTCACACCATGAAGGCACATTGGTCCGGACCTGGGACAGGGACGGCAGCATGGTCAGGGCTGACAACTGGGGGGTTGCTCACTGTGAGCCCCCCAGGCCCCCCAGAGCTGGTGAGGCCCCACACCTGTGGCCTCACAGCGCTAACTGCAGAGGCCCACGCCCTTGACCTCACAAGGCCCACCCTGTTCCCACTCACCCCAGTCGGCTTCTGCTTGTGCCAGGCGTATGTGTCCCGGGAACCCCGCTCGTAGCGGTAAGTAGGCGGGAAGGAGATCTCCTCCTCATCTAGGGAAGGCAGGGGACAGGGCTCAGGGACTCCACAGCCCTCTGGCCCTCAGAGACCTCCTACTGGGCCCACACTCACTGAATCGAAGGAAGACCTTGTGCTTTTCCCGCTCTAAGTTGAGCTGGTCCACTCTGAGCAAGGGCTCAAACTCCTTCCTGCTGATGTAGTTCAGGATCTCCTGGGGTGGAGACACAAAGGCTGGAGACCTTCCCTCTGAGCCCGAGGTCAGAGCCTCTGACACCCAGCCCAGCCATCCTACCAGCCACCTGCGGGGCCCTGCTCACACCTGGATGTCCATGTCCAGGCGGTAGTTGAGGTCCCCAAACCAGAAGAGGTGAGTGAAACGCAGAGAGATGTCAAAGGCACCGAGCTGCCGGTCGCCCAGAGAGAGCAGCCGCAGAATGTCCAGGTAGTTCTGGTTCCGTCTACAGGGCGGAGAGGGGGAGGTCCCTGGGTCAGGACTCCAGGACAAGAGGAAAGGGAAGAAGTCTCTGGAATCAGGGATGGCATAGGGATCAGTGTCCCAGGGGATGGAGAAAGGTCAAGGTCAGGGACAGACAGAAGGGTCTTGAATTGGGATAAGGCAGAAGGGGTTCTCTGGGGATGGAGATACAGGTGGGTCATGGACTGGGATATGGGAGACGGATGGGTCTCAGGCAAAGAGGGCATGAGGGTAAAGAGATGATTTGGGTAGGCGCCCCCTCACCGGGCAGTCTTCTCATTTCCCGAGGTGAGGTGGCAATTCACAAAGCCAAATGAAGTGCCATTGAACATGAAGGAGACACCTACAGCCCCCTTGTTTCCTGTCGTGGCAACAAGAGGAAGGCCCAAGTCACCTTCAAATGGCTCCCAGCTCTCCCTTCTGCCCCTTGAAGCAGTAGTGGTAAGATCCTCCCACCCACCCCACCCCATGCTAGCAGGCAGGCAGGCCCCTGAACACACACCCACACCTTCCCTGGGGGGTCCACACGGGGCACACACAGTCCATCTGGAAGGCCTGAGTCTGTCTGCATGTGTGAGCAGAGCCCATGGAGATCACAGAGGATCCCAAGCGTGAAGCTGCAAGGACCTACAGATTCTGGGCAGAATCTACCTTGGGGGAGCACTGGACTGCAAACCAATAAACATGGGCACTGTACCGGGCTCCACCACGTACTAGCTGTGGTGGAGCGGTCACTCAACCCCCCTGGGCCTGAGTTTTATCATCTATGAAATGCAAATAATTATCTTGCCTGCCTTCCCGATGGGGCTGAAAGAGATTTAGAATATGAACATGCTTTACAAAGTTGAAGGAGTTCTATATATGGAAAAGCTGAGACCACCCAAAACAGGGACACCCTGGGCTGGAGAGGAACCAGGAGGTGTGGATACAGACCCCGCCCGCTCTGCTCACCCAGGGTGTTGGCAATGCCAGTCTTCACGCTGGACGTACTGACGTGGCTGATGCGGTTCTCATGCTCTGGCTTGACCAGCACAGCCACCTTGATATTCCACAGTGACTGCATGGCAATCTAGATAGAGGATGCAGAGTCACCTCTGTCCTGAGCTGGGCTGCTATCAGCACCAACCCCCATCAGCCCACACTGGACGGTCCTGGCAGGCACAGGATAGGAAGGCCTGCTATCCTTGTTTCTCAGGGACCAGAGACAAACAGACCATCCCACAGCGTGAAGGACAGGTTAGATCTCCTAAAGGATATACTCATGGAGAGGGTCAGCCAGTCAAGTTGTGTTCCCCAGGGTCACTATGCGGTCAAGCAGGATAGTTTGGGGGTGGTGAGTGAGGAGAGGGGACTGAACAAGATGACCCCCCTCACCGGGCGGTAATCCAGATCTGTGAGCTCCTTGAGGCCCCCGCGGAGCAGGTCCAGCCACTCTCGGTCGCCCACTGAGTTCTCCTGGGTCCCAAAAACATAGATGTCATGGGGTATGGTCACTGTGACCTCATCCAGGGTCTTCCCCAGACCCTTCGATGTGAACCAAGACGTCACATTTTTCGGAGGTGGCACACTTCCTGGAGGTGGAGGGGATAGGGAGTGGTCAGGCCCCTGCCCTGGGGCCATTTCTCTTCCCACATCAGCCCCTGCCCCCAGGCCTGACCCATGTTCCAGGTGCCTATGAAGACGGAGATCATGTCAGGTTCATCCTGCTTTGAGTGCTTGTTCTTCATGAGCTGCAGCAACTGGCAGAAGGCCTCCCGCTTCTGGGGAGAAGCAGCCGGTCAGGGCAGGTAGGCAGCCAGGGAACCCCTCTTCCACAGGGATACCCGGCTAGGTGACAGGTACTACGAGGGGAGGGTCATGCCTGTCTGGTTCACCACTACATACCCACTATTCATGCATATAATAGGTGCTCAACAAATGTTTGAATAAGCATTTGAATCCATCCTCAGGCCACCCACGCCCCATATACATACCCTCTGCCCTGTCAGACCCACCCCTGCCAGGAAGGATGACACGCTTCCATCACTCGTTCCCTCTCTTCCTATCCCATGGGAACCCCGCAGCTGCCAGTGGCCTGGCCCAACCTGCTGCTCACCCGGGCACTGACGAAGATGAAGTCCTTGCGCTGTGTCCGGTCCTTCTCCTTCTCAAACACAACGCCCAGCTTGTTCTGGACACGCTGGGACTTAATGAGCTGGCGAACTAGGGGATAGAGGATGGGTCACACTGGCCTGTGCTCCAAGGCCGGGGCTACCCTGTCCACCCTCCCAGGTCAGGTCCTGGCTCACTGCGGTCATGCGTGAAGGTTGTCCAGTCCTCCTGCGAGTCCCGCTGTCTCCGCAGCAACACCAGCCGCCCGCCCTCCACGTCCACGCTCAGCGTGAACTTCTGTGATTTCCCAATCTTGGTCAGGTCACCCAGGGTCACATCCAGCTTCACCTGCAGGCCAGGAGGTAAGGAGGTGCTGAAAAGACCTTGGGGCAGGCAGCACCCCCTTCAGCCCATGAGACCCCACCTGGCACGCCCTACCATGTACCTCAAAGGCCTGCACGGGGATGGTCTTGGCCTTACGTGTGGACGGCTGCAGCGGAGCTGGGGGAGCTGTGGAACTCATATCCTGTAGGGCCTTCAAGGCCTGGAGGGGGCAAGGTCAGGGGATAAGGTCAGAGGGTTGGGGCCAGGAGAGGCACAGCTGAGGTTGGGTCAATGTTAAACTATAGATTCTGAGTTGAGATCAGTTAGGTCAATGCGAGTGGTCAGGGAATGGTGGATCGGGGGTCAGAGGTCAGGAGTCAGGCTACCTTCTTCTGGATGCCTGACAGGAAGTCCTTTAACACCGATAGCTTCAGCACTAGGCTCTCTAGTTCCTGCTCCCCAGTCTGTGGTGGGTTCTGCGGGGAGAAAGAATGAGGCTTGTACACGAGGCCACCAAGCAGGAGGTCGCCCACCCAGCCCCAGAACATGAACCCATTCCCCAGAGGTCTCCCCACAAGCCCACCTGCTGCTGCAAAAGGCGGGTCACCATGGGTGAGCTCTGCTGGTCAAACACCTTGGACAGGATCTCCAGACCCGACAGGACCTTGTCCACCTCACTAGGAGAGAAATCAAGTCAGAAAAACTCCCCACCCCCCGATCCAAATACAGGGAAGGGAGGGCTGCAGCCTCCACCACAAGGATACTAGGGTTCAGGTGAGGAAAAGTCAGGAGGCAATGCCTGGATCCCTGTTCACGGTCAGAGGTCAGGGCATTCACGCAGCAAGGGGGAATAGGTGAGGACAGGTCAGAGGTTAAGTGAGCATGCACGGTGCTGGATGTCCCAGGTACCTGTGCAGCCTCCGGCATGAGGTGGCGAGGGTGCGGGTGAGGTGGGGCAGGTTGCTGGCTCCACTCCGAACAGCCTCCAGGTCCAGCCCGTAGCTGCCCTTCAGGTACTCATGCGAGACAGTACTCAGCCCATTGGGAGCACTTCAGGGAGGGGTTAAGAAGTCAGTGGGGGCCCTGCTGACCCTGTCCCAGCAACCTTATCCTGTCCTTAGAGATGATACTGGTGACAACCAAAGTGCCATGGATCAGGGTGTCTGTCTCGGGCTGAGATGGGATGGGGATCCCTGAGGGTGGGGCTGGGGCTTAAAAGGTCTCTCCACCTTTGGTGAGGACACAGTTCTCAAAGGAGAAGGGACTTCCTGCTTAGTGGAGGGTGTTGAGGTCTTACCTCTCAGCAGCTGGAGTTGTAGGGGTCTCAGGGGCTGGCGGGGGGCTGCTGGGCCCCATAGGGGCAGAAGTGCTGGTGGAGCCAGAGCGCGGGGGCAGCGGGGGCTTCTCATCCTCCCCATCTGTGGACAGGGATCAGCAGGGAATCTTTCTGGGCCTCCTGCCCTCAGTGAAATATGGGGGAGTGCCATGGCGGTCAGAGACTTCCATGGAAAGGGGGCAAAGGGCCCTGGCGTCATGGTTAGGGGTAGGAGGCGTTAGGGGAAGTGGGTTGAGAAAATGGGATGGGAAGAAGCAGGTAGTGTCTGAGCACAGGGCAGGGCAGGCATTTGCACACTGCACACCGGGTGGCACCTGAGGCATCGCGGTCGTCCGAGGGGTCCAGCTCTCGCTCCCGCTCCACAGGCAGCAGCAGGGCGCACACGAGGCCCTGGTTGGGCTGAGCATACAGGCCGATGAGCTCCCCCAGAGTCTGGAAGCGGCGCACAGGTACGCCTTGCGAGGTCTGAGGCCAGCAAGGGTGGGAGAAAGGTTAGCCAGCCAGTTCCAAGCAATAGGTTAGAATCAAGGTCAAGAGTCAGGGTCCAAGCTCCTACCTGCACAGCAAGGAAGTCTTCTCCATCAGGTAAAATTCGATATGTGTGCACATGCTTCTGATACCTGATGGCAAGGCAAGGGTCAGAATCTGTTACTCCTAGGATGGGGTTTAAGCCCCAAGGCACCTCTCCTCCTGTCACTGTGCTCAGACCCCAACCCTTTCAGTTTGGTTTCCCTAAAACCATTTGCCCAGGCTATACAAGGTTAATGATGGGGCCTGTCCACATCTATCCCGCTAGTGTCACCAACGAGCAGGACTCCCCATCCCCCACCCAGACCTACATAGTCTCCACACCCACTGCAGGGCCTGGAAAGCAACAGGCATCTCTTTTGTGGCCTCCACAGCTGTCTAAACAGCCCCTCTGGGCTATGGTACCAGTCTGGGTCCCCCGCCAAGTAAGAGTCCTCAGAAGCCTGGGTAACCGCTGTTTGCATGCATGGGCAATGTGCTAACACACATGTGCCTGCTGTCTGTGTTTACGTTGGTGTCTAGCTCTGCTGAAGTTCGGTGTGTCTGGGGCAGTTTTGCTAGGGGGTGTAGGGGTATCACTCTAGGGATTTCTCCCCCTTTCCCCAGACACCAGGAAATTGGGATGACCCAAGGAGGCCCCTTGTGGGATACTAAGCCTCTAGAAGCCCCAAACTGAGGAGGGGCAAGAGGGGTGTTGACAGATGGCAGCAACAGCTGAGCAGGTGACAGCTGAGCCAGGCCTGGGTGGTGCAGACCATTCTCAGTGGGGCTGGAAGACTCCCTCTGCAGCCACACCTCAGAGCAGTCTTGCCCAAGGGAGTCACCTGGGCCTGTGTATATTGGGCAGGAAGGGGCATTGGGCCTAAGAGAAGACCAAATGCCTGTTTGAGAAGACCCTATACCTTGGCCACAGGATCATCCCCTCCCCTCAAGTAAGCCCTTTCTGAGGACTCTCTTGGCTGCCAACCAGACACAAGCCATGCGGGTGTCTGTGTGTTGACTGGGTGTGTTCGTTTGTGGACTGTGGACCTGTGTTTATAACAATAATAGCATCCCATTAACTGAGCCCTGTCTCTGTGACAGACCAGGTACTCAGCACCCTATAGACGTGATCTCACTTAATCTTCACTTTTTGAGGCAGATATTATCCCCATTCTCCAGAAAAGGAAACTGAGGCTAACAGAGGAAAAGTAATTTGCCTAAGGTCACAAAGCAGGTAAAAGGCAGAGCTGGGATTCAAAGCCAGGGCAGATGCCAGGGCCTATAACCTGGCCTGCTGGTCAGATAGCCTACGCCTGTTGGGGCAGGAATGTGTCCTGAATGTTACCCACGTACATGTAGGTGTGAATACAGGTAAGCAAATATGTTTCTGATTGCCCAACACCCGACCCCTGAGATGCAAGGAGTAGCCAGAGTCAGCTGGCAAAGCTGAAGTACCCCTGCCACAGATCCTCACCCCACCCATTTCCTCCCCTGGCAATGGAGCCAGGATTCTCCCCTCCTGGGACAATAACGTTCCTCAGCCAGACACAGGCCCAGCTGTCCCCCTCCCACTCAACAGCTGACAGAGCACCTGCCTTCCTCTCCTCCCTAATTAGGGGGTAGAGCCTCGGAGGGGACTAGGAGGCAGGGCTCTAGGATATTCATCTGCCGAGGCTGTCCCTCTAGTTTCCCCTGCTGAGCCTCAGATTTGGGGCATAAGCTGAGACTTAGTGCCTCTTCCTCATTAGGTCCACTGCCTAGGTCAGGGTTTCTCA
The DNA here is from genome assembly GCF_004115265.2 of Rhinolophus ferrumequinum. Lineage (NCBI taxonomy): Eukaryota > Metazoa > Chordata > Mammalia > Chiroptera > Rhinolophidae > Rhinolophus > Rhinolophus ferrumequinum. Next base: position 47,762,281 of record NC_046294.1, on the reverse strand, counting down.
ACCTCAGCACTAGTGGTGTTTTGGCCTCTATAATCCTTTGTTCTGAAGGACTGTCCTTGTAGGATGTTTAGCAGCATCTCTGGCTTCTACCCACTAGATACCAGTAGCACCATCCCAGTTGTGGCAACCAAAAATGTCTCTAGACATTGCCAAATGTCCCCTGAGAGGTAAAATCAGCCCCAATTTTTTGCCAATGCACCCACAAAGATGTACAGAAAACAGAGGGGAAGGAACAGAGGAATGGGGGTTGGGTGGTCTCCTGTGGCTAAGGAGGAACATAACTAGATCTAAACAAAGCAGGCTTGTAGTTAGCTTCCCACTTACCACCTCTCCCACTCCTGAGACCCACGGGAGCCCACCCAGTGTCAGACTGAGTGGTGCGGGGGATAGCTCAGAGAGAAGACTCTAAAACTGAAAGTGCAAACTCACCCCAACACCACCGCCACACCTGGCTGGTGGGTATAGGCATAGGACCAGGCCCACTCAGAGAGCTGCCTAGTCTAGGCCCACACTCAGCGCTCATAGCTCAGGGCTAGTGCAGCCAGGAGCCAGGGCACACACTCACTCATTGATTCATGAAATAATGACATGGCCCCAAACAGCCTCACCCCCTTCTTCTCAACACCACCCTGTCCGGCAGCCCCAGGCAAACACAGCCAGGCAGGCTCCAACCTCAGTCCTGGGGGCACAGTGAGGCCCCCTAAGGGAACTGCTGACCATCCTCACACACCCCATCAGTCCCTCTGGCCTCATCTCTCACTACGCCTACCACTTAGACAGCCAATCTCTGTATAATCAGCACTGCCCATCGCTGCAAAGGTACATCCTCACCCCACACACACACCTCCTCCTTCTACCGGAGGGTGCCTGAGGGGGTCTGTCAGAGACTCCCTGCATTTTTCCCCCTTACAGCCACCCCGGTAACAAGACCGCACATACTTAACATCAAGGCCCCAGAAAGTGCCCCCAGACACACAGCAGGAAGGAAGTGCTCCTTGCATCCTTCCTTAGCTTCTGCATAAAGCCAAGGCCCCACTCTGGGGGGCGCTAGCGTCCCATTGTCCCAAACCATCCCCATACACTCGAGGAACCCCAGGCCGTGCCCCCGCCGGGGGAGCCCCAGCGCCACTCACAGGACGCAGAGCGCGAAGGCACCCGCCACGCTCTCGCTGTCTCGGACCAGGAAGCTGCCATCACGGCCTGCCCGGGCCAACAGCTCCTCGGCAGCAGCGCGGCTCAGGTCTCGGTGGTACCAGGCGGGGGCCGGGCTGCCCAGCGCGCCCCCCGGCCCGGCGCCCCCTGGGCCCGGCGCCCCACACGCTGAGGCCATGGCCCGCGCAGGGCTCAGCGCCGCCCTTGCCCACCGCCCGGCGCCATCCCCCCGGCACGATGGCGGCTGAGGATGGGACAGGTCCCGGGCTCCGGGCCTGAAGCTCGGCGGACCGGGCCGAGTCGGGGATCCCGGCTCCGCGCTCCGCCGCGCAGGCCGCCTGGTTCGCCGCGCAACCGCCGCCGCCTGCAGCGCCGGCCTCAACTTGAAGAGAAAGAAAAGTTTGTTCAGAAGCGGCGGGGGAGGGGCAAGAGGAGCAGGGAGCAGAGCCGGCGGCCGGCCCCCTCCTCCTCCGCTCGGCCCACCGCCCGGACCGCCCCTGCCCCTACCTCTTCCCGGAGGTGTTGATGCCCCCACCCCGCATTCCTGCAGGACCCGGGACCCCCGAAACCCCAGGGATAACTGGCCACCCAAACCCCACAGTGATCCTGCCCCGCCATCATCACCCGGAGGAGATCCAGCCAATCGCCCCAGAGAAGTCCAAGTCCCCCCATCCCGTGCCCGACACTTCGGGATCCCGGCCCCCTCCCCTGAGAATGAGTTCCCTTCAGTACTCGCAATGATATGACCCCCAACTCCCATAGACGTCTGACTGCACCCAAATCCTTTCTATTTGCACCCCCTACAGCCTCGAGGAATCGAGTTCCCAAAACCAGCGAAGGACCTAGGATGAACCTCCTCCCATTACTGCGGCCCCGACACCCGTCAAATCCAGCCCCCCTTAGACCTGAACCCCCAGACTCCAGTGGGTCCAACCCTCGACAAATCCCGTGGGGGGGTCCCCTCCATAGAGATCCAATCCCCCACAACCCTCAGACGAGATCCAGTGTCCTCAAATCCCAACGCACTATCCCTGGTAGCCCCTCTAAGCCCGGGCAGAGCCTGTCCTCCCTCTTGGCCAAGTTCCCTAGCACCATCCCCCATACCCGCAGGCCCGGGCCTTGAGGGGTTCAGCAGTCCGAGACCAGGCCTCCCTAGCCCGTCCAGAAAAGTTCCCTCCGACCCCTGGGCTCCCGACCTCTCCCCAGAGCCGCGGCCGCCGCGCGCCGACCCCTCCACCTCCTGGGCCGCTCCGATGTCCCCTTCCCGGGGGAAGCGGCCCTAGACTCTCAGCGGCCACTTAAGATGGCCATCCTCTGCCGCTGCACCCCCCCTCGCCTTCCGCCCCGCCTGCCGCTCCGCCCCCGCGGCTCGCGGCGGAGCCGGGGGGCACCCGCGCCCCGCCTCCTCTGACCCCTTGTCTCTTTCCCGGACCCACTGATGCGCGGAGTGACCTCGGGCAAGTCACGGCACTAATTCGAGCCTCGCCTTCCCGCTCTGTAAAATGGGGGTAATGTTATGAGAGCAGACTCAATGGGACTGTGCTTGTAAAGCTCTCCGCACAGGGCCTGGCATCCAGTAGGCGCTCCCGAACGGCGGCTATTTTTATTATTAATTAAGGAGTACCGAAGGTGACAGCTGTGTAAACTGTAAAGCGCAGCGGCGGAATGGACGGGTATTATTAGCACCCGCCCCCGCCCCAGCTACTCCCTCCAAGTCAACAAACTTGAGCCTTTGTAGGCGGGACACCGAGTGAGGAGCTCCCCAAACCTAGCCTGCTCCGACGCCCCCGACCCCCCTCTCCTCCAAGGGAGCGCGGGACTACCACAAGGAGGTCGGAAAGGGGGCGGGGTCCATAGGAGGGACCGCCCCGCCCCTTCCCCAAAAAAGACCTAGCCGGTGGCGGCGTCTCGGGGGAGTCCGCTTCCTGCCCCGCCCCTCCGCCCCCTAGCTCCTTAAAGGCGCAGGTTTCCAGCCTGGCTCCCACTGCGGCCAACTCCTGGGACGCTGTCGGAGGGTTCCCTTTAACCTGGGACAGAGCTTTCACTTCGCTGAATTGAACCTGTGTCTGGGTCAGTCCGACGACCTCCTTACTCTGTTTCAAACACGCATTGACTTAATCCAGCTGGAGCAAAGACTGTGATGTGGAGGGGGCTCTGTGGGGCCTTCCAGACTAGATAAATAGAATGATTAAGAGATCCTCCCACACACCCAACAGTGTCTCCAGGCCCCTCTAGAAACCCAACAACTCATCGTCTAATCTGTGCCCAACTTCTGTCAGTCACCTCTTGGTGTGAGGGAAGGTGAGTCTGCCAGGAGGGGGCAGCCTGGTGCGGCGCGGAAGACTAGGAGTCTTCACACCTGATTCTAGTTTTAGTTTGATCACTCACCTGCATAAAGCTCTCAAACAGGTACCCATGCCTCTCGAGATAACTGCAGTCAGAGTGTGGAGACAAAGACTTCCCCAGGAGGAAAGAGGAAGTGAGAGACCCAGAGGTCAACTCAGGCCCAGTTCCTGGGGGCTGTGCAAAGACAGAACAACCCTCCAGGACAGGCATACCTACCATTCCCAGGAAGGGGCAAAGGTAAGAGTTTCCATCCCTCTACCAGCCACACCTCCAGGAAACAGCAGGGCGGAACCAGTTCAAGGCTCTTGAGTATTTTCTCTCCAGGAACTTCCCAGATTGCCCTCCCCATTGGCTCTCTTCCTCCTCTGGGGGTCCCAAGCCCCAACTCTGCCCCTTTAATCTACATCATGTGTGAATTTTTTTAAAACCCCTCACTGGGAATCCACAGCCTTTCCTGGACTCCCATCCTCAGCTTTCTCACTGCAGAGCTGAGCACAGAGCCAGGCCGACAAGGCCTGGGGGAAAGGGGAGGTTTGCGGACCAATATAAATAATGATTTCCTGGACCTGGCTCTCACTTGGGGCTACAAGAGCAACAGGATCCCTGAGGACTATTAATGTGCAGACACTGGGCTCATGTGCTTTCTAGGCAACAGCTCCTTTATATTTTACAACCCTGAGGGAAGGAAGGATTATTTGCCCCATTTTAATGAGGAAGAAACTAAGTTTGAGAGCAGTCAAACAACTGTTTCCTTTCACATAGTGAGCAGCAGAGCTGGGATTCAAACCCTCTATCCACCCACAAACTCACAACCAAAATAATTCATCAGACACAGACGTGTCCATGTATTTATTAGAACTGGCTGTCAGAGAAACTACCAGCCCCACCATGGAGCAGGAAACATGACAGAGGGGTGGATAATGGATGGAGACATGCTTAGGGCTCCCTCATTTGTGGAACTGAGCTGAGCGCAGCCTGTCTTCAAAGCTGGGGAAGTCTGGGGAGGGGGGGGAAGAGGGGACGTCTAGGCAGGGCTGGACTCAGCCAAGGAGCAGGAGTGTCAGCATCAGGGCCAGGCTGAGCAGGAGAGGCCCAGTCTCACAGCACACGGCCCCGGCATTCATGGCCAAGGCATAAAACCTTGCCACCTCCTCGTTGGGGTTGCCCTGGGCTGGGTCAAACCACATCTGGATACAGCGGCCACTCCCTCGGCTGTATTGGCTGACCTTGTAGGAGTGACTCCAGAGGCCCTCACACATGGCTGCAGGCGTGGGGAAGTAGGACTCAAATGTGCGGCACACAGCCTTAGCTGGACACTTGTTAGATCCTGCACGGGGATGCAGACATTCAACCCTGGGCCCAAAGCTCATTTCTGGCTACCCCAGAAATCCTCACCCAATCCCAAACCCTCAATCCCCCTTTCTCCAAACCCACCTCCATTTCCACACCCAGCAGCCCTCACCTGAGGTCCAGTTCCAGCCCTGCTGCCAGTTTCTCTTGCAGGTGTAGGAGGTGCGGCAGTCTTCCCACCAGCTCTCACAGTCCTCTTTGCACAGGGGCACGTCCAGGAAACGTTCTTTGCGCCAGCTCTGGTTCACCTGGGTGGGAGGTGTGGAGGAAAGACTCTTCTCAGCCAGGTGTGTCAGCAACCACAGCTTTGACTGAGCTGGAGGGCAGCCTGCTGGGGTGGGGTGAGGGAGACACCCGTACCTGCTGGATCCAGGGCCCCAGGTTGGGGGAGCACTCATAGAGACAGTTGTCCTGAATGAAGTGGCGCTTGCAGGCGGGCTCCATCTTGCCGCAGTGTTCCCAGTTGAAGTTATAGAGGAGGGAGTTATCCTTGTGCAGCTCCTGGCTGGTGCTGACGGAGCAGCAGGCGTTCTCCTTCCAGGGAATGCACTGTGGGGGGAGGGGGGGGACACAGGACACAACCTTCTGCCACCTCCAGCCTCTCCCCATTTGGCTCTTGTTCTCCTGCCTCAGGTAGGTTGCCCTAGACCCGCTCATTGTGAGTGCCCCTCTGTCCTTGGCTCCAGGAAATCCCGTCTTGGGGGACACTCAGTTACAAAGTGTGATCAGGGGGTCACAGTGGGAGACTGGGAGAAACCCTGCCTTGGGGGGACAAAAACTATCACTTTTACAGCCCTTCACGCTTTATAAAAACTTCTTTAATTAAAAAAAACTCCTTTAATTTATTCATTAAAAAATAATTATTGAGTACCTGTTCTATGCCAGCCATTGGTCTAGATGGAATACAGCAAAGAACAAAACAGACAGAAATATGTGTTCATGGAACTTACATTCTGGTCAGGGGAGACAGACAGTAAGACACTAAGAAAAAAATATGTAAGGATGTGATCAATTATATGGAGAAAATCACAGCAGGGATTGGGAATGTGGAATATGGAGTATGGGATGACTGTTGAAATTTTAAAACGGGTGGTTGTGAAAAGCCTCATTGGAAGGTGACATTTTGAGCAAAGGAGGAAAGAGAGTGAGCTATGTAGTAATATATGTTGAGTAACTTTATTCTTGGCAAGTATTAAGATCTGTGTCTCTCCACCCCCGGCCCCCTGTGGCTAGACCAGTGCCAGACACATAGCAGGCCCACAAAAACATTTGCTGAAAAAAGTAAATGAAAGACCTATTTATGACTTCTTAAATTTAAACCGAACTCCATCTTACACATAGACACACCATATTTTAGCAAGGTTTTAATATAGACCAGATTTTCCAGGACAACAAAAACTGTGAAAGAGAAAGCTGAACTACTATTATGTTTTGTTTTACTGGAGCTATTCCCTATTTTAGAAAATTATGTCATCAATGGCAGCAGTGCTTAGAGGATTTCATAGCATTTAAGTTGCCACCTATATCAACCTTCATTTGTAGCTGCCCCAATCATAGTGATTTTGTGAATCATAAAACGTGCTATTTCATCATGACTTCTAATGTAGATAACAGAGAATGGACATATTGAAATATATAGTATTTTATTATAAATTACTTTCTTTTTGATTCTCCTTTGTATTGCAGGTAGAGAGTTATGTTGATATTTTTAAATTAAATGTGCAAATAGGTTCTACTAGCTTTGAATTCCTTTCATTCCAGGATAGAAAAGAGTTTAGACAATATTTATCATAAAAAGGAGACATGGAGTCTAATAGGGTTGCAAGTGACTGGCATAAACTTTGATAGAATATGTGAATGCGTAGCATCTCTGGCCTCTGTCACAGTCATAATGGGTCTTCACCCCTTATGCACTCCATGGGGCTTAGCACTCCATGGGGCTGGCACACAGTGAAGGTAGGAAGAACCATCCTACCTCAGTCTCCCCGCCTCCAAACCCCTGAAGTTGTCCACCCCAGTCCTCCCCCTACCCCACCACAAGGGCTGGTCATGTCCAGTTCCTCTGTGTGTCCATATGCTCTTCTGGGCCTCAGTTTCCTCATTTGTGTCATATGGAGAATGTCACCTACCTACTTCAAAGGACCCCTGAGAATATGAAATCGTGTACAGAAAATACGTGACATGTAGTAGGTGCTCAATAAATGAATATTCCATATTATCACTGACTTTTCTGAGGAGGCCACCCCTAAAATCACCTCAACTACCCTACACTTTCCCCACCACCCTAACTTCCTCTTCACTGTCAGAACCAACCCCCTCCCCAACCAGAGCCACACTCACTGCAGCCATACCTGGTCATGCAGCTTGTCCTCAGGGCCTGGCTTTGTCTTGTGGTGTTTGGCGTCCATGCAGACGTTGAGCAGGTCTGTCCTGTCCCTGGCACTGCACACGGAGGCCATCCAGGCCAGAAGAAGCAGAGGTGATGTCAATTTCCAGGACATGTCTTTCTGTCCCCGCAGAAGAAGCAGTAGTTAGGGAGACCAAGGCCTGAGGGGAGAGAGCCCCTTCAGTCTCCCAGTCTCCACGGTGAAGGATGGGGTCAGACCCTGTTTCTTCAGTGCTGGGATCCTGAGGCTCCCTGAGACTGAGGAAGAGGAGTCTGGCAAGAGGGGCTCCCTCACCCCAGGTTTGGAGGGTTCAGAAGAGGATCAGGGATAGTAGGTGGGCCGCGGAGGAGTCTTCCCAAGTTGGAGGAAATGCCTTATGCCCTCACCTTCTCTCTGTACTTTATTTTTAAAAAGTAACTGAATAGTTAATGTCCATGCTGGACTCCTCTTATCTTGTGTCCAACAATTGCTTTGGCTTTAGACCTTGGATCACCTGGGTTCCCATGCCAGCTTAGAAACCCAGTTAGCCTGGGGAAGGCAGTAACCCAGCTTTACTGCGTTCTCCAAGTCATAAAAATCAAGTGATATAACGCACAGGACCATGTTTGATTAAATGATACAGAGTAGTGGTTTTTGAACAGTTTTGCTCCCTCAGACTTTCTCCTTCCCTATTTCTTGAAAATCATTTCCTCCGTCCAACCCCATTGTGACCCCCTTCTCAACTCTCTCTGCGAGCTGGACTAATGTACCAGATCCCCACTTTACCGCTCAAAACACAGAAGCAGAGACCCCTGGACCGGAGGGACAACATAAAAGGCTCCCATGTTGGAGCAGCCAACCAGACAAGTACGTAGAGTCATGGGAGGAACCTGGCAAAAGTATCAGCTACCTTCTTTGTTCATGACTGCCCCTCTCCACCACCACCCCCACTCCCCACCCCCCACCCATTACACATCTGTTCCTTTGGGCTCTGTCACTGAAGTGCCTAAGAGTTGATAATGAAGACCCATTTCTCTCCCTCACCATCCCCATATGCAGTTGATTACTGAGCCCTGGCAAGGGTCCCTCCAGAAGCCTTTCTGGAATTCACTTCCCTTGGCTCTGTGTTTGGGGCTAGGTCTTCCCTCTTTCAGTTTCCTCCCCTTCAAGTCATCTTCCCCCAGGAGTCAGAGTGATCTTTCTAAAGAAAGATATGGCCCTCCCCCTCTGCACAAAACTGCCAAGTCTCCCCAGTGCCCCGTCACCGGTTTCCTCTTAGGGCATCTTGCCTGAGGCTCCTTTGCTGCTGGAAGCACACACTGCTGTGTCTGGATTGGCCTCTCTCCAGGCTGGCAACAGCTCCAGGCCACTGGACTGTCCCCAATGGTCGCTATCCTCAGTGCAGGATACAATATAAGAGCTGTGGTAAGCACAGAATGTGCCCTGCATTTAGCAATCTCCTTCCGCCTTCCTTCTCTTTCAGACCCCACCCTCTTCAAGGCTCCATTAGTCTGGCAAGTTATCCATTCCTGTTTTGTTTCATCTCTTTATTTGTTAATTTACTCTTTCCAGGATCCCCACATTCAGCATTCATCAAAATCTAGGGGAATCTGAATATTTGAGGTATCCCAAGTGGTTGGTAGGATAAAGCTAACTTGAGAGAGATGAGGGGTGGTGGGGAAGAACCTGGGCTTTAGGGTCAGGCCATGGGGCCCGATGACAGCTCCTTCTCTCGCACAACCTTGGGAAATGTCACTAAACCTTGCTGAGCTTTAGTTGACTCACCAGAAAATCGTTGAGAATTATATTTGGAAAAGCCTGGCACATACTGAGTAGCCTTAAATGATAGCTATCAAGTTAATTTAGGAGCAGCCAGGTGGGCACAGGTAGAAGCTGAGGTGCAGAAGTCAAGGGTCACAGAGAAAAATTGGCTCAAATCTGATAACTGATAACATCTCACCATCTAGCATTTCTGTAACCATAATTAAGCAATTTTTGACAGCCTTTTAAAAACCATGGTAAAATACACATTATATAAAACTTACCATCTTAACCATTTTTAAATGTACCGTTCGATAATGTTAAGTATATTCATATTGTTGTGCAACCGATCTCTAGAACTTTTTCATCTTGTAAACTCTTATATATTGAAACTCTATTAAGCAGCAGGCCCCCCCCATTTCCTCCTTCCCCCAGTCCCTGACAACCACCATTCTACTTTCTGTCTCTATGAATTTGACTACTCTAGATGCCTTATATAAGTGTCATCGTACAGTATTTGTCCTTTAGTGACTGGCTTCTTTGCCTTTGTGTAATATCTTCAGAGTTCATCCATGTGCAAGAATTTCCTTCCTTTTTATAACTGAATAATATTTCTTTGTGTGTATAGACCACATTTTATTTATCCATTTATTCATCAATAGACACTGGGGTTGCTTCTACCTCTTGGTTATTGTGCAGAATGCTGCTATAAGCATGGGTGTACAGGTATCCCTTCGGGAACCTGCTTTCAATTCTTTTGAGTACATATCCAGAAATGAAATAGCTGGGTCACGTGGGAATTCTGTTTTTAATATTTGAGGAACTGTTATACTGCAGCTGCTCAATTTTGCATCCTAAACAATGTACGAGGATTCCAGTTTCTTCACATCCTCATCAACACTTGTTATTTTCTGTTGGATTTTTTTAATGCCTTTTTATTTAACTTTCATTTATTTTAAGTGTGTTTTTCCAGGACCCATCAGCTCCAAGTCAAACAGTTGTTTCAATCTAGTTGTGGAGGGCGCAGCTCACAGTGGCCCATGTGGGGATCCAACCAGCAACATTGTTGTTAAGAGCACCACATTCTAACCAACTGAGCTAACCAGCTGCCCCTTCTCTTGGATTTTAAAAAAAATATTTAGAAGCATTACTGGTGAGTGTGGGGTGATATCTCATTCCCATATCTCATTGTGGTTTCGATTTGTATTTCCCTAATAATTAGTGCTGTTGAGCAACTTTTCATATGCTTGTTGGTCATTCGTATATCATCTTTAAAGAAAAGTCTGTTCAAGTTGTTTGCCCATTTTTAAATCGGGTTATATGTTTTTTGTTGTTGAGTTGAAGGAGTTTTTTATATATTCTGGATTAGTCCCTTATCAGATATATGACTTGCAAATATTTTCTCCCATTCTATAGGTTGCCTTTTCACTCTAATTGACCTTTGATGCACAGAAGTTTTTTGGGTTTTTTTGTTTTGTTTTGTTTTTTTAAAAAACAAATTTTATTTATTTTGAATGTGTTTTTCCAGGACCCATCAGCTCCAAGTCAAGTAGTTGTTTCAATCTAGTTGTGGAGGGTGCAGCTCACACTGGCCCATGCAGGGATCGAACTGGCGACCCTGATGTTAACAAGCATCGTGCTCTAACCAACTGAGCTAACTGGCTGCCCCCAGAAGTTTTAAATTTTGTTGTGATTCATTTTATCTACTTTTTTATTGTTGCCTATGCTTTTGCTGTCATATTCAAGAAATCACTGCCTAATACAATGTCACGAAGCTCTTCCCCTATGTTTTCTTAAGGATTTTTCTAGTTTTAGCTCTTATGTTTAGGTCTTTGATCCATTCTGAGTTATTTTTTTGAATGTCCATATAGATTTTAGGCTCATATTGTCAATTTCTCCAAAAAAGCCAGCTGGAATTTTGATAAGGATTGAGTTGCATCTGTAGATCAATTTGGGGAGTATTGCCCTCTTAACAATATTGTCTTTTGACTGATGAACATGGAATATCTTTGCATTTATTTAGGTTTTTAATTTCGCTCAACAATGTTTTGTAGTTTTCAATGTACAAGCATCTTACTTTGTTAAATTTATTCCTATGTTTTTATTCTTTTTTATACTATTATGAACAGAATTGTAATATTAAATTCATTTTTGTATCATTCATTGCTAGTGTATAGAACTGCAATTTTTATATGTTGATCTAGTGTCCTACAACTTGCTGAACTCACTAGTTAGTAACATAATGTTTTTGTAGATTGCTTAGGATTTTCTACTTATAATATCATATCATCTTTGAATAGAAATAGTTTTATTTCTTGCTTCCAAATCTGGATGACTTTTATTTCTTTTTCTTAACTAATAGTCTTAGCTACAACCTTCAGTACAACATTGAATAGACATGATGAGAGTGGATATCCTTGTCTTATTCCTGATCTTAAGGGGAAAGGCTTTTGACAGATTATGATGTTAGTTGTGGGTTTTTCATAGATGTTCTTTATCAGGTTGGGGAAATGCCCGTCTATTCCTAATTTGTTCATTGTTTGTTTGTTTGTTTGTTTGTTTTTTAATGACGAAAGGATTTTGGATTTTGTCAAATGATACTTCTACATCACTTGAGAAGATCATGTGGGTTTTGTCCTTTATTCTAGTCATATGATGTTTTATTAAAACAATTGACTTTTGGATGTTAAATCCACTTACTTGCATTCCTGATATAAATCCCAGTTGGTAAGTATATAATCCTTTTTACATGTTGCTGGATTCAGTTTGCTAGTATTTTGTTAAGAAGACTTATGTCTTTATTCAAAAGAGATATTGCTCTGTAGTTTTCTTTTTTGTGATGTCTTTGTCTGATTTTGTATCAGAGTAATACTGGTCTTGAGGAATGAGTTGGGAAGTGTTCCCTCCTCTTCTTTTTTGGAAGAGTTTATGAATGATTGGTATTAATTATTACGTAAAGATTTGGTAGAACGCACCACAGAGGCCATCTGGGCCTGAACTTTTCTTCGTGGGAAGTTTTAAAATTAGTAATTTATCTCTTTACTTGTCATAGGTGTATTTAGATTTTTGTTTCTTCTTGCGTCCTCTTTGGTAATATGTGTCTTTCTAAGAATTTATTAATTTCATGTATGTTATGTAGCTTAATGGCACCCAATTGTTCATAATATTTTCTTACACTGATTTTTATTTTCATAGGAACAATAGTGATGCCTCCTCTTTTATCTCTAATGTTAGTAACTTGGTTCTTCTCTTTTTTCCCCTTGACTAATCTGGCTAAATGTTTATCAGTTTTGTTGATCTTTTCAAAGAACCAATTTTTGGTTTCATTGATTTTCTGTATTGATTTCTATTCTCTATTCCATTTATTTTTGCTTTACTCTTTATTACTTCCTTCCTTTGACTAGCTTTGGGTTATTTTGCTCTTTGCTGTTGTTTTTTTTTAATTATTTTTTTGTTTTTTTTTAATGTTTATTGGGGTGGGGGAACAGGACTTTATTGGGGAACAGTGTGTACTTCCAGGACTTTTTTCCAAGTCAAGTTGTTGTCCTTTTAGTCTTAGTTGTGGAGGGCGCAGCTCAGCTCCAGGTCCAGTTGCTGTTGCTAGTTGCAGGGGGCGCAGCCCACCATCCCTTGCGGGAGTTGAGAAATCAAACCGGCAACCTTGTGGTTGAGAGCCCACTGGCCCATGTGGGAATCGAACCAGCAGCCTTCGGAGTTAGGAGCACGGAGCTCCGACTGCCTGAGCCACTGGGCCAGGCTGTTTTTGTTTTTGTTTTTGTTTTTGTTTTTAATGTAGTAGTTTAGGTTATTAATTTAAGATCTTTCTTCTATTTGATATAAGCATTTACAGCTCCAAACTTCCCTCTAAGCAATGCTTTAGCTGCATGCCATAAGTTTTGATATTTTGTATTTTAATTTTATTCATCTTAAAGTATTTTCTAATTTTTCTTGTTAATTATTCTTTGACTCATTGATTATTTAGGAGTGTGTTGTTTAATTTACACATATTTATGAATTTCTTTAATCTTTCTCTTATTGATTTCCGATTCCATTCCATTATGGTCAGAGAACATACTTTGTATAATTTCAATTCTTTTAAATTTATTGGTGCCTTTTTTCTTTTATTGGGGAAGGGGAACAACACTTTATTGGGGAACAGGTGTGTATTTCCAGGGCTTTTTCCAAGTCAAGTTGTTGTCCTTTCAGTCTTTGTTGTGGAGGGCGCAGCTCAGCTCCAGGTCCAGTTGCCGTTGCTAGTTGCAGGGGGCACAGCCCACCATCCCTTGCAGGAGTCGAGGAGCCACTGGCCCATGTGGAAATGGAACCGGCAGCCTTCGGCATTAGGAGCACAGAGCTCCAACCGCCTGAGCCATTGGGCCGGCCTCTATTGGTGCCTTTTTTTAATGGCCTAACATGATGTTCCACATGCACTTGAGAAGAATGTATATTCTTCTGTTGTTTGTTGGCATATTCTATAGATATATGTTATTTCTAGCTGGTTTGTAGTGTTGTACAAGTCTTTTATTTCACTGCTAATCTGTCTAGTTATTCTATTCATTATTGGTAGGGGGATATTTGAGTATCCAGTTGTTATTGTTGAATTGTGTATTTATTGCTTCAACTTTCTCAGTTTTCACTTCGTTAATTTTGGGACTCAGTTGTTAGGTGCATTTGTTTTTCTTAATTTATTTTTTAAATTATAGTTGATATACAATATTATCCTAGCTTCAGGTATATGTATGACACAGTGATTAGACATTTATATTCCTCACTAAGTGATCACCACGATAAGTGTAGTACCCACCCAACACCATACATAGGCATTATGATATTATTGACTATATTCCCTATGCTGTACATTACATCCCTGTGACTATAATTTTACAACTGTCAGTTTGAACTTCTTAATCCTCTTGATGCACTTGTTTATAATTGTTATGTGTTCCTGATGGATTGACCCTTTTATCATTATAAAATGTCTTTCTTTGTCTCTTAATAATTTTTATCTTAAATTCTATTTGTCTGATATGATTATGGCTACTCTAGATATCCTTTGGTTATTGTTTGCATGATATATCTTTTTCCATCCTCTTAATTTCAACTTTTTTGTGTCTGTGAATTTTAAGTATGACTCATGTAGACAGCATGCAATTGAATAATGAATTTTTTTAAAATCTGCCAAACTCTATTTTTATTGGAGTATTTAATCCATTTATATCGAATTAAATTAATAATATAGGATTTACATCTGCTATTTGTTTTACGTAAGTCTTTTTTGTTCTTCTATTTCTCCATTACTGCCTTCTCTTGTGTTTAATAGATATTTTCAAGCATGCCATTTTAATTCCTTTGTTATTTCTTTTACTACATTTTAAAAGTTTTTTGTTGTTGTTGGTTTTGTTTTGTTTTGTTTTTTAGTAGTTGCTCTGGGATTACAATTAACATCATAATTTTTAGCAGTCTAGTTCAGATTAATACCAAGTTTTAACACTGTGTTTCCCCGAAAGTAAGACCTAGCCAGACAATCAGCTCTAATGTGTCTTTTGGAGGAAAAATTAATATGAGACCTGGTCTTATTTTACTATAAGACCAGGTTTTATCTAACATAATATAATACCGGGTCTTATATTAATTTTTGCTACAAAAAACGCGTTAGAGCTGATTGTCTGGCTAGGTCTTATTTTCGGAGAAACACTGTAGTTTTCAAAATTTTGCTCCAATATAACTTCATTACCTCCTCCACTCCTTTGTAGTAGTATGGTCATACAAATCACAGCTGATACATTATAAACATATCAACACAGTTTTTAAATTATTACTTTATGCAGCTTTCTTTTTCCATTAGATAAAATAAGAAAAGAATTATAACATAAATACATTTATAACATTTTATGTTTTTCCATGTAACAACTTTTATTGGTGCCTTTATGCGCATTCAAACTGTGTAGTGTCCTTTCATGTCAGCCTGAAGGACAATCTTTGGTATTTCTTGTCGGACAGGTCTGTTAATGACAAATTCTCTCAGTCTTGGTTTATTTGGGTATTATTAATTTCTCCTTCATTTTTTAAAAAAACTTGTATTTATTTTAAGTGTGTTTTTCCAGGACCCATCAGCTCTGAGTCAAGTAGTTGTTTCAATCTAATTGTGGAGGGTGCAGCTCACAATGGCCCATGTGGGAATCGAACTAGCAACCTTGGTGTTATGAGCACCACGCTCTAACCAACTGAGTTAACCGGCCGCCCCCTCTCCTTCATTTTTGAAGGATAGTTTTGCTGGTTACAGAGTTCTAGATTGACAGTCCTTTCCTTTAGCATTTTGAATATGTTATCCCACTGCCTCCTGGCCTTCACCTTTTCTGAGGAGACATTAGCAGTTGATTTTATTGAGGACCGCTTATAAATGATGAGTTGTTTTACTATTGCTGCTTTCAAGATTCTCTCTTTGCCTTTCAATAGTTAGACTTTGATGTGTTTAAGTGTGAATTTCTTTGAGTTTTTCTGATTTGGAGTTAATTGAGCTTGTTAGATATGTAGATTTATGTTTTAATAAAATGCAAGAGATTTTTGCCATTATTTTTCCAAATCTTATTTATGCTTTCTCTCTCTCTCTCTCTCTCTCTCTCTGTTTCTCTCTCTCTCCCCTCCTTCTAGGACTCCCACTGTGGATATTTCAGTATGCTTTATGGTATTCCTACAGGTCCCTGAGGCTCTGTTCATTTTTTTTTTTAATTTTTATTCTTTGCTTCTTAAGAATGGACAGTTTCTATATTCTATCTTCAAGTTTGTAGATCTTTTTTTCTGCTACTTCAAATCTGCTGATGAACACCTATAATAAATTTTTAAATTCAAACTTTATTTTGTAGAGCAGTTTAAGGTTCACTGCAGAATTGAGGAAAAGGTAAAGAAATTTCCTAGATATCCCCTGCCCCCGCACAGGTATAACTTTCCTCATTATCTACATTCCCAACCAGAGTGGTACATTTGTTACATTAACACATCTTAACTACTTGAAGTCCATAGTTTACATTAGGTTTTACTCTCAGTTTTGTACATTCCTTGGGTTTGGACAAATGTATAATGATATATCCTTATCATATATTTTCACTGCCCTAAAAATCCTCTGGGCTCTGCCTATTTATCTCTCCATTCCCCCTAAACCCCTGGCAGCCACTGATTTTTATAATTTCCCCATAGTTTTACCTTTTCCAGAATGTCACACAGCTGAGATCATACAGTATGTAGCCTTTTCACATTGTCTTATTTCACTCAGTAACATGCATTTAAGGTTCCTCCATGTCGTTTCATAGCTTGATAGTTCATTTTTAGTGCTGTATAGTATTCCATTGTCTGAATGTACTAGAGTTTATTTATTCATTCACCTACTGAAGAATATTTTGGTTGCTTCCAGGGTTTGGCAATTATGAATAAAACTGCTATAAACATCCATGTACAGGTTTTTGTGTGGACATAAATTTTCAGTTCCTTTAGGGAAATACAAAGCAGTGTGATTGTTGGACCATAAAGTAAGAGTATATTTAGTTTTATAAGAAACCACCAAACTATCTTCCAAACTGTCTTCAAAAACTGTACTTTTTGCATTCCTATCAGAAATGAGAATTCCTGTTGCTTGGCATCCTCACCAGCATTTGTTGTTATCAGTGTTCCAGTTTCTGGCCATTCTAACACTGTTTCCCCGAAAATAAGGTCTAGCTGGACAATCAGCTCTAATGCATCTTTTGGAGCAAAAATTAATATAAGACCTGTTCTTATTTTACTGTAATATAAGACCAGGTATAATATAATGTAATGTAACGTAACGTAACGTAACGTAACGTAACATAACATACTATAATAATACTGGGTCTTATATTAATTTTTGCTCCAAAAGACGCATTAGAACTGATTGTCCGGCTAGGTCTTATTTTCAGGGAAACACGGTAGGTGTGTAGTGGTATCTCATTGTTGTTTTAATTTGCAATTCCCTAATGACATACTCATATGATGTTGAGCATCTTTTCATAGGCTTACTTACCATCTGTATATCTCATTTGGAGAGGTATCTGTTCAGATCTTTTGCCCATTTTGTAATCTGGTTGTCCATTTTCTTATTGTTGAGTTTTAAGTGTTCTTTGTATATTTTGGCTAACTGTCCTTTAGTAGATAAATCTTTTGTACATATTTTCTTCCATTCTGTGGTTTTTATCATTCTCTTGATAGTGTCTTTCACTGAGCAGAAAATTTAAATTTTAATTAAGTCTAGCTTGTCAATTCTTTCCTTCATGGATCATACCTTTAGTGTTGTATTTTAAAAGTCATCACCAAACCCAAGGTCACCCAGATTTTCTCCTATAGTATCTTCTAGGAATTTTATAGTTTTGCATCTGTGATCCCTTTAGGCCTGTGATCCATTTTAAGTACTTTTGTGAAGGGTGTAAGGTCTATGTCTAGATTAATCTTTTTGCATGTGGATGTCCAGTTGTTCCAACACCATTTGTTGAAAAGACTATCTTTGTCCATTGTGTTGCCTTTACTTCCTTAGCAAAGATGAGTTGAGTATATTTCTGTGGTTATATTTGTGGCCTCCCCATTCTGTTCCCCTGATCTATTTGTCTATTCTTTGCCAATACCACACTGTCTTGATTTCTGTATCTTTATATTAAGTTTTGAAATCAGTGTCAGTCCTCCAACTTTGTTCTTCTTCAATATTATATTAGCTATACTGAGTCTTTTGCCTTTCCATATGAACTTTATAATCAATTTGTTAATATCTTCAAAATAACAGAATTTTGATTGGGGTTGCATTGAATCTATAGATCAAGTTGGGAAAAACTGTCATCTTGACAATATTGAATCTTCTTATCCATGAACATGAAATATCTCTCCATTTATTTAGTTCTTCTTGTATTTTGTTCATCAGAGTTTTGTAGTTTTCCTCATATATATCTTGTACATATTTTGTTAGATTTATACCCAAGTATTTCATTTTTCTGGATACTAGTTTAAATAATTTTGTTTTGTTTTGTTTTTTATTTCAAATTCCACTTGTTCATTCCTACTATGTGGGAAGGCAATTGACTTTTGTATATTTACATTGTATCCTACAACCTTACTATAATCACTTATTAGTTCTAAGAGGTGTTTTTGTTTGTTTGTTTTTTGTTTTTTGTCAATTCTTTTGAGTTTTCCACATAGAAGAACATGTCATCTGCAAACAAAGATACTTTTATTTCTTCCTTCCCAATGTGTATATTTTTTATTTCATTTCCTTGTCTTATTACATTAACTGGAACTTCCAATACAATGTTGAAGGGGAATGGTGAGAGGGGACATCCTTGCCTTGTATCTGATGAGCTCTGTGGGTTATTTGTAGATAAAGTTGAGGAAGTTCTAGTACATTTTTTATTTCAGTTATTATACTGTTCAACTCCAGAATTTCTATTTAATTGTAAAAAAATAATTTCTATCTCTTAATTGATATTCTCTATTTGGTCAGACATCATTCTCATATTTTCCTTGAATTCTTTAGATATAGTTTCCTCTAGTTCTTTTTTGTAATAGCTGATTTAAAGTCTTTGTCTAATAAGTCCAACATCTGGGTTTCCTTAGGGACAATTTCTATTGACTGTATTATTTTCCCATTCATGGGCTATATTTTTCTTTTTTAAAAAAAATAATTATCCCCCCTGTCTTCCTCCTCTCCCCCCCCCACACTCCGGTTCAAGCCATTGTTTCTCAGTCTAGTTGTGTAGGACACAGCTCCCTGGCCCATGCTGGTATTATGAGCCTTGCGCTACCCCCCACACCCCAGTCATAGATCGGCTGCTCACAGCAGTTTATGGCAGCTCTCGCCGCTCACGATGGCTGCCGGCCACTCACGCTGGCCACCAACCACTCATGGCAGCACACGGCAGCCTACGGCAGCTCACTCCAACCTCTGGCTGCTCATGGCAGCCCAGCTCCAGGGAGAGCCATTGTTCACAATCTTAGCGGTAGAGGGCGCAGCTCACTGGCCCATGTGGGAATTGTACCCACCACCTCTGTGTTAGGAGCACAGCACTCTAACCACCTGAGCCACCAGGCAGGCCAGGGCCATACTTTTCTGGTTTGTTTGTTTGTTTGTTTGTTTGTTTGCATGTCTCATTTTTTGGGGAGGAGGGTTGAAAACTGGATATTTTAAATAACATAATATGTCATCTAGGAAATCATATTTTCCAGGGTTTGTTGTTGTTGCTGTTTATTTGTTTATTGACTTTCAAGGACTAATTCTGTAAAGCCTATTTTCCTTCTCGTATGTGGTCACTGAAGTTTCTGCTGGGTTAGCTCAGTGGACAGCTAATGATTAGATGGAGATTTCCTTAAATGCCTTGAAGCAATAAGCCTCCTACTCTTTGCCTGGGCACTCTGTGTATTGGTTCAGGCAAGCCTTCGATGCACTGGCAGTTTACTCTACCTTATTCCTCATTTCTTGCTTGAGCAGGGCCTCAGGTTACCACTGAGAGACTGGGGCTTTCTCAGGTATTTCCTGGATATACACACAGTTCTGCATACGCATATGAATTTCTACACCCACAGGTGTCTGTCAGAGCCTTTTAAAGCCCTCTATATATCTCATTCCTAATATTCCATTTAAGTTTTTTTAGTCAGCCTCCTGTTTGTCTCAACTGTGTTTCCTGCCTCCGGCAGCTGGGATATGAAACAATTTGCTGCTGTTTGTTTAGACAAACAACTATGATGGGATTTCTCACCTGTGAGCTCTGAGTCAGGTCAAATAAGACTAGCCCCATGCATTGGGCTCTTACTAGGAGCTGCCAGATAAGTCAAATAGTGACATTTCTCTAGGGATAGGGCTTTTGGGGGGAGTACCACACCCACTCTGTCCCTTTTTGTGGCTGCTAGGCCACTGGTTTTCATAGATACTATAATTGAGTTGGCTGGTTTTGAAGGCTACCATAGAGTTAGGAAGAGGAGGATAGAGGAAAAAGCAAGTCAAAATTCCACAGGGCTCACTGTTCCTACTAGACTCAGCCATTTTCTTGAATAAACGCTCCTTAGATTTTTGAAAGTTTTGATTAATTTCCAGAGTTCTGGAAAAGTTGAGTTTGACAATTTTGCCTGTGTTCTTGCTTTTCTGGAGGAGCGGATTTTTAGATGTCCTTCGTCTGCTTTTCCATAAGTGCTTCTTCAGATTACTTTTATTTTAAGAAGCATAAAGCTTTAAATAATATTGGTCACTCCTAAGAAAAATGGTCTTTGAGTATACATTCTACCTTTAACATGAAGAAATAAAACTTATTTTTTGTTTCCTGTGTGTTTTCCCGTTAGAGCAAAGTTAGGGTCCTTACTCAACCTGAATGTGGACTTTTACTTCTCAAAAAGCATGTTAATTTTGTTTTGGTTTTGTGCTGGCTCACATCATGTTCTTAGGTCATGATATAACATAAAACAATAAGGGTCGTCATTTCTAGAGAAGTTAAAAATTCTTAATGACAAGGTTATAAAATATAGCTTTCTTATTATTAACACAGCCAAGACTAAGGCTATTTCCTGACAAAACTTTCTTTGGTTTCCCTTCTCCAAATCAGGTCCTAAATTCAGAATAATAAAACTATGGAGGCATATTTTATACCAAAACCATCCTGGCACTTCCCAGACAGCTGTTAGGATACCCCAAAAATTTGCTCCCTAACAGCATGGCTCCATAAGAAGGACTCAAGGAGGGATGCTAAAAATAATTAGATATAATTGGTATGCTCCACTTTTTTAAAATTAGCTTATCAGTGTTATAAGAGCTGCCCTGTCATCATGTCCACAATGCAGAGGAAGATGTCAAAGCAAAGAGAGGAGCTTGTCCCTTCGAGATGATTTTCTTACAAGGTAAAGGGTTGAGACTATGAATGTTTAGTGATTGTAACCTTTTCAAATGGGTGAAAACATACTCATATTCATGGGCAAAGGCTTGCATAATGACTGTCAACAAATTTACTTCCAAAATGATTTATACCTTTGTTTAAAATCACCGTGTATTATTAATAGTAAGTTTGATGCACAAATTACAAAATGGACTGTAAGGCCCTCAAGATGTCTAAATATATCCACTGTCCATGTCACCCACAGAGCTCAGGCAAATACAGAGGACAAAAGGAACTATCAAAAATAAGTTGGTTAGGGGTGGCCATTTAGCTCAGTTGGTTAGAGCGTGGTGCTGATAACACCAAGATTGCTGGTTCGATCACCATAGGCCACTGTGAGCTGCGCCCTCCTTAAAAATAAATAAACAAATGGGATAAAGTGGTTGAGAAGACTAACTCTCCTTGTCCACTTCTCCTTCCCCAGGTTCTAATAATATGTTCTCTTCAAAGTAGCCATCAACTGAGACCTTGTGAAATACAGCAGTCACCAAGAGGTTCATGCTCTGTTGGTCTCTCTTTCATTCTGCTGTTGGAAGTGAATATATTGATCAGATTATTTGGCCCTGTTAACAAGTGATTTCTATTTTCTCCTTTTGTTTTCCTAAAGATCCTGCCATAATTGACTGAAAGGAAAATAGACACATGGATCTGACATCCCCACCATAAACCAACACTTGGATGATTCAACCTATCAGAACCCTGGGACTTGTTCAGAAAATTTCTAGCCCCAAAGTAGAAGATTTCTATGGAGAGAGATGATAACCCACAAATAGGCAACAAGAAATTTTTAAAGAATTAGTGAAGTTGACATAGGATATGATACTGGTTATTGTGTTGATATTTTTGGTAATGTGTTTCATGTTCTTTTTTTAATTAGTCATATGATGTAGCCCTTTTTCTTTCTCCTGGCTCTGATCTCTAACCCTCAATTTAGCAGACCATATTTGTGCCAACTGGAATAAACACTCTCTCTCTCTAAAAAAAATCTTTGGTCAATGGGCCACTCTCCTAAACATCTCTACTGGTATTGTCCACATCTACACCAAGAACAGACTTCTTCCTTTACTGTCTCAGAGTTCATGATGAAATAGAGTTTGTCTCAGATGATAGATTTTTATGGAGCCAGATGCTAAATTCCTTAGAATATGTCTCCTCATCGGCACATCCCATAGCAATTTAGAATCCTATAGGATTCCCTACATGCTACCATTGCAAGGGATAGTATCCTATAGGCAATCATTCATTCATTCATTTCATGTATCCTAACATTTACTCATTTAAAGTTTACAGTGATTTTGCCAAGTGGTGCAACCTCACCGTAAATGAGTTTTAAAACATTTTCATGGCTTCTTATGCCCATTTATAATTAATCCCTGTCCCCAAATCCAGCCTCAGGCAACTACTAATCTACTTTGTACCTCTATAAATTTGCCCTTTCTGGACTTTTCATACAAATTGACTTTCACTTAGTATAATGTTTCACTTAGCATAATACTTTTACACTTGATCTTAGCCAAAAGGCCGAGAAGCGATAACTTAGCGTAATACTTTTAAAGATCATCCATGACATTGCGTGTCAGTAATTCATTTCTTTTCATTGCTGAATAGTATTCCATTATATAGATACAACACATTTTGTCTATTCATTCACCAGTTGATGGACACTTAGGTTATTCCCAATTTGGGACTATTGTGAATAATGCTGTTGTGAATGTTTGCATGGAAATCTTTGTATGGATGTATATTTTCATTTCTCTTGAGTAAATACTTAGAAGTGGTATTGTTCTAAGACAGTTTTACATTTAACTTTGAGAAACTGCCATTGTTTTCCAAAGAACAGCACCATCTTATATTTCCATCAGCAACATATGAGGGTTCTAGTTTCTCCACATCCTTGTCAACACTTGTTATTGCCTTCCTTATTTATCATAGCCATTCTAGTAGGCAGGAAATGGCATCTTATTGTGGTTTTAATTTACATTTTCCTGATGATTAATGATGTTCAGCATCTTTTCATGTGTTTGTTAGCTACTCATGTACTTTCTTTGATGAAATGTCCATTATTTCACTGGGTTGGTGTTGTCTTACTATTGAGTGGTGTGTTTTGCATAGTATGGATGCAAATCCTTTATCAGATTTGTGTTTTGCAAATATTTCCTCCAGTCTGTTGTTTTTTAATTTTCTTAATGATGTCTTTTGAAGTGTAAAAGTTTTGAATTTATTTTTTTTAAAGACTTTGTTGGGGAAGGGGAACAGGACCTTTATTGGGGAACGGTGTGCACTTCCAGGATCCCTTCCAAGTCAAGTTGCTGTCTCCTCTATCGTAGCCGTGGAGGGAGCAGTTCAGCTCCAGGTCCAGCTGCCCCCGTTAGTTGCAGGGGGCGCAGCCCACCATCCCCCATGGGAGTAGAACTGGCAACCTTGTGGTTGAGAGCCCACTGGCCCATGTGGGAATCGAACCGGCAGCCCCTGGCTCTAGGAGCACGGAGCTTCAACCGCCTGAGCCATGGGGCCAGCCCCTAAAGTTTTGAATTTTGATAATGTCCAATTTATCAGTGTTTTCAGCGATGGACTGCTTCAGTTTAAGAAATCTTTGCCTAACACACAGTCTGGAAAAATGTTCTTCTGTTTTCTTCTAAAAATTGTTATTGTTTTAGATATTACATTTAAGTCTATGATTCACTTTGAGTTGATTTTGTGTATAGTACGAATTGAAGGTCAAAGTTCATCTTTTTGCATGTGCATAATCAGTTGTCCCAGCACATTTATTGACAGACAATCCTATCCCCCAATGAATTGCCTTAGCACCTTTGTTAAAAATCTAATGGGCCTGCCCAGTGGCTCAGGTGGTTGGAGCACCGTGCTCCTAACGCCAAGGTCGCCGGTTCGACAACGGCTATCTCTGGAGCTGGGCTGCCGTGAGCACCTGGAGGTTGGTGTGAGCTGCTGAGTGCTGCTGCAGGCAGCTGAGTGCTGCCAGGGGCGCCGGTGGCCAGTGTGAGTGGCCGGCAGCCATCGTGAGCTGCCGGCAGCCGGTGAGAGCTGCAGTGAGCTACTGTGGGTGGCCAACCGAGACTGGTGACCAACTGTCTCAGCGGGGGGAGCGCAAGGGTCATAATACCAGCAGGGGCCAGGGAGCTGTGTCCTACACAACTAGACTGAGAAACAACGGCTTGAACCAGAGCGGGGAGGAGGCAGAAGAAGGAGGAAAAAAACTCAGTTAACTATAAATATAAGGATTTATTTCTGGATCTCAATTCTGTTCTGTTAATCTTTATATCAATTATAATCTATATGTCCATGCCAGTACTACTGCTCTAAGAAATCTTGATATGGAAAATTATTAATACATTCTACAAGCTAATATCTCCTCAGAACTTGAGGATGACAGCTATAGAAGTAGGATTCAGACAAGTATTTTTAGAAATGGTTCTGAAACAGCACAATGGGCTTTTGACAAGACACACATATATTGGGTTGAGGTAATACTAATCTTAAATTTCACTAATTCTAATGTATCTGTAAACAACTCATATTTGTAAATATTGTCACTGGTCCTGTAGAGAATACGATGCATCAATTGGCCTTGTTCGCAAGACCACCTAAGAGTGGTGGCCAGTGGATTGCTCCACTTTTGAAATAGTTCTTTGCATAGGGTCAAAGAGTTGGTGCTCCTCCATTTTACCAGGACCAAACTGAAAAATTAAATTTGTAACCATGACCATGCCAGAAATATAAACTGACTATAACATAACAAAGTCTTTGTTGTAGTCATTAGGTCTGTTGACAAACATTCTGATTTCCTGCTCCTTCCAGGCAAAAGTTAGGGTTATATTTTTCTGGTCTCCTTGAAGTTAGTCATGGTCATAACTTGAACTGGACAACAAAATAAGTGATGGGTCGAAGTTTTGATTTTTTTTTGTGTTTTTTTTTTTAAGATTTTATTGGGGAAGGGGAACAGGACTTTATTGGGGAACAGTGTGTACTTCCAGGCCTGTTTTCCAAGTCAAGTTGTCCTTTCAATCTTAGTTGTGGAGGGTGCCGTTCAGCTTATAGTTGTTGTCCTTTCAGTCTTAGTTGTGTCGGGCGCAGCTCAGCTCCAGGTCCAGTTGCCGTTGCCAGCTGCAGGGGGCACAGCCCACCATCCCTTGCGGGAATTGAACCGGCAACCTTGTGGTTGAGAGGATGCACTCCAACCAACTGAGCCATCCAGGAGCTCGGCGGCAGCTCAGCTCAAGGTGCCGTGTTCAATCTTAGTTGCAGGGGGCGGAGCCCATCATCCCTTGCGGGACTTGAGGAATTGAACTGGCAACCTTGTGGTTGAGAGCCCACTGGCCCATGTGGGAATCGAACCGGCAGCCTTCGGAGTTAGGAGCATGGAGCTCTAACCGCCTGAGCCACTGGGCCGGCCCGGGTCGAAGTTTTAAGAGCCTGTATGGAATTCACCAAGTCCTCTAGTCTTGTCTCGTGGAACTGTGTGATGAGATGGAGCCTCCATCAGCCCAGGTCACTGAGTGACAAGCAGAATCCCCCTGACAACCCACATTCGGCACTGTAGCTTGAGCAACAAATAAATGTTAGTTGTATCAAGCCAGAGATATTAGGGATGGTACTATAACATAGTCTAGCTTATTACAACTGCTACAAATTATACTTCATTGCGATCACTGCCTAAAAATCTGTCAAATCATTAGTTTGGAACCTGTTCTAAGAATCTAGGTTTTGGATCTAGTCCTAGCTCTGCCAGACCAACTCAGGCCCAGCTCCTGTGGTCAGGCATGGGTCCAGTATCCCTTTAAGATGCACATATTTACCCACTCCACAAAGGGAGCTTGTCTCAAGAGCCAGATTGCCTGCAGTGGAATCTCAACCCTTATGTAAGGGAAGGCTTTGGCCATGTTCCTTAATTTCTGTGCATGTTCTCACGTATGTAAAATAAGTGATGGGTTGAAGTTTCTACACCTTATAGAAATAAATATAAAGCATTTAGAACAATGCCTGGCAGGTAGTGCGTTGTGGGTATTAGCTGTAGTGGGGTATGGCTCTTGCTGGCCCCCTTCAACTCTTCCCAGCCAGCCTTCCAGAACATGCTCGACACTCACATTCTCTTCTCTTCTAATGGAGAGCTGAGCACAGGGCAGAATAGTCAGCCTGGGAGGCTTGGGTCCAGTCCAAATGATAAAATCCTGAGCCTGGCTCTAGATTAGAGCTGTAGTGAAAAATGAAATTGAGAGTTATGACCATGCCCTTAGTTAGAAGAATAATTCAGTATCTGGCAAGTTCATAGCAAGTATCAGAGCTGGGAACTGGTCAAGTCTAACTGGCGTCAGTCAATGGGAACTGAGAAGCAAAAGTCACATTCCCATTCACACCCAAATAATTCACACGACACATGTGGGGTATCTGGTTTATTCAAACTCTGAGACAGAGTTCCCACCATGGAGCAGGAACTGAATAGCTGGGAGCTGTGGGGTTGAACAGGGCCGGGATGTCCAGGTCTTAGAAGGTAAAAGGAGCTCAGCTGAGCAGCCGGAGCAGTACTAGGGCCAGGCCGAGCAGGAGAGGTCCCGCCTCACGGAGCCCAGCCCCACTCATGGCCTCAGCATAGAATCTCGCCACCTCCTCATTGGGGTTGCCCTGGGCTGGGTCGAACCACATCTGGATGCAGCGGCCGCTTCCTTGGCTGTATTGGCTGATCTTGTAGGAGTGACTCCAGATTTCATTGCACAGAGCAGCAGGCGTGGGGAAGTAGATATGGAAGGGTTGGCAGGTAGCTCCCACTGGACACTGGTTAGACCCTGTAGGAAGATGGAAGTCTTTTAGCCACTGAGCACTGAACTATCTCCTGTTCCGTCAGCCTCACAACCCCAAATCTTCATGTACCTGTCCCCCACCCCCACCTTCTACCTCAATCCCTCCCTCCCCACCCCACCCAAGCCCTCACCTGAGGTCCAGTCCCAGCCCTGGTGCCAGTTGCTCTTGCAGGTGTAGGAGGTGCGGCAGTCTTCCCACCAGCTCTCACAGTCCTCTTTGCACAGGGGCACGTCAAGGATCCGTTCTTTGCGCCAGCTCTGGTCCACCTAGGAGATGTCAGCAGAGAAAAAGGACTCAGGCTCAGGATCCTCAGCAACCCAGCCCTGAATAGACCCAGAGCTGGAGCAGCAGGGTGAGGAGATGTCTGGGATCAGACGTGAGGAGGACACTCGAACCTGTTGGATCCAGGGCCCCAGGTTGGGGGAGCACTCATATAGGCATGTGTCCTGGATGAAGTGGCGCTTGCAGGCGTGCTCCATCTGGCCACAGTGGTCCCAGTTGAATCTGTACAGGTAGGAAATATCCTTATGGGCTTCCTTGCTGGTATTGTAGGAGCAGCAGGCATTCTTCTTCCAGGGACTACACTGTGTGGGGAAGACACAGGGACTAATTTCCAGGCCCAGCACAACCAGAATATCCCCACATGCAGCCTCGCCCCTTTGAGTCCTTGATCCCTCAATGTAGTCAGAGTCTTTCAGGGAAATAGTTGGTCTTGGGGGGCCCTCTTTGGGGGAGGTGCAGTCAGAACAAAAGTCATTAATTCAAATCTCTGTTGAGCTCCTCCTTACTCTAACCCAGGCACTTTTCTAGGAACTGAGGACATGGTAAGGAACACTTCTCACAGGATAATTGCTTTGGAAAAAAGTAAAGCAGGGGAGAAGAATGGGGAATTGCAGTTTTATAGAATGGTCAGATCAAGCCTCATTGAGAAGGGGACAGAGACCAGGAAGTGAGGAAGCAAGAAAAATAAATTGTAACCCCAGAATAGTTCTAATTATATAAATATACAACACATTCTTTTTTTTTTCAATTTGACCAATTTATTTATTTATTTATTTATTATTTTTTTAATTTTTTTTTATTTATTGGGGTGACAATTGTTAGTAAAATTACATAGATTTCAGGTGTACAATTCTGTGTCACATCATCTATAAATCACATTGTGTGTTCACCACCCAAAGTCAGCTCTCCTTCCATCACCATATATTTGATCCCCCTTACCTTCATCTCCCACCCCCCCACCCCCCTTACCCTCTGGTAACCACTAAATTACGTTCCCCAGATTAATTTTCAAAACCCTGTGTCCAAACACATTCTTATTGAATGAATGGAAACTCATGGCCTAGAATTTAGTATAGAAACAAAATATTAAAATGTACACTTTCAAAAATATACAGGCTGAAAAAGTTAAAGTTAAGGCTACTTGAAGTATCTAAATTATACTGCCACTGGCAGCTGCAGGCTTAGTGATTCAAAACAAACACAAACAAGGGATTGTGATAACTATCCACTAATGAGGTCAAAATGAACATTTACATATTGGAATGCATACTACAAGTGACTTTCCTTTCGTTTTTTTCTGTACAGTTATGGCATCATATAGATTCTTTTAATGTTTAGATAGGTTCGGGTTATTAAAGCGTTGGTGACAAAATAATTGTCATAGGAAGGAGATCTTAGGTCCAATAGGGTCGAGAGCGCCAGCGGAAATGTTTGCTAGATGCAAGAATCAAGGTGCCTTGCACCCAGCCTCACCACTGTGAGAGACCCACTTTTCTTGAGCTTTTTGGGGCTGGCAGAAAAGAAGCCACTATGCGCACTTTCTCCTCTCAGATCCTTGGAGGGGTCATTCCTAGTGTAAACTCTGAAATCAAAATCAACCCCGGGAGAGATCTCTCCTGTGTCATTTCTTAGGCTCCTCTCTCAGCCTGCTTCCTGATTTGATTTGGTGGAACCCAACAGCCAAGAAGTTGAGCTGTTGGTATTGTCCTGGCTGCACTGGCACACAGTATGTGTTAAACAAATGGTTCACCTATATTAGTGCAACCTGAAGGTCTCTCTCCTCAGGTGGCCTCCCTGCCTCCACTGTGAGTGGGTTTAACACTTCATCTCCTGCTTTTCTCCTCCTGAGTCAGTTCCTCACGGCCCCTTGACCACCCCTCCTCGCCCTCGGCATACCTGCTCGTGCAGCTTGTCCTCGGGGCTTGGCTTTTCCTTGTGGTACTTGGCGTCCATGCAGACATTGAGAAGCTCAGTCCTGGGCCGTGCTGCCCACACTGCAGACCCCCACACCAGAAAGAGCAGCAGCTGTGTTGTAATCGGCCGGGCCATGTCAGTCCCTGAAGGAAGAGCTGTGGTCAGCGACACCGAGGAAAGTGAAGGTGGGGCCTCATGGTGTGGGAACAGATCCAGGGAGGTGGAGCCTTAGCGAAGCCTGGGGCAGCTCACATCCCACCCCCACACCAATATTCCCAGCATCGGTGAGGCGAGGTATCAGATGCCACCTTCTGGGACAGTCCTTGGCTGGGGCCTCACTGACCTCCAATTGGTGGTGAGGATGAAGTGATGCTTACTAAGGCATGGGCTTTGGGCGAAAGGCAGAAACAGCCAGGAGATTGCCGTAAGTCTACAATCTCTTGTTCAAAATCCTTGGAGGCAAATGTTTTAGAGTTTAACATTTTTAGGACTTTATAAAAGGTAACAAGATCAGGTAATACAATTTACGTGCACTCAATAATGAAGCACATATTCTGTGGTGAAATAGTTACACTCGTGGGATAAATAAAAACTGTAAGAACCTCACATTCATTTTCAAGTCAGATTTTGACACCAAATGACTTTGTGTAAAAGTTTACAACAATATCTTAGTTTTGGAGCCCCAAATAAGCTACAGGCCTGTTTAAAAAAAAAAAAAAAAAAAAAAAAAAAAAAAAAAAAAAAAAAGCCTTGCTTCCAGCCCTTTCCAGCCTTATCATTTGGCTTCTCCCAGAGCTCATGTGGCCTGGGGGATGTCACAGGTCACAGAGGCTTAGGGCGTGGGTGTTGGCAGCTAGGCCGACAGACCCTGCGGCCTTGGGAGGCTCCTGAGCCCCTGCCCCAGAACTGGCTTCAGCTCAGCCTTCGCAGCAGCTCAGTCCTCTGACCTCAGACCTCTGGGAGGTAACTCTATGCTTAGCCCACTGGTCAGCAGGTGCCTGGCTCTCCTAAAATGCTCGGCATGTTTCCTACAGATCCTAAAGCCTCGGTGCCCCCTGCTCACAAAGTTGTCTCGCCCCCACATTGCCCGCCTGTCCGGCAGAATCTTGCGTGGGCCTCCTGAACAGGGCCTGAGCTGGGCAGCCTCCAGGCTGACTGCCCAGCAGGGCTGGGGAAACCTGGGATTGAATTCCCACCTAGCTCTCCTCCTCCTCTTCTTTGCTCTCTCCTCACCCCTCACCATTCCACAGTCCAATATTCTACCTCTATTTTTTCCTGTGTTCATTCATTCCCTCACTTGCTAATCCAATCTTCCCTTCATAGATCCAATCCCACACTGATCTCTGAGGGCACAGGACAAATCTATACCCTCTAGGTCTGCCAAGTGCCAAGTGACTCTTCGGATTAGGCTCCTTGGGGAGACAAAATCTAACAGTGCAGAGCACAGGGTCCAGATCAGCTTGTCCATGATCCCAGCCTTACACTCACCTCCTGCTTGACCCTGGGGAGGAAATAACTCAAGATGGGCTTGCAGGAAAAGAAAGTTTATCTTGAGGCTTAGTTTTCTCATCTGAGGATTAAACATAGGGGGGAAGACCCCAACAAACGGTAGCCATCTGGGCAGATTACGTAATCAATTGGCTACAGTTTGAGGGATGTGCCTCAAGTCACACAGCAGGGGTCACCCAAGTCTGACTTGGGACCCTCAAGTCAAGAGCTCCTTCAGCTTTTGTCCCCTGTACCTTCTCTGTGCAGAGGCTCTCATGGGGACTACTGATGCGGAGTCCTGGGGGCGTCCTGGGGTGGGGGTTCTGTTGGATTCCACCTGGTTGGTCAGTTGTTTTTCTTACTGTGGCTGCTTTCTAGAACTGGAGGTCTCTTCCTCTCCAACCACCTACATCACTCTGCAAGCCCCTCCCCACCTTCCTAGGCTCAACTCCAGATCTTGGACCAGGTATGAGCATCCCTACCCCTCCTCCCCCGGCCCCGCCAACTATCACCCTCAACACACACACACACACTCACACACTCATACACACACACAAACTCACACACACACATGGCCCCAGACCTGAACCGCTGAGAACTCAGTGCTGTGCTTTAAGGCAAGAGCCCTGGGTTCTAGCTCAGGAAGGACATAAACTTGTACTTTTTAACCTTGCACAGGCCCTGCTCTGCTCTGGGTCTCAGTCTCTGCTTCTGGATTCTCTGCCCTTTAGGCAAAGTGGATCCTCCCAGTTCAGCAAATCCTTTAACACACGCTGGGATATCATAGGGCTTATTGCTTCTGATAGGGGGGTGGGAGTGGCATACCTGGGAGCGGAGGTGGCTCTCTGTCTGGCTCAGGCTTCTGCTCTGCTTTGCAGTCCCCCTCACCTTACCCCAGAGGAGGCCACGGTTTAGTGGCCTAGGAGAAGGCAGTAGTGCAGGCAGTGGGAGTGTGGCCCAGGAGAAGAGCCTGGGATGGGGCGAAGGCCACTGAGCAGTTAATTATTGCACGTGGTCCCCAGCCAGGCCTCCATGGGAGGGGGTGGATTAATAGTGCAGGCCTAAGGCCAGGCCCCAAGCCCCACTCACCCCGCTTTCTCCCAAAAGCTCAGGTCTGAAAAAACCTTGTAGCATGTGTTTCTGGAATCCTTTAAAATAATCTGGTGCACTTTCAACACTCCTGTCCTGGGATATAGATGAGAATGAGACCCAAGGAATCGGGACAGAGGTAATTGCAGGGCAAGGGCTGGAGTGCAGGCTTCCAAGCTCCCAGCCAGCTGTTGAGAGCAAGGAGCTCCCATGTCCCCAACTTAAAGGGCCACCAACTCCTCATTAGCCCAGGCATCGCTCACCTCCGGCTGCAAAAACCTGACATTCCTTCAGATTACAGAGCCTCAGTGGTTCCCTCCTGTCCTCCACTCACTCACCCCCCTGCACAGGTATCCTTTCTACTGCATCTAAGAGTCTGGTCTAATTTAGACTCCTCCCACCACTCCCACCCCAGCTGAGGGCAGAGCCTTCCTTTTTCCACCTTCTGAGATAGTTGGATACCCCTGCTGGGGAAAGGAAAGAGGGGAGGAGCAGTTTTGGGCAGGAGGAGATGCCACGCTTGTTTTTTTTTTGAGGTGTTATGAACGTGTTGTGAGGGGGGGAAGGGGGTCTTTGCCCCTTTTAGGATGGAAATCGAGAGAGGAGGCAAGACGGGCTTGCAGGAAAGGAAAGTTGATTGAAGCGAAAGCTTGATGCACCAAGGGAGCAACATGGACAGCGGATGTGTCTCCTCGAGGTCTAAGGGCGTAGCGTTTTTATGGACCCTCTGGGTTAGGGGCTGCGTTAACTTTGATCAAGGGGAGGAATATTCATGAATTTTCCTGGAAGTGGGGGGAACTTCCAAGAATTAGGTTGTCACCCTCCCTTTGGTCTCATACGGGCCTTGCCGGGTCTGTCATGGCCCTGGTGGGGCTATTCAGTATGGTAATGGGGACAGGTCACCCAGACGACAGCTCCTCTAACTGGTGCACAGGTGCAGTTTTGGGGACCTGTCCTAAATCTGATTACATCTGTTTTGCAGTACCTGCTCCAACTGTTCTTGTTTCTTATTGGCGGGAAAGTATGACTCAAGACGTCTTCCCCAGCGGCAGGTTTTGGCGATGTGACTACCAATCATACTCTGGCTATGTGACTACTGACCATATTCCGGCCGCATGACTACCTACCACAGAGGTGCCTGTGTGCGTGGCCTAGGGGTAGGTGGTTGCAGAGGCGAAAGCCCAGGGAAAGGGTCCAGCTTGGATGCAGATGTGGGAGCCATCAGCCTATGGACGGCAGTGGAAGTTTAGTGAAGATGGGGCCCTGTACCCTGGGGAAGGCCACAGTTCTGGGCCCCTAGAGCAGGAGTGGGGTGGGTAACCAGAGGAGGCAGTTGCATCACTGGAGGAGAATCAGCCAAGAAGGCCCTAAAAGGTCTAACTCGCAGGAAACCCCCTAGCTCACACCCTGCTTTCCCTCTCCCTCAGAGTAAGCCTTACCTGAATCCTGTGACAACCTGGGAGGATTAAGCCCTCTGAAGACCTCAGCAGGTAGAGAACCACTGGAACCCTGGCTGGTTTTATAAGCCCAGCTCAGCCTTCTGATTGGAGAATAACCAGGTGTCTAGACCAAAGGTGGGAACTCCTCTAGATGGGACTTGTCACTGCCCCTCATCTTCTACCCCTGCCCTGGGGGCTGATCATTTAACCGGGGGTTAAGCCCCTCTACTTCAGGAGTGAGATTTGGCCCCTGAGCCACACTCCTGGGTCCTGAGGGCTTCAGAAGTGCCCAGCAAATGGAATGTGAGTTGGAGGTGGAGTTCTGATCTGTAGGGAGTTCCCTGCCCTTGTTGAGCCTCATGCCCTTGTTGACATAAGAAACATCCAAACCTATAGAGAATTCTTTAGTTTATTTGAGCCAAAACTGATGACAGTTGCTGGGAAGCAAGATCTCAAAAGCTCTAGACAATGACAGTTTTGCAGTTTCTTTTACGCATTTGAAATTAAGGAGGGAACCTAAGGAAGATTACATGAAGGTGGGAGAAAGCAAAGTGGGGATGGGATTACAGGATAGTTAAAAGATTCTGTGCTCTCTTGAGAGTAGTTACCAGCTTATTTCAAAGGTGTGTTAACCTGATGCACAAAAACAATGGACAGGACTTCCTTAAGGCAGATAAACCTTTTACTAAAGAAGTTATAGGCCTGGGGTCTGACTTCCCAGCAGGACCTGCGCAGTTAGGAATTTATAATCAGATCACCCTGTGAGGTTACTTTCCATAGAACCCCTTTTTGGGCCACACTCTGCTCTGAATCTGGGGCCTGGGTGCTAGGGCCATCTGGCCAGCAGGGAGGGACAGGGTCAAGCAACTACGTTGGAGCCAATCCCAAGAGTATCTGCCTAGACTGGAAAAGATTAATACCAACATGGTTAGTCATCGGCATCCTTGTGGATCCCAATCTGAAGGCTGCCTTGTGACCAGACAAAGATAACAGGAAGGTATTTGACGCCCACGGGTGGGGACTCTGGGCTGCAGGGAGTGAGGGGTAGGAGAAACCAGAGCTTTTCCTTAAGTGCCAGCCCATCACATATGCAGTCACTTTTCACCCGCCCTCACAGCTGCAGAGATGGCGGTTCTCAGGCAGCGAAGAGGGCCTAGGATTGAGAGCTGAGTCTAAGTCCAAGCCTGGCTTCTTTCACCAAGACAGCTCTGTGAGGGGCTCTCAGGATATTGGCTTAAGGACTGAAGATTCAGTTTCTTCTCTGGCCTCATTTCTTACCTTTGCCCTCTTAACTTCTGTCTTAGCCACCTAGAAATTCTGTTTGTGCTTCTATTACCTCCAAGGCTTTGCACTTGCTGAACCGTCTCCATGGAGTTCCTCCCACTATTTTCTGCTTGACAAGCAGTACTCCTCGGGACACCTTCCCTAATCTCTGGACTTGCCCAAACTGGACTGCTCTGTAGCAAAGCCTCAGCTCCTTGTTTTCTAAGAGTTATTGGTTCTCAGTTTGGTCTGCCCCTACCAGACCCTGCAAGGTACTCAGTTTCCTCCCTGTTGGGGGAGGCCAGCAGACTGGGTTCTCAGAAAGCCTCTGTTAACTGACAGAATGAGTGCATGGATTCCTTCATTTCCTGAGCACCTCCTCTGTGCCAGGTACTGACCCAGGCCTAGTGGATCTGGCACAGATGACAGAGACATGACCCCGGCTTTCAGATGTGTATGTTTTGTGAGGGAAAAGCCAGATAGTAAACACAGTAGGCAGATAGCTGTACAAGGGGACTAACAAGAGTAATGTGATAAGAAAGTGCCTGGTTGACTGCTTTTGACTGAGTAGTCAGAAGTCATTTTAGGGGGAAATTGTAGGTTGAAATCTAAGTGGCTACAAGGAACCAGCCTGCAGAGGATAAAAAAATAGAGAGGAAATCGCTGGAGTAAAGGCCCCAAAGTGAAAAGTGTGAATGGAGCTCATCTATGTGGAGGCGTGTAGAGGGCAAATGAGTTGACATGTAATCTAAGTAAGGGGTGGGCAGGGCCTTCTACGACATTGAAGGAGTTTTTCAACAGAT